>NC_083728.1:31959647-32285362 GCF_028564815.1 Eubalaena glacialis | reverse complement strand
TTGCGGTTTGAAAGCTGCCTGAAAAACACTCCTGCTGCCCATCTTCTCTTGGCTGCCTGAAGGCGTCACGAAAGTACTATGAGTGTACTCGTATGAGGCATGCTGGTCTCAGTGCCTTGCTGGGAGCTCCTCCAGGAGCACTCGGGAACTTACCAGCCAAAGAAATGGCACCCCAGGCCTCAGGTGCAAGTCCAGGTTTCTCCCATCGTAAGCTTCGGTGCGCCATAGTAGCGAAGAAGCATGTGTTAAAGGAATGCTTCAACTCTGTTACGTATTTCACGACTCGTTGTGCACTCACGTTCGTTGTCACATCTGTGAAAGGGTACTGTATGCCGTCCAACTCTTCTGTTGCGTTTGAGCCAACAGAAGCAAATGGGTTCGTTTGGTTTAACGCTGCGAAGGTGCCGCGGTAATGGCAAAGCTCTGCCCGGATCGCTCGACAGCTCTCGTTTGTACAGCATTCAAACGGCCTCAGGACCGCCGTTCTAAGCAGCCTGACATTCCACGCTGGTGTGCCCCAAGGAGGAATTTGGGGTCTGAGAAACGCCACTGTGCCTCACAAATGAAACCTGTGAACTCCCAAAGGACGTCTCCCTACGGCCGTCGGAAGCTAGATGTTGAGTTCCAGCCTGAAAACAACGGACAGCTTTCCCTGTGACAATGCTGGACTTCCGGGACCATCCAGATTCACCAAGGCCTAACTTTTGCACGGCGGGGGAATGCTCTTGTGCATGTACGGCACTCCCCACGTGAAAACCTTTCTTAGCAGATGGAGGCAGGCTTTCCCTTGTACTAGGTAGCTAGGCAGAATCATCAGATAAACATGCTTTGTCATCCAGCTGGAAAGCGGGACACTGATGGGAAAGTTCACATTCTCCCGCTTTGCAAGCGACTTGCTTTTGGCTTCAAAGCTGCCTGAACAGCACTAGCGGCCCACCTTCTCTTCACTGCGGGATTGTCGCTGTGGGCCAAGGCTGCGTTCTCTCAATGCCAAAAGTGTGCTGCCAAGTCCCTTCTAGAAACTCATCCTACTGCACTCCAAATTCAGCTCCGGCCAATGAAAGCTGCCCTAAGGCCACAAGGGAAGTTCCAGGGTTTCATAGCAGCAGAGCTGGGTGTGCATTGGTATCCACGAAGCCATCCTCTGAAACGGAGCGCCTTAACTCTGCTATGCCCCTGGGGACACATAGGACAGTCGATCGTGCACCCGTTTCGCATGATGACCGCTGTGTGCCCGAAGAGCGTCCTCTGGCTTCTGAGGAACCCTCGGCGAAATAGGCCCCTGGGGAGCACTCTTCCCATTCACAGCAAGGGAAAAGTACTGCTTTCTGGGTTGCCAAGGAAGAGTGTCCCAGTCGTCAAAGAGCCTCGCGAAAGCAGTGCTGGGCAGACTCTGTTTGCAAGTCGACTGGCCTCAGTGACTGAAAGAGAACGCCCCCGCCGATACACGGTGTGCTGACGATTCAGGCCGGGGCTCAGGACAGCACTCTCACAGAAGCGAAAGCTAAGCTCTGCGTCCAGCCTGAAGACCAGTACACTCTTCACACTTAACTCTGTCGGGATGTGCAAGAGCCATGGTCACCGAGGCCTACCTAAGGTACTGAAGTACTTCCCCAGTTCAGCCTAGGCAGAGGCCCCTGTTGCCAAAGGATCTCCATGGAAGGGCCCTGTGGGTTCCGTGTGTTTCCTTGAGGTAGTCAGAAACGACTGAGGGTAACTACATGAGCTCATGTTTGAAACCAGGCTACCCTGGCAAAACCTTATTTTCCTCCGTGGGAGGCGAGACTGTTGCGGTTTGAAAGCTGCCTGAAAAACACTCCTGCTGCCCATCTTCTCTTGGCTGCCTGAAGGCGTCACGAAAGTACTATGAGTGTACTCGTATGAGGCATGCTGGTCTCAGTGCCTTGCTGGGAGCTCCTCCAGGAGCACTCGGGAACTTACCAGCCAAAGAAATGGCACCCCAGGCCTCAGGTGCAAGTCCAGGTTTCTCCCATCGTAAGCTTCGGTGCGCCATAGTAGCGAAGAAGCATGTGTTAAAGGAATGCTTCAACTCTGTTACGTATTTCACGACTCGTTGTGCACTCACGTTCGTTGTCACATCTGTGAAAGGGTACTGTATGCCGTCCAACTCTTCTGTTGCGTTTGAGCCAACAGAAGCAAATGGGTTCGTTTGGTTTAACGCTGCGAAGGTGCCGCGGTAATGGCAAAGCTCTGCCCGGATCGCTCGACAGCTCTCGTTTGTACAGCATTCAAACGGCCTCAGGACCGCCGTTCTAAGCAGCCTGACATTCCACGCTGGTGTGCCCCAAGGAGGAATTTGGGGTCTGAGAAACGCCACTGTGCCTCACAAATGAAACCTGTGAACTCCCAAAGGACGTCTCCCTACGGCCGTCGGAAGCTAGATGTTGAGTTCCAGCCTGAAAACAACGGACAGCTTTCCCTGTGACAATGCTGGACTTCCGGGACCATCCAGATTCACCAAGGCCTAACTTTTGCACGGCGGGGGAATGCTCTTGTGCATGTACGGCACTCCCCACGTGAAAACCTTTCTTAGCAGATGGAGGCAGGCTTTCCCTTGTACTAGGTAGCTAGGCAGAATCATCAGATAAACATGCTTTGTCATCGAGCTGGAAAGCGGGACACTGATGGGAAAGTTCACATTCTCCCGCTTTGCAAGCGACTTGCTTTTGGCTTCAAAGCTGCCTGAACAGCACTAGCGGCCCACCTTCTCTTCACTGCGGGATTGTCGCTGTGGGCCAAGGCTGCGTTCTCTCAATGCCAAAAGTGTGCTGCCAAGTCCCTTCTAGAAACTCATCCTACTGCACTCCAAATTCAGCTCCGGCCAATGAAAGCTGCCCTAAGGCCACAAGGGAAGTTCCAGGGTTTCATAGCAGCAGAGCTGGGTGTGCATTGGTATCCACGAAGCCATCCTCTGAAACGGAGCGCCTTAACTCTGCTATGCCCCTGGGGACACATAGGACAGTCGATCGTGCACCCGTTTCGCATGATGACCGCTGTGTGCCCGAAGAGCGTCCTCTGGCTTCTGAGGAACCCTCGGCGAAATAGGCCCCTGGGGAGCACTCTTCCCATTCACAGCAAGGGAAAAGTACTGCTTTCTGGGTTGCCAAGGAAGAGTGTCCCAGTCGTCAAAGAGCCTCGCGAAAGCAGTGCTGGGCAGACTCTGTTTGCAAGTCGACTGGCCTCAGTGACTGAAAGAGAACGCCCCCGCCGATACACGGTGTGCTGACGATTCAGGCCGGGGCTCAGGACAGCACTCTCACAGAAGCGAAAGCTAAGCTCTGCGTCCAGCCTGAAGACCAGTACACTCTTCACACTTAACTCTGTCGGGATGTGCAAGAGCCATGGTCACCGAGGCCTACCTAAGGTACTGAAGTACTTCCCCAGTTCAGCCTAGGCAGAGGCCCCTGTTGCCAAAGGATCTCCATGGAAGGGCCCTGTGGGTTCCGTGTGTTTCCTTGAGGTAGTCAGAAACGACTGAGGGTAACTACATGAGCTCATGTTTGAAACCAGGCTACCCTGGCAAAACCTTATTTTCCTCCGTGGGAGGCGAGACTGTTGCGGTTTGAAAGCTGCCTGAAAAACACTCCTGCTGCCCATCTTCTCTTGGCTGCCTGAAGGCGTCACGAAAGTACTATGAGTGTACTCGTATGAGGCATGCTGGTCTCAGTGCCTTGCTGGGAGCTCCTCCAGGAGCACTCGGGAACTTACCAGCCAAAGAAATGGCACCCCAGGCCTCAGGTGCAAGTCCAGGTTTCTCCCATCGTAAGCTTCGGTGCGCCATAGTAGCGAAGAAGCATGTGTTAAAGGAATGCTTCAACTCTGTTACGTATTTCACGACTCGTTGTGCACTCACGTTCGTTGTCACATCTGTGAAAGGGTACTGTATGCCGTCCAACTCTTCTGTTGCGTTTGAGCCAACAGAAGCAAATGGGTTCGTTTGGTTTAACGCTGCGAAGGTGCCGCGGTAATGGCAAAGCTCTGCCCGGATCGCTCGACAGCTCTCGTTTGTACAGCATTCAAACGGCCTCAGGACCGCCGTTCTAAGCAGCCTGACATTCCACGCTGGTGTGCCCCAAGGAGGAATTTGGGGTCTGAGAAACGCCACTGTGCCTCACAAATGAAACCTGTGAACTCCCAAAGGACGTCTCCCTACGGCCGTCGGAAGCTAGATGTTGAGTTCCAGCCTGAAAACAACGGACAGCTTTCCCTGTGACAATGCTGGACTTCCAGGACCATCCAGATTCACCAAGGCCTAACTTTTGCACGGCGGGGGAATGCTCTTGTGCATGTACGGCACTCCCCACGTGAAAACCTTTCTTAGCAGATGGAGGCAGGCTTTCCCTTGTACTAGGTAGCTAGGCAGAATCATCAGATAAACATGCTTTGTCATCGAGCTGGAAAGCGGGACACTGATGGGAAAGTTCACATTCTCCCGCTTTGCAAGCGACTTGCTTTTGGCTTCAAAGCTGCCTGAACAGCACTAGCGGCCCACCTTCTCTTCACTGCGGGATTGTCGCTGTGGGCCAAGGCTGCGTTCTCTCAATGCCAAAAGTGTGCTGCCAAGTCCCTTCTAGAAACTCATCCTACTGCACTCCAAATTCAGCTCCGGCCAATGAAAGCTGCCCTAAGGCCACAAGGGAAGTTCCAGGGTTTCATAGCAGCAGAGCTGGGTGTGCATTGGTATCCACGAAGCCATCCTCTGAAACGGAGCGCCTTAACTCTGCTATGCCCCTGGGGACACATAGGACAGTCGATCGTGCACCCGTTTCGCATGATGACCGCTGTGTGCCCGAAGAGCGTCCTCTGGCTTCTGAGGAACCCTCGGCGAAATAGGCCCCTGGGGAGCACTCTTCCCATTCACAGCAAGGGAAAAGTACTGCTTTCTGGGTTGCCAAGGAAGAGTGTCCCAGTCGTCAAAGAGCCTCGCGAAAGCAGTGCTGGGCAGACTCTGTTTGCAAGTCGACTGGCCTCAGTGACTGAAAGAGAACGCCCCCGCCGATACACGGTGTGCTGACGATTCAGGCCGGGGCTCAGGACAGCACTCTCACAGAAGCGAAAGCTAAGCTCTGCGTCCAGCCTGAAGACCAGTACACTCTTCACACTTAACTCTGTCGGGATGTGCAAGAGCCATGGTCACCGAGGCCTACCTAAGGTACTGAAGTACTTCCCCAGTTCAGCCTAGGCAGAGGCCCCTGTTGCCAAAGGATCTCCATGGAAGGGCCCTGTGGGTTCCGTGTGTTTCCTTGAGGTAGTCAGAAACGACTGAGGGTAACTACATGAGCTCATGTTTGAAACCAGGCTACCCTGGCAAAACCTTATTTTCCTCCGTGGGAGGCGAGACTGTTGCGGTTTGAAAGCTGCCTGAAAAACACTCCTGCTGCCCATCTTCTCTTGGCTGCCTGAAGGCGTCACGAAAGTACTATGAGTGTACTCGTATGAGGCATGCTGGTCTCAGTGCCTTGCTGGGAGCTCCTCCAGGAGCACTCGGGAACTTACCAGCCAAAGAAATGGCACCCCAGGCCTCAGGTGCAAGTCCAGGTTTCTCCCATCGTAAGCTTCGGTGCGCCATAGTAGCGAAGAAGCATGTGTTAAAGGAATGCTTCAACTCTGTTACGTATTTCACGACTCGTTGTGCACTCACGTTCGTTGTCACATCTGTGAAAGGGTACTGTATGCCGTCCAACTCTTCTGTTGCGTTTGAGCCAACAGAAGCAAATGGGTTCGTTTGGTTTAACGCTGCGAAGGTGCCGCGGTAATGGCAAAGCTCTGCCCGGATCGCTCGACAGCTCTCGTTTGTACAGCATTCAAACGGCCTCAGGACCGCCGTTCTAAGCAGCCTGACATTCCACGCTGGTGTGCCCCAAGGAGGAATTTGGGGTCTGAGAAACGCCACTGTGCCTCACAAATGAAACCTGTGAACTCCCAAAGGACGTCTCCCTACGGCCGTCGGAAGCTAGATGTTGAGTTCCAGCCTGAAAACAACGGACAGCTTTCCCTGTGACAATGCTGGACTTCCGGGACCATCCAGATTCACCAAGGCCTAACTTTTGCACGGCGGGGGAATGCTCTTGTGCATGTACGGCACTCCCCACGTGAAAACCTTTCTTAGCAGATGGAGGCAGGCTTTCCCTTGTACTAGGTAGCTAGGCAGAATCATCAGATAAACATGCTTTGTCATCGAGCTGGAAAGCGGGACACTGATGGGAAAGTTCACATTCTCCCGCTTTGCAAGCGACTTGCTTTTGGCTTCAAAGCTGCCTGAACAGCACTAGCGGCCCACCTTCTCTTCACTGCGGGATTGTCGCTGTGGGCCAAGGCTGCGTTCTCTCAATGCCAAAAGTGTGCTGCCAAGTCCCTTCTAGAAACTCATCCTACTGCACTCCAAATTCAGCTCCGGCCAATGAAAGCTGCCCTAAGGCCACAAGGGAAGTTCCAGGGTTTCATAGCAGCAGAGCTGGGTGTGCATTGGTATCCACGAAGCCATCCTCTGAAACGGAGCGCCTTAACTCTGCTATGCCCCTGGGGACACATAGGACAGTCGATCGTGCACCCGTTTCGCATGATGACCGCTGTGTGCCCGAAGAGCGTCCTCTGGCTTCTGAGGAACCCTCGGCGAAATAGGCCCCTGGGGAGCACTCTTCCCATTCACAGCAAGGGAAAAGTACTGCTTTCTGGGTTGCCAAGGAAGAGTGTCCCAGTCGTCAAAGAGCCTCGCGAAAGCAGTGCTGGGCAGACTCTGTTTGCAAGTCGACTGGCCTCAGTGACTGAAAGAGAACGCCCCCGCCGATACACGGTGTGCTGACGATTCAGGCCGGGGCTCAGGACAGCACTCTCACAGAAGCGAAAGCTAAGCTCTGCGTCCAGCCTGAAGACCAGTACACTCTTCACACTTAACTCTGTCGGGATGTGCAAGAGCCATGGTCACCGAGGCCTACCTAAGGTACTGAAGTACTTCCCCAGTTCAGCCTAGGCAGAGGCCCCTGTTGCCAAAGGATCTCCATGGAAGGGCCCTGTGGGTTCCGTGTGTTTCCTTGAGGTAGTCAGAAACGACTGAGGGTAACTACATGAGCTCATGTTTGAAACCAGGCTACCCTGGCAAAACCTTATTTTCCTCCGTGGGAGGCGAGACTGTTGCGGTTTGAAAGCTGCCTGAAAAACACTCCTGCTGCCCATCTTCTCTTGGCTGCCTGAAGGCGTCACGAAAGTACTATGAGTGTACTCGTATGAGGCATGCTGGTCTCAGTGCCTTGCTGGGAGCTCCTCCAGGAGCACTCGGGAACTTACCAGCCAAAGAAATGGCACCCCAGGCCTCAGGTGCAAGTCCAGGTTTCTCCCATCGTAAGCTTCGGTGCGCCATAGTAGCGAAGAAGCATGTGTTAAAGGAATGCTTCAACTCTGTTACGTATTTCACGACTCGTTGTGCACTCACGTTCGTTGTCACATCTGTGAAAGGGTACTGTATGCCGTCCAACTCTTCTGTTGCGTTTGAGCCAACAGAAGCAAATGGGTTCGTTTGGTTTAACGCTGCGAAGGTGCCGCGGTAATGGCAAAGCTCTGCCCGGATCGCTCGACAGCTCTCGTTTGTACAGCATTCAAACGGCCTCAGGACCGCCGTTCTAAGCAGCCTGACATTCCACGCTGGTGTGCCCCAAGGAGGAATTTGGGGTCTGAGAAACGCCACTGTGCCTCACAAATGAAACCTGTGAACTCCCAAAGGACGTCTCCCTACGGCCGTCGGAAGCTAGATGTTGAGTTCCAGCCTGAAAACAACGGACAGCTTTCCCTGTGACAATGCTGGACTTCCGGGACCATCCAGATTCACCAAGGCCTAACTTTTGCACGGCGGGGGAATGCTCTTGTGCATGTACGGCACTCCCCACGTGAAAACCTTTCTTAGCAGATGGAGGCAGGCTTTCCCTTGTACTAGGTAGCTAGGCAGAATCATCAGATAAACATGCTTTGTCATCCAGCTGGAAAGCGGGACACTGATGGGAAAGTTCACATTCTCCCGCTTTGCAAGCGACTTGCTTTTGGCTTCAAAGCTGCCTGAACAGCACTAGCGGCCCACCTTCTCTTCACTGCGGGATTGTCGCTGTGGGCCAAGGCTGCGTTCTCTCAATGCCAAAAGTGTGCTGCCAAGTCCCTTCTAGAAACTCATCCTACTGCACTCCAAATTCAGCTCCGGCCAATGAAAGCTGCCCTAAGGCCACAAGGGAAGTTCCAGGGTTTCATAGCAGCAGAGCTGGGTGTGCATTGGTATCCACGAAGCCATCCTCTGAAGCGGAGCGCCTTAACTCTGCTATGCCCCTGGGGACACATAGGACAGTCGATCGTGCACCCGTTTCGCATGATGACCGCTGTGTGCCCGAAGAGCGTCCTCTGGCTTCTGAGGAACCCTCGGCGAAATAGGCCCCTGGGGAGCACTCTTCCCATTCACAGCAAGGGAAAAGTACTGCTTTCTGGGTTGCCAAGGAAGAGTGTCCCAGTCGTCAAAGAGCCT
The DNA here is from genome assembly GCF_028564815.1 of Eubalaena glacialis. Lineage (NCBI taxonomy): Eukaryota > Metazoa > Chordata > Mammalia > Artiodactyla > Balaenidae > Eubalaena > Eubalaena glacialis. Next base: position 32,276,841 of record NC_083728.1, on the reverse strand, counting down.
CGCGAAAGCAGTGCTGGGCAGACTCTGTTTGCAAGTCGACTGGCCTCAGTGACTGAAAGAGAACGCCCCCGCCGATACACGGTGTGCTGACGATTCAGGCCGGGGCTCAGGACAGCACTCTCACAGAAGCGAAAGCTAAGCTCTGCGTCCAGCCTGAAGACCAGTACACTCTTCACACTTAACTCTGTCGGGATGTGCAAGAGCCATGGTCACCGAGGCCTACCTAAGGTACTGAAGTACTTCCCCAGTTCAGCCTAGGCAGAGGCCCCTGTTGCCAAAGGATCTCCATGGAAGGGCCCTGTGGGTTCCGTGTGTTTCCTTGAGGTAGTCAGAAACGACTGAGGGTAACTACATGAGCTCATGTTTGAAACCAGGCTACCCTGGCAAAACCTTATTTTCCTCCGTGGGAGGCGAGACTGTTGCGGTTTGAAAGCTGCCTGAAAAACACTCCTGCTGCCCATCTTCTCTTGGCTGCCTGAAGGCGTCACGAAAGTACTATGAGTGTACTCGTATGAGGCATGCTGGTCTCAGTGCCTTGCTGGGAGCTCCTCCAGGAGCACTCGGGAACTTACCAGCCAAAGAAATGGCACCCCAGGCCTCAGGTGCAAGTCCAGGTTTCTCCCATCGTAAGCTTCGGTGCGCCATAGTAGCGAAGAAGCATGTGTTAAAGGAATGCTTCAACTCTGTTACGTATTTCACGACTCGTTGTGCACTCACGTTCGTTGTCACATCTGTGAAAGGGTACTGTATGCCGTCCAACTCTTCTGTTGCGTTTGAGCCAACAGAAGCAAATGGGTTCGTTTGGTTTAACGCTGCGAAGGTGCCGCGGTAATGGCAAAGCTCTGCCCGGATCGCTCGACAGCTCTCGTTTGTACAGCATTCAAACGGCCTCAGGACCGCCGTTCTAAGCAGCCTGACATTCCACGCTGGTGTGCCCCAAGGAGGAATTTGGGGTCTGAGAAACGCCACTGTGCCTCACAAATGAAACCTGTGAACTCCCAAAGGACGTCTCCCTACGGCCGTCGGAAGCTAGATGTTGAGTTCCAGCCTGAAAACAACGGACAGCTTTCCCTGTGACAATGCTGGACTTCCGGGACCATCCAGATTCACCAAGGCCTAACTTTTGCACGGCGGGGGAATGCTCTTGTGCATGTACGGCACTCCCCACGTGAAAACCTTTCTTAGCAGATGGAGGCAGGCTTTCCCTTGTACTAGGTAGCTAGGCAGAATCATCAGATAAACATGCTTTGTCATCCAGCTTGAAAGCGGGACACTGATGGGAAAGTTCACATTCTCCCGCTTTGCAAGCGACTTGCTTTTGGCTTCAAAGCTGCCTGAACAGCACTAGCGGCCCACCTTCTCTTCACTGCGGGATTGTCGCTGTGGGCCAAGGCTGCGTTCTCTCAATGCCAAAAGTGTGCTGCCAAGTCCCTTCTAGAAACTCATCCTACTGCACTCCAAATTCAGCTCCGGCCAATGAAAGCTGCCCTAAGGCCACAAGGGAAGTTCCAGGGTTTCATAGCAGCAGAGCTGGGTGTGCATTGGTATCCACGAAGCCATCCTCTGAAACGGAGCGCCTTAACTCTGCTATGCCCCTGGGGACACATAGGACAGTCGATCGTGCACCCGTTTCGCATGATGACCGCTGTGTGCCCGAAGAGCGTCCTCTGGCTTCTGAGGAACCCTCGGCGAAATAGGCCCCTGGGGAGCACTCTTCCCATTCACAGCAAGGGAAAAGTACTGCTTTCTGGGTTGCCAAGGAAGAGTGTCCCAGTCGTCAAAGAGCCTCGCGAAAGCAGTGCTGGGCAGACTCTGTTTGCAAGTCGACTGGCCTCAGTGACTGAAAGAGAACGCCCCCGCCGATACACGGTGTGCTGACGATTCAGGCCGGGGCTCAGGACAGCACTCTCACAGAAGCGAAAGCTAAGCTCTGCGTCCAGCCTGAAGACCAGTACACTCTTCACACTTAACTCTGTCGGGATGTGCAAGAGCCATGGTCACCGAGGCCTACCTAAGGTACTGAAGTACTTCCCCAGTTCAGCCTAGGCAGAGGCCCCTGTTGCCAAAGGATCTCCATGGAAGGGCCCTGTGGGTTCCGTGTGTTTCCTTGAGGTAGTCAGAAACGACTGAGGGTAACTACATGAGCTCATGTTTGAAACCAGGCTACCCTGGCAAAACCTTATTTTCCTCCGTGGGAGGCGAGACTGTTGCGGTTTGAAAGCTGCCTGAAAAACACTCCTGCTGCCCATCTTCTCTTGGCTGCCTGAAGGCGTCACGAAAGTACTATGAGTGTACTCGTATGAGGCATGCTGGTCTCAGTGCCTTGCTGGGAGCTCCTCCAGGAGCACTCGGGAACTTACCAGCCAAAGAAATGGCACCCCAGGCCTCAGGTGCAAGTCCAGGTTTCTCCCATCGTAAGCTTCGGTGCGCCATAGTAGCGAAGAAGCATGTGTTAAAGGAATGCTTCAACTCTGTTACGTATTTCACGACTCGTTGTGCACTCACGTTCGTTGTCACATCTGTGAAAGGGTACTGTATGCCGTCCAACTCTTCTGTTGCGTTTGAGCCAACAGAAGCAAATGGGTTCGTTTGGTTTAACGCTGCGAAGGTGCCGCGGTAATGGCAAAGCTCTGCCCGGATCGCTCGACAGCTCTCGTTTGTACAGCATTCAAACGGCCTCAGGACCGCCGTTCTAAGCAGCCTGACATTCCACGCTGGTGTGCCCCAAGGAGGAATTTGGGGTCTGAGAAACGCCACTGTGCCTCACAAATGAAACCTGTGAACTCCCAAAGGACGTCTCCCTACGGCCGTCGGAAGCTAGATGTTGAGTTCCAGCCTGAAAACAACGGACAGCTTTCCCTGTGACAATGCTGGACTTCCGGGACCATCCAGATTCACCAAGGCCTAACTTTTGCACGGCGGGGGAATGCTCTTGTGCATGTACGGCACTCCCCACGTGAAAACCTTTCTTAGCAGATGGAGGCAGGCTTTCCCTTGTACTAGGTAGCTAGGCAGAATCATCAGATAAACATGCTTTGTCATCGAGCTGGAAAGCGGGACACTGATGGGAAAGTTCACATTCTCCCGCTTTGCAAGCGACTTGCTTTTGGCTTCAAAGCTGCCTGAACAGCACTAGCGGCCCACCTTCTCTTCACTGCGGGATTGTCGCTGTGGGCCAAGGCTGCGTTCTCTCAATGCCAAAAGTGTGCTGCCAAGTCCCTTCTAGAAACTCATCCTACTGCACTCCAAATTCAGCTCCGGCCAATGAAAGCTGCCCTAAGGCCACAAGGGAAGTTCCAGGGTTTCATAGCAGCAGAGCTGGGTGTGCATTGGTATCCACGAAGCCATCCTCTGAAACGGAGCGCCTTAACTCTGCTATGCCCCTGGGGACACATAGGACAGTCGATCGTGCACCCGTTTCGCATGATGACCGCTGTGTGCCCGAAGAGCGTCCTCTGGCTTCTGAGGAACCCTCGGCGAAATAGGCCCCTGGGGAGCACTCTTCCCATTCACAGCAAGGGAAAAGTACTGCTTTCTGGGTTGCCAAGGAAGAGAGTCCCAGTCGTCAAAGAGCCTCGCGAAAGCAGTGCTGGGCAGACTCTGTTTGCAAGTCGACTGGCCTCAGTGACTGAAAGAGAACGCCCCCGCCGATACACGGTGTGCTGACGATTCAGGCCGGGGCTCAGGACAGCACTCTCACAGAAGCGAAAGCTAAGCTCTGCGTCCAGCCTGAAGACCAGTACACTCTTCACACTTAACTCTGTCGGGATGTGCAAGAGCCATGGTCACCGAGGCCTACCTAAGGTACTGAAGTACTTCCCCAGTTCAGCCTAGGCAGAGGCCCCTGTTGCCAAAGGATCTCCATGGAAGGGCCCTGTGGGTTCCGTGTGTTTCCTTGAGGTAGTCAGAAACGACTGAGGGTAACTACATGAGCTCATGTTTGAAACCAGGCTACCCTGGCAAAACCTTATTTTCCTCCGTGGGAGGCGAGACTGTTGCGGTTTGAAAGCTGCCTGAAAAACACTCCTGCTGCCCATCTTCTCTTGGCTGCCTGAAGGCGTCACGAAAGTACTATGAGTGTACTCGTATGAGGCATGCTGGTCTCAGTGCCTTGCTGGGAGCTCCTCCAGGAGCACTCGGGAACTTACCAGCCAAAGAAATGGCACCCCAGGCCTCAGGTGCAAGTCCAGGTTTCTCCCATCGTAAGCTTCGGTGCGCCATAGTAGCGAAGAAGCATGTGTTAAAGGAATGCTTCAACTCTGTTACGTATTTCACGACTCGTTGTGCACTCACGTTCGTTGTCACATCTGTGAAAGGGTACTGTATGCCGTCCAACTCTTCTGTTGCGTTTGAGCCAACAGAAGCAAATGGGTTCGTTTGGTTTAACGCTGCGAAGGTGCCGCGGTAATGGCAAAGCTCTGCCCGGATCGCTCGACAGCTCTCGTTTGTACAGCATTCAAACGGCCTCAGGACCGCCGTTCTAAGCAGCCTGACATTCCACGCTGGTGTGCCCCAAGGAGGAATTTGGGGTCTGAGAAACGCCACTGTGCCTCACAAATGAAACCTGTGAACTCCCAAAGGACGTCTCCCTACGGCCGTCGGAAGCTAGATGTTGAGTTCCAGCCTGAAAACAACGGACAGCTTTCCCTGTGACAATGCTGGACTTCCGGGACCATCCAGATTCACCAAGGCCTAACTTTTGCACGGCGGGGGAATGCTCTTGTGCATGTACGGCACTCCCCACGTGAAAACCTTTCTTAGCAGATGGAGGCAGGCTTTCCCTTGTACTAGGTAGCTAGGCAGAATCATCAGATAAACATGCTTTGTCATCCAGCTTGAAAGCGGGACACTGATGGGAAAGTTCACATTCTCCCGCTTTGCAAGCGACTTGCTTTTGGCTTCAAAGCTGCCTGAACAGCACTAGCGGCCCACCTTCTCTTCACTGCGGGATTGTCGCTGTGGGCCAAGGCTGCGTTCTCTCAATGCCAAAAGTGTGCTGCCAAGTCCCTTCTAGAAACTCATCCTACTGCACTCCAAATTCAGCTCCGGCCAATGAAAGCTGCCCTAAGGCCACAAGGGAAGTTCCAGGGTTTCATAGCAGCAGAGCTGGGTGTGCATTGGTATCCACGAAGCCATCCTCTGAAACGGAGCGCCTTAACTCTGCTATGCCCCTGGGGACACATAGGACAGTCGATCGTGCACCCGTTTCGCATGATGACCGCTGTGTGCCCGAAGAGCGTCCTCTGGCTTCTGAGGAACCCTCGGCGAAATAGGCCCCTGGGGAGCACTCTTCCCATTCACAGCAAGGGAAAAGTACTGCTTTCTGGGTTGCCAAGGAAGAGAGTCCCAGTCGTCAAAGAGCCTCGCGAAAGCAGTGCTGGGCAGACTCTGTTTGCAAGTCGACTGGCCTCAGTGACTGAAAGAGAACGCCCCCGCCGATACACGGTGTGCTGACGATTCAGGCCGGGGCTCAGGACAGCACTCTCACAGAAGCGAAAGCTAAGCTCTGCGTCCAGCCTGAAGACCAGTACACTCTTCACACTTAACTCTGTCGGGATGTGCAAGAGCCATGGTCACCGAGGCCTACCTAAGGTACTGAAGTACTTCCCCAGTTCAGCCTAGGCAGAGGCCCCTGTTGCCAAAGGATCTCCATGGAAGGGCCCTGTGGGTTCCGTGTGTTTCCTTGAGGTAGTCAGAAACGACTGAGGGTAACTACATGAGCTCATGTTTGAAACCAGGCTACCCTGGCAAAACCTTATTTTCCTCCGTGGGAGGCGAGACTGTTGCGGTTTGAAAGCTGCCTGAAAAACACTCCTGCTGCCCATCTTCTCTTGGCTGCCTGAAGGCGTCACGAAAGTACTATGAGTGTACTCGTATGAGGCATGCTGGTCTCAGTGCCTTGCTGGGAGCTCCTCCAGGAGCACTCGGGAACTTACCAGCCAAAGAAATGGCACCCCAGGCCTCAGGTGCAAGTCCAGGTTTCTCCCATCGTAAGCTTCGGTGCGCCATAGTAGCGAAGAAGCATGTGTTAAAGGAATGCTTCAACTCTGTTACGTATTTCACGACTCGTTGTGCACTCACGTTCGTTGTCACATCTGTGAAAGGGTACTGTATGCCGTCCAACTCTTCTGTTGCGTTTGAGCCAACAGAAGCAAATGGGTTCGTTTGGTTTAACGCTGCGAAGGTGCCGCGGTAATGGCAAAGCTCTGCCCGGATCGCTCGACAGCTCTCGTTTGTACAGCATTCAAACGGCCTCAGGACCGCCGTTCTAAGCAGCCTGACATTCCACGCTGGTGTGCCCCAAGGAGGAATTTGGGGTCTGAGAAACGCCACTGTGCCTCACAAATGAAACCTGTGAACTCCCAAAGGACGTCTCCCTACGGCCGTCGGAAGCTAGATGTTGAGTTCCAGCCTGAAAACAACGGACAGCTTTCCCTGTGACAATGCTGGACTTCCGGGACCATCCAGATTCACCAAGGCCTAACTTTTGCACGGCGGGGGAATGCTCTTGTGCATGTACGGCACTCCCCACGTGAAAACCTTTCTTAGCAGATGGAGGCAGGCTTTCCCTTGTACTAGGTAGCTAGGCAGAATCATCAGATAAACATGCTTTGTCATCCAGCTTGAAAGCGGGACACTGATGGGAAAGTTCACATTCTCCCGCTTTGCAAGCGACTTGCTTTTGGCTTCAAAGCTGCCTGAACAGCACTAGCGGCCCACCTTCTCTTCACTGCGGGATTGTCGCTGTGGGCCAAGGCTGCGTTCTCTCAATGCCAAAAGTGTGCTGCCAAGTCCCTTCTAGAAACTCATCCTACTGCACTCCAAATTCAGCTCCGGCCAATGAAAGCTGCCCTAAGGCCACAAGGGAAGTTCCAGGGTTTCATAGCAGCAGAGCTGGGTGTGCATTGGTATCCACGAAGCCATCCTCTGAAACGGAGTGCCTTAACTCTGCTATGCCCCTGGGGACACATAGGACAGTCGATCGTGCACCCGTTTCGCATGATGACCGCTGTGTGCCCGAAGAGCGTCCTCTGGCTTCTGAGGAACCCTCGGCGAAATAGGCCCCTGGGGAGCACTCTTCCCATTCACAGCAAGGGAAAAGTACTGCTTTCTGGGTTGCCAAGGAAGAGAGTCCCAGTCGTCAAAGAGCCTCGCGAAAGCAGTGCTGGGCAGACTCTGTTTGCAAGTCGACTGGCCTCAGTGACTGAAAGAGAACGCCCCCGCCGATACACGGTGTGCTGACGATTCAGGCCGGGGCTCAGGACAGCACTCTCACAGAAGCGAAAGCTAAGCTCTGCGTCCAGCCTGAAGACCAGTACACTCTTCACACTTAACTCTGTCGGGATGTGCAAGAGCCATGGTCACCGAGGCCTACCTAAGGTACTGAAGTACTTCCCCAGTTCAGCCTAGGCAGAGGCCCCTGTTGCCAAAGGATCTCCATGGAAGGGCCCTGTGGGTTCCGTGTGTTTCCTTGAGGTAGTCAGAAACGACTGAGGGTAACTACATGAGCTCATGTTTGAAACCAGGCTACCCTGGCAAAACCTTATTTTCCTCCGTGGGAGGCGAGACTGTTGCGGTTTGAAAGCTGCCTGAAAAACACTCCTGCTGCCCATCTTCTCTTGGCTGCCTGAAGGCGTCACGAAAGTACTATGAGTGTACTCGTATGAGGCATGCTGGTCTCAGTGCCTTGCTGGGAGCTCCTCCAGGAGCACTCGGGAACTTACCAGCCAAAGAAATGGCACCCCAGGCCTCAGGTGCAAGTCCAGGTTTCTCCCATCGTAAGCTTCGGTGCGCCATAGTAGCGAAGAAGCATGTGTTAAAGGAATGCTTCAACTCTGTTACGTATTTCACGACTCGTTGTGCACTCACGTTCGTTGTCACATCTGTGAAAGGGTACTGTATGCCGTCCAACTCTTCTGTTGCGTTTGAGCCAACAGAAGCAAATGGGTTCGTTTGGTTTAACGCTGCGAAGGTGCCGCGGTAATGGCAAAGCTCTGCCCGGATCGCTCGACAGCTCTCGTTTGTACAGCATTCAAACGGCCTCAGGACCGCCGTTCTAAGCAGCCTGACATTCCACGCTGGTGTGCCCCAAGGAGGAATTTGGGGTCTGAGAAACGCCACTGTGCCTCACAAATGAAACCTGTGAACTCCCAAAGGACGTCTCCCTACGGCCGTCGGAAGCTAGATGTTGAGTTCCAGCCTGAAAACAACGGACAGCTTTCCCTGTGACAATGCTGGACTTCCGGGACCATCCAGATTCACCAAGGCCTAACTTTTGCACGGCGGGGGAATGCTCTTGTGCATGTACGGCACTCCCCACGTGAAAACCTTTCTTAGCAGATGGAGGCAGGCTTTCCCTTGTACTAGGTAGCTAGGCAGAATCATCAGATAAACATGCTTTGTCATCCAGCTGGAAAGCGGGACACTGATGGGAAAGTTCACATTCTCCCGCTTTGCAAGCGACTTGCTTTTGGCTTCAAAGCTGCCTGAACAGCACTAGCGGCCCACCTTCTCTTCACTGCGGGATTGTCGCTGTGGGCCAAGGCTGCGTTCTCTCAATGCCAAAAGTGTGCTGCCAAGTCCCTTCTAGAAACTCATCCTACTGCACTCCAAATTCAGCTCCGGCCAATGAAAGCTGCCCTAAGGCCACAAGGGAAGTTCCAGGGTTTCATAGCAGCAGAGCTGGGTGTGCATTGGTATCCACGAAGCCATCCTCTGAAACGGAGTGCCTTAACTCTGCTATGCCCCTGGGGACACATAGGACAGTCGATCGTGCACCCGTTTCGCATGATGACCGCTGTGTGCCCGAAGAGCGTCCTCTGGCTTCTGAGGAACCCTCGGCGAAATAGGCCCCTGGGGAGCACTCTTCCCATTCACAGCAAGGGAAAAGTACTGCTTTCTGGGTTGCCAAGGAAGAGAGTCCCAGTCGTCAAAGAGCCTCGCGAAAGCAGTGCTGGGCAGACTCTGTTTGCAAGTCGACTGGCCTCAGTGACTGAAAGAGAACGCCCCCGCCGATACACGGTGTGCTGACGATTCAGGCCGGGGCTCAGGACAGCACTCTCACAGAAGCGAAAGCTAAGCTCTGCGTCCAGCCTGAAGACCAGTACACTCTTCACACTTAACTCTGTCGGGATGTGCAAGAGCCATGGTCACCGAGGCCTACCTAAGGTACTGAAGTACTTCCCCAGTTCAGCCTAGGCAGAGGCCCCTGTTGCCAAAGGATCTCCATGGAAGGGCCCTGTGGGTTCCGTGTGTTTCCTTGAGGTAGTCAGAAACGACTGAGGGTAACTACATGAGCTCATGTTTGAAACCAGGCTACCCTGGCAAAACCTTATTTTCCTCCGTGGGAGGCGAGACTGTTGCGGTTTGAAAGCTGCCTGAAAAACACTCCTGCTGCCCATCTTCTCTTGGCTGCCTGAAGGCGTCACGAAAGTACTATGAGTGTACTCGTATGAGGCATGCTGGTCTCAGTGCCTTGCTGGGAGCTCCTCCAGGAGCACTCGGGAACTTACCAGCCAAAGAAATGGCACCCCAGGCCTCAGGTGCAAGTCCAGGTTTCTCCCATCGTAAGCTTCGGTGCGCCATAGTAGCGAAGAAGCATGTGTTAAAGGAATGCTTCAACTCTGTTACGTATTTCACGACTCGTTGTGCACTCACGTTCGTTGTCACATCTGTGAAAGGGTACTGTATGCCGTCCAACTCTTCTGTTGCGTTTGAGCCAACAGAAGCAAATGGGTTCGTTTGGTTTAACGCTGCGAAGGTGCCGCGGTAATGGCAAAGCTCTGCCCGGATCGCTCGACAGCTCTCGTTTGTACAGCATTCAAACGGCCTCAGGACCGCCGTTCTAAGCAGCCTGACATTCCACGCTGGTGTGCCCCAAGGAGGAATTTGGGGTCTGAGAAACGCCACTGTGCCTCACAAATGAAACCTGTGAACTCCCAAAGGACGTCTCCCTACGGCCGTCGGAAGCTAGATGTTGAGTTCCAGCCTGAAAACAACGGACAGCTTTCCCTGTGACAATGCTGGACTTCCGGGACCATCCAGATTCACCAAGGCCTAACTTTTGCACGGCGGGGGAATGCTCTTGTGCATGTACGGCACTCCCCACGTGAAAACCTTTCTTAGCAGATGGAGGCAGGCTTTCCCTTGTACTAGGTAGCTAGGCAGAATCATCAGATAAACATGCTTTGTCATCCAGCTGGAAAGCGGGACACTGATGGGAAAGTTCACATTCTCCCGCTTTGCAAGCGACTTGCTTTTGGCTTCAAAGCTGCCTGAACAGCACTAGCGGCCCACCTTCTCTTCACTGCGGGATTGTCGCTGTGGGCCAAGGCTGCGTTCTCTCAATGCCAAAAGTGTGCTGCCAAGTCCCTTCTAGAAACTCATCCTACTGCACTCCAAATTCAGCTCCGGCCAATGAAAGCTGCCCTAAGGCCACAAGGGAAGTTCCAGGGTTTCATAGCAGCAGAGCTGGGTGTGCATTGGTATCCACGAAGCCATCCTCTGAAACGGAGTGCCTTAACTCTGCTATGCCCCTGGGGACACATAGGACAGTCGATCGTGCACCCGTTTCGCATGATGACCGCTGTGTGCCCGAAGAGCGTCCTCTGGCTTCTGAGGAACCCTCGGCGAAATAGGCCCCTGGGGAGCACTCTTCCCATTCACAGCAAGGGAAAAGTACTGCTTTCTGGGTTGCCAAGGAAGAGAGTCCCAGTCGTCAAAGAGCCTCGCGAAAGCAGTGCTGGGCAGACTCTGTTTGCAAGTCGACTGGCCTCAGTGACTGAAAGAGAACGCCCCCGCCGATACACGGTGTGCTGACGATTCAGGCCGGGGCTCAGGACAGCACTCTCACAGAAGCGAAAGCTAAGCTCTGCGTCCAGCCTGAAGACCAGTACACTCTTCACACTTAACTCTGTCGGGATGTGCAAGAGCCATGGTCACCGAGGCCTACCTAAGGTACTGAAGTACTTCCCCAGTTCAGCCTAGGCAGAGGCCCCTGTTGCCAAAGGATCTCCATGGAAGGGCCCTGTGGGTTCCGTGTGTTTCCTTGAGGTAGTCAGAAACGACTGAGGGTAACTACATGAGCTCATGTTTGAAACCAGGCTACCCTGGCAAAACCTTATTTTCCTCCGTGGGAGGCGAGACTGTTGCGGTTTGAAAGCTGCCTGAAAAACACTCCTGCTGCCCATCTTCTCTTGGCTGCCTGAAGGCGTCACGAAAGTACTATGAGTGTACTCGTATGAGGCATGCTGGTCTCAGTGCCTTGCTGGGAGCTCCTCCAGGAGCACTCGGGAACTTACCAGCCAAAGAAATGGCACCCCAGGCCTCAGGTGCAAGTCCAGGTTTCTCCCATCGTAAGCTTCGGTGCGCCATAGTAGCGAAGAAGCATGTGTTAAAGGAATGCTTCAACTCTGTTACGTATTTCACGACTCGTTGTGCACTCACGTTCGTTGTCACATCTGTGAAAGGGTACTGTATGCCGTCCAACTCTTCTGTTGCGTTTGAGCCAACAGAAGCAAATGGGTTCGTTTGGTTTAACGCTGCGAAGGTGCCGCGGTAATGGCAAAGCTCTGCCCGGATCGCTCGACAGCTCTCGTTTGTACAGCATTCAAACGGCCTCAGGACCGCCGTTCTAAGCAGCCTGACATTCCACGCTGGTGTGCCCCAAGGAGGAATTTGGGGTCTGAGAAACGCCACTGTGCCTCACAAATGAAACCTGTGAACTCCCAAAGGACGTCTCCCTACGGCCGTCGGAAGCTAGATGTTGAGTTCCAGCCTGAAAACAACGGACAGCTTTCCCTGTGACAATGCTGGACTTCCGGGACCATCCAGATTCACCAAGGCCTAACTTTTGCACGGCGGGGGAATGCTCTTGTGCATGTACGGCACTCCCCACGTGAAAACCTTTCTTAGCAGATGGAGGCAGGCTTTCCCTTGTACTAGGTAGCTAGGCAGAATCATCAGATAAACATGCTTTGTCATCCAGCTGGAAAGCGGGACACTGATGGGAAAGTTCACATTCTCCCGCTTTGCAAGCGACTTGCTTTTGGCTTCAAAGCTGCCTGAACAGCACTAGCGGCCCACCTTCTCTTCACTGCGGGATTGTCGCTGTGGGCCAAGGCTGCGTTCTCTCAATGCCAAAAGTGTGCTGCCAAGTCCCTTCTAGAAACTCATCCTACTGCACTCCAAATTCAGCTCCGGCCAATGAAAGCTGCCCTAAGGCCACAAGGGAAGTTCCAGGGTTTCATAGCAGCAGAGCTGGGTGTGCATTGGTATCCACGAAGCCATCCTCTGAAACGGAGTGCCTTAACTCTGCTATGCCCCTGGGGACACATAGGACAGTCGATCGTGCACCCGTTTCGCATGATGACCGCTGTGTGCCCGAAGAGCGTCCTCTGGCTTCTGAGGAACCCTCGGCGAAATAGGCCCCTGGGGAGCACTCTTCCCATTCACAGCAAGGGAAAAGTACTGCTTTCTGGGTTGCCAAGGAAGAGAGTCCCAGTCGTCAAAGAGCCTCGCGAAAGCAGTGCTGGGCAGACTCTGTTTGCAAGTCGACTGGCCTCAGTGACTGAAAGAGAACGCCCCCGCCGATACACGGTGTGCTGACGATTCAGGCCGGGGCTCAGGACAGCACTCTCACAGAAGCGAAAGCTAAGCTCTGCGTCCAGCCTGAAGACCAGTACACTCTTCACACTTAACTCTGTCGGGATGTGCAAGAGCCATGGTCACCGAGGCCTACCTAAGGTACTGAAGTACTTCCCCAGTTCAGCCTAGGCAGAGGCCCCTGTTGCCAAAGGATCTCCATGGAAGGGCCCTGTGGGTTCCGTGTGTTTCCTTGAGGTAGTCAGAAACGACTGAGGGTAACTACATGAGCTCATGTTTGAAACCAGGCTACCCTGGCAAAACCTTATTTTCCTCCGTGGGAGGCGAGACTGTTGCGGTTTGAAAGCTGCCTGAAAAACACTCCTGCTGCCCATCTTCTCTTGGCTGCCTGAAGGCGTCACGAAAGTACTATGAGTGTACTCGTATGAGGCATGCTGGTCTCAGTGCCTTGCTGGGAGCTCCTCCAGGAGCACTCGGGAACTTACCAGCCAAAGAAATGGCACCCCAGGCCTCAGGTGCAAGTCCAGGTTTCTCCCATCGTAAGCTTCGGTGCGCCATAGTAGCGAAGAAGCATGTGTTAAAGGAATGCTTCAACTCTGTTACGTATTTCACGACTCGTTGTGCACTCACGTTCGTTGTCACATCTGTGAAAGGGTACTGTATGCCGTCCAACTCTTCTGTTGCGTTTGAGCCAACAGAAGCAAATGGGTTCGTTTGGTTTAACGCTGCGAAGGTGCCGCGGTAATGGCAAAGCTCTGCCCGGATCGCTCGACAGCTCTCGTTTGTACAGCATTCAAACGGCCTCAGGACCGCCGTTCTAAGCAGCCTGACATTCCACGCTGGTGTGCCCCAAGGAGGAATTTGGGGTCTGAGAAACGCCACTGTGCCTCACAAATGAAACCTGTGAACTCCCAAAGGACGTCTCCCTACGGCCGTCGGAAGCTAGATGTTGAGTTCCAGCCTGAAAACAACGGACAGCTTTCCCTGTGACAATGCTGGACTTCCGGGACCATCCAGATTCACCAAGGCCTAACTTTTGCACGGCGGGGGAATGCTCTTGTGCATGTACGGCACTCCCCACGTGAAAACCTTTCTTAGCAGATGGAGGCAGGCTTTCCCTTGTACTAGGTAGCTAGGCAGAATCATCAGATAAACATGCTTTGTCATCCAGCTTGAAAGCGGGACACTGATGGGAAAGTTCACATTCTCCCGCTTTGCAAGCGACTTGCTTTTGGCTTCAAAGCTGCCTGAACAGCACTAGCGGCCCACCTTCTCTTCACTGCGGGATTGTCGCTGTGGGCCAAGGCTGCGTTCTCTCAATGCCAAAAGTGTGCTGCCAAGTCCCTTCTAGAAACTCATCCTACTGCACTCCAAATTCAGCTCCGGCCAATGAAAGCTGCCCTAAGGCCACAAGGGAAGTTCCAGGGTTTCATAGCAGCAGAGCTGGGTGTGCATTGGTATCCACGAAGCCATCCTCTGAAATGGAGTGCCTTAACTCTGCTATGCCCCTGGGGACACATAGGACAGTCGATCGTGCACCCGTTTCGCATGATGACCGCTGTGTGCCCGAAGAGCGTCCTCTGGCTTCTGAGGAACCCTCGGCGAAATAGGCCCCTGGGGAGCACTCTTCCCATTCACAGCAAGGGAAAAGTACTGCTTTCTGGGTTGCCAAGGAAGAGAGTCCCAGTCGTCAAAGAGCCTCGCGAAAGCAGTGCTGGGCAGACTCTGTTTGCAAGTCGACTGGCCTCAGTGACTGAAAGAGAACGCCCCCGCCGATACACGGTGTGCTGACGATTCAGGCCGGGGCTCAGGACAGCACTCTCACAGAAGCGAAAGCTAAGCTCTGCGTCCAGCCTGAAGACCAGTACACTCTTCACACTTAACTCTGTCGGGATGTGCAAGAGCCATGGTCACCGAGGCCTACCTAAGGTACTGAAGTACTTCCCCAGTTCAGCCTAGGCAGAGGCCCCTGTTGCCAAAGGATCTCCATGGAAGGGCCCTGTGGGTTCCGTGTGTTTCCTTGAGGTAGTCAGAAACGACTGAGGGTAACTACATGAGCTCATGTTTGAAACCAGGCTACCCTGGCAAAACCTTATTTTCCTCCGTGGGAGGCGAGACTGTTGCGGTTTGAAAGCTGCCTGAAAAACACTCCTGCTGCCCATCTTCTCTTGGCTGCCTGAAGGCGTCACGAAAGTACTATGAGTGTACTCGTATGAGGCATGCTGGTCTCAGTGCCTTGCTGGGAGCTCCTCCAGGAGCACTCGGGAACTTACCAGCCAAAGAAATGGCACCCCAGGCCTCAGGTGCAAGTCCAGGTTTCTCCCATCGTAAGCTTCGGTGCGCCATAGTAGCGAAGAAGCATGTGTTAAAGGAATGCTTCAACTCTGTTACGTATTTCACGACTCGTTGTGCACTCACGTTCGTTGTCACATCTGTGAAAGGGTACTGTATGCCGTCCAACTCTTCTGTTGCGTTTGAGCCAACAGAAGCAAATGGGTTCGTTTGGTTTAACGCTGTGAAGGTGCCGCGGTAATGGCAAAGCTCTGCCCGGATCGCTCGACAGCTCTCGTTTGTACAGCATTCAAACGGCCTCAGGACCGCCGTTCTAAGCAGCCTGACATTCCACGCTGGTGTGCCCCAAGGAGGAATTTGGGGTCTGAGAAACGCCACTGTGCCTCACAAATGAAACCTGTGAACTCCCAAAGGACGTCTCCCTACGGCCGTCGGAAGCTAGATGTTGAGTTCCAGCCTGAAAACAACGGACAGCTTTCCCTGTGACAATGCTGGACTTCCGGGACCATCCAGATTCACCAAGGCCTAACTTTTGCACGGCGGGGGAATGCTCTTGTGCATGTACGGCACTCCCCACGTGAAAACCTTTCTTAGCAGATGGAGGCAGGCTTTCCCTTGTACTAGGTAGCTAGGCAGAATCATCAGATAAACATGCTTTGTCATCCAGCTGGAAAGCGGGACACTGATGGGAAAGTTCACATTCTCCCGCTTTGCAAGCGACTTGCTTTTGGCTTCAAAGCTGCCTGAACAGCACTAGCGGCCCACCTTCTCTTCACTGCGGGATTGTCGCTGTGGGCCAAGGCTGCGTTCTCTCAATGCCAAAAGTGTGCTGCCAAGTCCCTTCTAGAAACTCATCCTACTGCACTCCAAATTCAGCTCCGGCCAATGAAAGCTGCCCTAAGGCCACAAGGGAAGTTCCAGGGTTTCATAGCAGCAGAGCTGGGTGTGCATTGGTATCCACGAAGCCATCCTCTGAAATGGAGCGCCTTAACTCTGCTATGCCCCTGGGGACACATAGGACAGTCGATCGTGCACCCGTTTCGCATGATGACCGCTGTGTGCCCGAAGAGCGTCCTCTGGCTTCTGAGGAACCCTCGGCGAAATAGGCCCCTGGGGAGCACTCTTCCCATTCACAGCAAGGGAAAAGTACTGCTTTCTGGGTTGCCAAGGAAGAGAGTCCCAGTCGTCAAAGAGCCTCGCGAAAGCAGTGCTGGGCAGACTCTGTTTGCAAGTCGACTGGCCTCAGTGACTGAAAGAGAACGCCCCCGCCGATACACGGTGTGCTGACGATTCAGGCCGGGGCTCAGGACAGCACTCTCACAGAAGCGAAAGCTAAGCTCTGCGTCCAGCCTGAAGACCAGTACACTCTTCACACTTAACTCTGTCGGGATGTGCAAGAGCCATGGTCACCGAGGCCTACCTAAGGTACTGAAGTACTTCCCCAGTTCAGCCTAGGCAGAGGCCCCTGTTGCCAAAGGATCTCCATGGAAGGGCCCTGTGGGTTCCGTGTGTTTCCTTGAGGTAGTCAGAAACGACTGAGGGTAACTACATGAGCTCATGTTTGAAACCAGGCTACCCTGGCAAAACCTTATTTTCCTCCGTGGGAGGCGAGACTGTTGCGGTTTGAAAGCTGCCTGAAAAACACTCCTGCTGCCCATCTTCTCTTGGCTGCCTGAAGGCGTCACGAAAGTACTATGAGTGTACTCGTATGAGGCATGCTGGTCTCAGTGCCTTGCTGGGAGCTCCTCCAGGAGCACTCGGGAACTTACCAGCCAAAGAAATGGCACCCCAGGCCTCAGGTGCAAGTCCAGGTTTCTCCCATCGTAAGCTTCGGTGCGCCATAGTAGCGAAGAAGCATGTGTTAAAGGAATGCTTCAACTCTGTTACGTATTTCACGACTCGTTGTGCACTCACGTTCGTTGTCACATCTGTGAAAGGGTACTGTATGCCGTCCAACTCTTCTGTTGCGTTTGAGCCAACAGAAGCAAATGGGTTCGTTTGGTTTAACGCTGTGAAGGTGCCGCGGTAATGGCAAAGCTCTGCCCGGATCGCTCGACAGCTCTCGTTTGTACAGCATTCAAACGGCCTCAGGACCGCCGTTCTAAGCAGCCTGACATTCCACGCTGGTGTGCCCCAAGGAGGAATTTGGGGTCTGAGAAACGCCACTGTGCCTCACAAATGAAACCTGTGAACTCCCAAAGGACGTCTCCCTACGGCCGTCGGAAGCTAGATGTTGAGTTCCAGCCTGAAAACAACGGACAGCTTTCCCTGTGACAATGCTGGACTTCCGGGACCATCCAGATTCACCAAGGCCTAACTTTTGCACGGCGGGGGAATGCTCTTGTGCATGTACGGCACTCCCCACGTGAAAACCTTTCTTAGCAGATGGAGGCAGGCTTTCCCTTGTACTAGGTAGCTAGGCAGAATCATCAGATAAACATGCTTTGTCATCCAGCTTGAAAGCGGGACACTGATGGGAAAGTTCACATTCTCCCGCTTTGCAAGCGACTTGCTTTTGGCTTCAAAGCTGCCTGAACAGCACTAGCGGCCCACCTTCTCTTCACTGCGGGATTGTCGCTGTGGGCCAAGGCTGCGTTCTCTCAATGCCAAAAGTGTGCTGCCAAGTCCCTTCTAGAAACTCATCCTACTGCACTCCAAATTCAGCTCCGGCCAATGAAAGCTGCCCTAAGGCCACAAGGGAAGTTCCAGGGTTTCATAGCAGCAGAGCTGGGTGTGCATTGGTATCCACGAAGCCATCCTCTGAAATGGAGCGCCTTAACTCTGCTATGCCCCTGGGGACACATAGGACAGTCGATCGTGCACCCGTTTCGCATGATGACCGCTGTGTGCCCGAAGAGCGTCCTCTGGCTTCTGAGGAACCCTCGGCGAAATAGGCCCCTGGGGAGCACTCTTCCCATTCACAGCAAGGGAAAAGTACTGCTTTCTGGGTTGCCAAGGAAGAGAGTCCCAGTCGTCAAAGAGCCTCGCGAAAGCAGTGCTGGGCAGACTCTGTTTGCAAGTCGACTGGCCTCAGTGACTGAAAGAGAACGCCCCCGCCGATACACGGTGTGCTGACGATTCAGGCCGGGGCTCAGGACAGCACTCTCACAGAAGCGAAAGCTAAGCTCTGCGTCCAGCCTGAAGACCAGTACACTCTTCACACTTAACTCTGTCGGGATGTGCAAGAGCCATGGTCACCGAGGCCTACCTAAGGTACTGAAGTACTTCCCCAGTTCAGCCTAGGCAGAGGCCCCTGTTGCCAAAGGATCTCCATGGAAGGGCCCTGTGGGTTCCGTGTGTTTCCTTGAGGTAGTCAGAAACGACTGAGGGTAACTACATGAGCTCATGTTTGAAACCAGGCTACCCTGGCAAAACCTTATTTTCCTCCGTGGGAGGCGAGACTGTTGCGGTTTGAAAGCTGCCTGAAAAACACTCCTGCTGCCCATCTTCTCTTGGCTGCCTGAAGGCGTCACGAAAGTACTATGAGTGTACTCGTATGAGGCATGCTGGTCTCAGTGCCTTGCTGGGAGCTCCTCCAGGAGCACTCGGGAACTTACCAGCCAAAGAAATGGCACCCCAGGCCTCAGGTGCAAGTCCAGGTTTCTCCCATCGTAAGCTTCGGTGCGCCATAGTAGCGAAGAAGCATGTGTTAAAGGAATGCTTCAACTCTGTTACGTATTTCACGACTCGTTGTGCACTCACGTTCGTTGTCACATCTGTGAAAGGGTACTGTATGCCGTCCAACTCTTCTGTTGCGTTTGAGCCAACAGAAGCAAATGGGTTCGTTTGGTTTAACGCTGTGAAGGTGCCGCGGTAATGGCAAAGCTCTGCCCGGATCGCTCGACAGCTCTCGTTTGTACAGCATTCAAACGGCCTCAGGACCGCCGTTCTAAGCAGCCTGACATTCCACGCTGGTGTGCCCCAAGGAGGAATTTGGGGTCTGAGAAACGCCACTGTGCCTCACAAATGAAACCTGTGAACTCCCAAAGGACGTCTCCCTACGGCCGTCGGAAGCTAGATGTTGAGTTCCAGCCTGAAAACAACGGACAGCTTTCCCTGTGACAATGCTGGACTTCCGGGACCATCCAGATTCACCAAGGCCTAACTTTTGCACGGCGGGGGAATGCTCTTGTGCATGTACGGCACTCCCCACGTGAAAACCTTTCTTAGCAGATGGAGGCAGGCTTTCCCTTGTACTAGGTAGCTAGGCAGAATCATCAGATAAACATGCTTTGTCATCCAGCTTGAAAGCGGGACACTGATGGGAAAGTTCACATTCTCCCGCTTTGCAAGCGACTTGCTTTTGGCTTCAAAGCTGCCTGAACAGCACTAGCGGCCCACCTTCTCTTCACTGCGGGATTGTCGCTGTGGGCCAAGGCTGCGTTCTCTCAATGCCAAAAGTGTGCTGCCAAGTCCCTTCTAGAAACTCATCCTACTGCACTCCAAATTCAGCTCCGGCCAATGAAAGCTGCCCTAAGGCCACAAGGGAAGTTCCAGGGTTTCATAGCAGCAGAGCTGGGTGTGCATTGGTATCCACGAAGCCATCCTCTGAAATGGAGCGCCTTAACTCTGCTATGCCCCTGGGGACACATAGGACAGTCGATCGTGCACCCGTTTCGCATGATGACCGCTGTGTGCCCGAAGAGCGTCCTCTGGCTTCTGAGGAACCCTCGGCGAAATAGGCCCCTGGGGAGCACTCTTCCCATTCACAGCAAGGGAAAAGTACTGCTTTCTGGGTTGCCAAGGAAGAGAGTCCCAGTCGTCAAAGAGCCTCGCGAAAGCAGTGCTGGGCAGACTCTGTTTGCAAGTCGACTGGCCTCAGTGACTGAAAGAGAACGCCCCCGCCGATACACGGTGTGCTGACGATTCAGGCCGGGGCTCAGGACAGCACTCTCACAGAAGCGAAAGCTAAGCTCTGCGTCCAGCCTGAAGACCAGTACACTCTTCACACTTAACTCTGTCGGGATGTGCAAGAGCCATGGTCACCGAGGCCTACCTAAGGTACTGAAGTACTTCCCCAGTTCAGCCTAGGCAGAGGCCCCTGTTGCCAAAGGATCTCCATGGAAGGGCCCTGTGGGTTCCGTGTGTTTCCTTGAGGTAGTCAGAAACGACTGAGGGTAACTACATGAGCTCATGTTTGAAACCAGGCTACCCTGGCAAAACCTTATTTTCCTCCGTGGGAGGCGAGACTGTTGCGGTTTGAAAGCTGCCTGAAAAACACTCCTGCTGCCCATCTTCTCTTGGCTGCCTGAAGGCGTCACGAAAGTACTATGAGTGTACTCGTATGAGGCATGCTGGTCTCAGTGCCTTGCTGGGAGCTCCTCCAGGAGCACTCGGGAACTTACCAGCCAAAGAAATGGCACCCCAGGCCTCAGGTGCAAGTCCAGGTTTCTCCCATCGTAAGCTTCGGTGCGCCATAGTAGCGAAGAAGCATGTGTTAAAGGAATGCTTCAACTCTGTTACGTATTTCACGACTCGTTGTGCACTCACGTTCGTTGTCACATCTGTGAAAGGGTACTGTATGCCGTCCAACTCTTCTGTTGCGTTTGAGCCAACAGAAGCAAATGGGTTCGTTTGGTTTAACGCTGTGAAGGTGCCGCGGTAATGGCAAAGCTCTGCCCGGATCGCTCGACAGCTCTCGTTTGTACAGCATTCAAACGGCCTCAGGACCGCCGTTCTAAGCAGCCTGACATTCCACGCTGGTGTGCCCCAAGGAGGAATTTGGGGTCTGAGAAACGCCACTGTGCCTCACAAATGAAACCTGTGAACTCCCAAAGGACGTCTCCCTACGGCCGTCGGAAGCTAGATGTTGAGTTCCAGCCTGAAAACAACGGACAGCTTTCCCTGTGACAATGCTGGACTTCCGGGACCATCCAGATTCACCAAGGCCTAACTTTTGCACGGCGGGGGAATGCTCTTGTGCATGTACGGCACTCCCCACGTGAAAACCTTTCTTAGCAGATGGAGGCAGGCTTTCCCTTGTACTAGGTAGCTAGGCAGAATCATCAGATAAACATGCTTTGTCATCCAGCTTGAAAGCGGGACACTGATGGGAAAGTTCACATTCTCCCGCTTTGCAAGCGACTTGCTTTTGGCTTCAAAGCTGCCTGAACAGCACTAGCGGCCCACCTTCTCTTCACTGCGGGATTGTCGCTGTGGGCCAAGGCTGCGTTCTCTCAATGCCAAAAGTGTGCTGCCAAGTCCCTTCTAGAAACTCATCCTACTGCACTCCAAATTCAGCTCCGGCCAATGAAAGCTGCCCTAAGGCCACAAGGGAAGTTCCAGGGTTTCATAGCAGCAGAGCTGGGTGTGCATTGGTATCCACGAAGCCATCCTCTGAAATGGAGCGCCTTAACTCTGCTATGCCCCTGGGGACACATAGGACAGTCGATCGTGCACCCGTTTCGCATGATGACCGCTGTGTGCCCGAAGAGCGTCCTCTGGCTTCTGAGGAACCCTCGGCGAAATAGGCCCCTGGGGAGCACTCTTCCCATTCACAGCAAGGGAAAAGTACTGCTTTCTGGGTTGCCAAGGAAGAGAGTCCCAGTCGTCAAAGAGCCTCGCGAAAGCAGTGCTGGGCAGACTCTGTTTGCAAGTCGACTGGCCTCAGTGACTGAAAGAGAACGCCCCCGCCGATACACGGTGTGCTGACGATTCAGGCCGGGGCTCAGGACAGCACTCTCACAGAAGCGAAAGCTAAGCTCTGCGTCCAGCCTGAAGACCAGTACACTCTTCACACTTAACTCTGTCAGGATGTGCAAGAGCCATGGTCACCGAGGCCTACCTAAGGTACTGAAGTACTTCCCCAGTTCAGCCTAGGCAGAGGCCCCTGTTGCCAAAGGATCTCCATGGAAGGGCCCTGTGGGTTCCGTGTGTTTCCTTGAGGTAGTCAGAAACGACTGAGGGTAACTACATGAGCTCATGTTTGAAACCAGGCTACCCTGGCAAAACCTTATTTTCCTCCGTGGGAGGCGAGACTGTTGCGGTTTGAAAGCTGCCTGAAAAACACTCCTGCTGCCCATCTTCTCTTGGCTGCCTGAAGGCGTCACGAAAGTACTATGAGTGTACTCGTATGAGGCATGCTGGTCTCAGTGCCTTGCTGGGAGCTCCTCCAGGAGCACTCGGGAACTTACCAGCCAAAGAAATGGCACCCCAGGCCTCAGGTGCAAGTCCAGGTTTCTCCGATCGTAAGCTTCGGTGCGCCATAGTAGCGAAGAAGCATGTGTTAAAGGAATGCTTCAACTCTGTTACGTATTTCACGACTCGTTGTGCACTCACGTTCGTTGTCACATCTGTGAAAGGGTACTGTATGCCGTCCAACTCTTCTGTTGCGTTTGAGCCAACAGAAGCAAATGGGTTCGTTTGGTTTAACGCTGTGAAGGTGCCGCGGTAATGGCAAAGCTCTGCCCGGATCGCTCGACAGCTCTCGTTTGTACAGCATTCAAACGGCCTCAGGACCGCCGTTCTAAGCAGCCTGACATTCCACGCTGGTGTGCCCCAAGGAGGAATTTGGGGTCTGAGAAACGCCACTGTGCCTCACAAATGAAACCTGTGAACTCCCAAAGGACGTCTCCCTACGGCCGTCGGAAGCTAGATGTTGAGTTCCAGCCTGAAAACAACGGACAGCTTTCCCTGTGACAATGCTGGACTTCCGGGACCATCCAGATTCACCAAGGCCTAACTTTTGCACGGCGGGGGAATGCTCTTGTGCATGTACGGCACTCCCCACGTGAAAACCTTTCTTAGCAGATGGAGGCAGGCTTTCCCTTGTACTAGGTAGCTAGGCAGAATCATCAGATAAACATGCTTTGTCATCCAGCTTGAAAGCGGGACACTGATGGGAAAGTTCACATTCTCCCGCTTTGCAAGCGACTTGCTTTTGGCTTCAAAGCTGCCTGAACAGCACTAGCGGCCCACCTTCTCTTCACTGCGGGATTGTCGCTGTGGGCCAAGGCTGCGTTCTCTCAATGCCAAAAGTGTGCTGCCAAGTCCCTTCTAGAAACTCATCCTACTGCACTCCAAATTCAGCTCCGGCCAATGAAAGCTGCCCTAAGGCCACAAGGGAAGTTCCAGGGTTTCATAGCAGCAGAGCTGGGTGTGCATTGGTATCCACGAAGCCATCCTCTGAAATGGAGTGCCTTAACTCTGCTATGCCCCTGGGGACACATAGGACAGTCGATCGTGCACCCGTTTCGCATGATGACCGCTGTGTGCCCGAAGAGCGTCCTCTGGCTTCTGAGGAACCCTCGGCGAAATAGGCCCCTGGGGAGCACTCTTCCCATTCACAGCAAGGGAAAAGTACTGCTTTCTGGGTTGCCAAGGAAGAGTGTCCCAGTCGTCAAAGAGCCTCGCGAAAGCAGTGCTGGGCAGAATCTGTTTGCAAGTCGACTGGCCTCAGTGACTGAAAGAGAACGCCCCCGCCGATACACGGTGTGCTGACGATTCAGGCCGGGGCTCAGGACAGCACTCTCACAGAAGCGAAAGCTAAGCTCTGCGTCCAGCCTGAAGACCAGTACACTCTTCACACTTAACTCTGTCGGGATGTGCAAGAGCCATGGTCACCGAGGCCTACCTAAGGTACTGAAGTACTTCCCCAGTTCAGCCTAGGCAGAGGCCCCTGTTGCCAAAGGATCTCCATGGAAGGGCCCTGTGGGTTCCGTGTGTTTCCTTGAGGTAGTCAGAAACGACTGAGGGTAACTACATGAGCTCATGTTTGAAACCAGGCTACCCTGGCAAAACCTTATTTTCCTCCGTGGGAGGCGAGACTGTTGCGGTTTGAAAGCTGCCTGAAAAACACTCCTGCTGCCCATCTTCTCTTGGCTGCCTGAAGGCGTCACGAAAGTACTATGAGTGTACTCGTATGAGGCATGCTGGTCTCAGTGCCTTGCTGGGAGCTCCTCCAGGAGCACTCGGGAACTTACCAGCCAAAGAAATGGCACCCCAGGCCTCAGGTGCAAGTCCAGGTTTCTCCCATCGTAAGCTTCGGTGCGCCATAGTAGCGAAGAAGCATGTGTTAAAGGAATGCTTCAACTCTGTTACGTATTTCACGACTCGTTGTGCACTCACGTTCGTTGTCACATCTGTGAAAGGGTACTGTATGCCGTCCAACTCTTCTGTTGCGTTTGAGCCAACAGAAGCAAATGGGTTCGTTTGGTTTAACGCTGCGAAGGTGCCGCGGTAATGGCAAAGCTCTGCCCGGATCGCTCGACAGCTCTCGTTTGTACAGCATTCAAACGGCCTCAGGACCGCCGTTCTAAGCAGCCTGACATTCCACGCTGGTGTGCCCCAAGGAGGAATTTGGGGTCTGAGAAACGCCACTGTGCCTCACAAATGAAACCTGTGAACTCCCAAAGGACGTCTCCCTACGGCCGTCGGAAGCTAGATGTTGAGTTCCAGCCTGAAAACAACGGACAGCTTTCCCTGTGACAATGCTGGACTTCCGGGACCATCCAGATTCACCAAGGCCTAACTTTTGCACGGCGGGGGAATGCTCTTGTGCATGTACGGCACTCCCCACGTGAAAACCTTTCTTAGCAGATGGAGGCAGGCTTTCCCTTGTACTAGGTAGCTAGGCAGAATCATCAGATAAACATGCTTTGTCATCCAGCTTGAAAGCGGGACACTGATGGGAAAGTTCACATTCTCCCGCTTTGCAAGCGACTTGCTTTTGGCTTCAAAGCTGCCTGAACAGCACTAGCGGCCCACCTTCTCTTCACTGCGGGATTGTCGCTGTGGGCCAAGGCTGCGTTCTCTCAATGCCAAAAGTGTGCTGCCAAGTCCCTTCTAGAAACTCATCCTACTGCACTCCAAATTCAGCTCCGGCCAATGAAAGCTGCCCTAAGGCCACAAGGGAAGTTCCAGGGTTTCATAGCAGCAGAGCTGGGTGTGCATTGGTATCCACGAAGCCATCCTCTGAAATGGAGTGCCTTAACTCTGCTATGCCCCTGGGGACACATAGGACAGTCGATCGTGCACCCGTTTCGCATGATGACCGCTGTGTGCCCGAAGAGCGTCCTCTGGCTTCTGAGGAACCCTCGGCGAAATAGGCCCCTGGGGAGCACTCTTCCCATTCACAGCAAGGGAAAAGTACTGCTTTCTGGGTTGCCAAGGAAGAGTGTCCCAGTCGTCAAAGAGCCTCGCGAAAGCAGTGCTGGGCAGACTCTGTTTGCAAGTCGACTGGCCTCAGTGACTGAAAGAGAACGCCCCCGCCGATACACGGTGTGCTGACGATTCAGGCCGGGGCTCAGGACAGCACTCTCACAGAAGCGAAAGCTAAGCTCTGCGTCCAGCCTGAAGACCAGTACACTCTTCACACTTAACTCTGTCGGGATGTGCAAGAGCCATGGTCACCGAGGCCTACCTAAGGTACTGAAGTACTTCCCCAGTTCAGCCTAGGCAGAGGCCCCTGTTGCCAAAGGATCTCCATGGAAGGGCCCTGTGGGTTCCGTGTGTTTCCTTGAGGTACTCAGAAACGACTGAGGGTAACTACATGAGCTCATGTTTGAAACCAGGCTACCCTGGCAAAACCTTATTTTCCTCCGTGGGAGGCGAGACTGTTGCGGTTTGAAAGCTGCCTGAAAAACACTCCTGCTGCCCATCTTCTCTTGGCTGCCTGAAGGCGTCACGAAAGTACTATGAGTGTACTCGTATGAGGCATGCTGGTCTCAGTGCCTTGCTGGGAGCTCCTCCAGGAGCACTCGGGAACTTACCAGCCAAAGAAATGGCACCCCAGGCCTCAGGTGCAAGTCCAGGTTTCTCCCATCGTAAGCTTCGGTGCGCCATAGTAGCGAAGAAGCATGTGTTAAAGGAATGCTTCAACTCTGTTACGTATTTCACGACTCGTTGTGCACTCACGTTCGTTGTCACATCTGTGAAAGGGTACTGTATGCCGTCCAACTCTTCTGTTGCGTTTGAGCCAACAGAAGCAAATGGGTTCGTTTGGTTTAACGCTGCGAAGGTGCCGCGGTAATGGCAAAGCTCTGCCCGGATCGCTCGACAGCTCTCGTTTGTACAGCATTCAAACGGCCTCAGGACCGCCGTTCTAAGCAGCCTGACATTCCACGCTGGTGTGCCCCAAGGAGGAATTTGGGGTCTGAGAAACGCCACTGTGCCTCACAAATGAAACCTGTGAACTCCCAAAGGACGTCTCCCTACGGCCGTCGGAAGCTAGATGTTGAGTTCCAGCCTGAAAACAACGGACAGCTTTCCCTGTGACAATGCTGGACTTCCGGGACCATCCAGATTCACCAAGGCCTAACTTTTGCACGGCGGGGGAATGCTCTTGTGCATGTACGGCACTCCCCACGTGAAAACCTTTCTTAGCAGATGGAGGCAGGCTTTCCCTTGTACTAGGTAGCTAGGCAGAATCATCAGATAAACATGCTTTGTCATCCAGCTTGAAAGCGGGACACTGATGGGAAAGTTCACATTCTCCCGCTTTGCAAGCGACTTGCTTTTGGCTTCAAAGCTGCCTGAACAGCACTAGCGGCCCACCTTCTCTTCACTGCGGGATTGTCGCTGTGGGCCAAGGCTGCGTTCTCTCAATGCCAAAAGTGTGCTGCCAAGTCCCTTCTAGAAACTCATCCTACTGCACTCCAAATTCAGCTCCGGCCAATGAAAGCTGCCCTAAGGCCACAAGGGAAGTTCCAGGGTTTCATAGCAGCAGAGCTGGGTGTGCATTGGTATCCACGAAGCCATCCTCTGAAATGGAGTGCCTTAACTCTGCTATGCCCCTGGGGACACATAGGACAGTCGATCGTGCACCCGTTTCGCATGATGACCGCTGTGTGCCCGAAGAGCGTCCTCTGGCTTCTGAGGAACCCTCGGCGAAATAGGCCCCTGGGGAGCACTCTTCCCATTCACAGCAAGGGAAAAGTACTGCTTTCTGGGTTGCCAAGGAAGAGTGTCCCAGTCGTCAAAGAGCCTCGCGAAAGCAGTGCTGGGCAGACTCTGTTTGCAAGTCGACTGGCCTCAGTGACTGAAAGAGAACGCCCCCGCCGATACACGGTGTGCTGACGATTCAGGCCGGGGCTCAGGACAGCACTCTCACAGAAGCGAAAGCTAAGCTCTGCGTCCAGCCTGAAGACCAGTACACTCTTCACACTTAACTCTGTCGGGATGTGCAAGAGCCATGGTCACCGAGGCCTACCTAAGGTACTGAAGTACTTCCCCAGTTCAGCCTAGGCAGAGGCCCCTGTTGCCAAAGGATCTCCATGGAAGGGCCCTGTGGGTTCCGTGTGTTTCCTTGAGGTACTCAGAAACGACTGAGGGTAACTACATGAGCTCATGTTTGAAACCAGGCTACCCTGGCAAAACCTTATTTTCCTCCGTGGGAGGCGAGACTGTTGCGGTTTGAAAGCTGCCTGAAAAACACTCCTGCTGCCCATCTTCTCTTGGCTGCCTGAAGGCGTCACGAAAGTACTATGAGTGTACTCGTATGAGGCATGCTGGTCTCAGTGCCTTGCTGGGAGCTCCTCCAGGAGCACTCGGGAACTTACCAGCCAAAGAAATGGCACCCCAGGCCTCAGGTGCAAGTCCAGGTTTCTCCCATCGTAAGCTTCGGTGCGCCATAGTAGCGAAGAAGCATGTGTTAAAGGAATGCTTCAACTCTGTTACGTATTTCACGACTCGTTGTGCACTCACGTTCGTTGTCACATCTGTGAAAGGGTACTGTATGCCGTCCAACTCTTCTGTTGCGTTTGAGCCAACAGAAGCAAATGGGTTCGTTTGGTTTAACGCTGCGAAGGTGCCGCGGTAATGGCAAAGCTCTGCCCGGATCGCTCGACAGCTCTCGTTTGTACAGCATTCAAACGGCCTCAGGACCGCCGTTCTAAGCAGCCTGACATTCCACGCTGGTGTGCCCCAAGGAGGAATTTGGGGTCTGAGAAACGCCACTGTGCCTCACAAATGAAACCTGTGAACTCCCAAAGGACGTCTCCCTACGGCCGTCGGAAGCTAGATGTTGAGTTCCAGCCTGAAAACAACGGACAGCTTTCCCTGTGACAATGCTGGACTTCCGGGACCATCCAGATTCACCAAGGCCTAACTTTTGCACGGCGGGGGAATGCTCTTGTGCATGTACGGCACTCCCCACGTGAAAACCTTTCTTAGCAGATGGAGGCAGGCTTTCCCTTGTACTAGGTAGCTAGGCAGAATCATCAGATAAACATGCTTTGTCATCCAGCTTGAAAGCGGGACACTGATGGGAAAGTTCACATTCTCCCGCTTTGCAAGCGACTTGCTTTTGGCTTCAAAGCTGCCTGAACAGCACTAGCGGCCCACCTTCTCTTCACTGCGGGATTGTCGCTGTGGGCCAAGGCTGCGTTCTCTCAATGCCAAAAGTGTGCTGCCAAGTCCCTTCTAGAAACTCATCCTACTGCACTCCAAATTCAGCTCCGGCCAATGAAAGCTGCCCTAAGGCCACAAGGGAAGTTCCAGGGTTTCATAGCAGCAGAGCTGGGTGTGCATTGGTATCCACGAAGCCATCCTCTGAAATGGAGTGCCTTAACTCTGCTATGCCCCTGGGGACACATAGGACAGTCGATCGTGCACCCGTTTCGCATGATGACCGCTGTGTGCCCGAAGAGCGTCCTCTGGCTTCTGAGGAACCCTCGGCGAAATAGGCCCCTGGGGAGCACTCTTCCCATTCACAGCAAGGGAAAAGTACTGCTTTCTGGGTTGCCAAGGAAGAGAGTCCCAGTCGTCAAAGAGCCTCGCGAAAGCAGTGCTGGGCAGACTCTGTTTGCAAGTCGACTGGCCTCAGTGACTGAAAGAGAACGCCCCCGCCGATACACGGTGTGCTGACGATTCAGGCCGGGGCTCAGGACAGCACTCTCACAGAAGCGAAAGCTAAGCTCTGCGTCCAGCCTGAAGACCAGTACACTCTTCACACTTAACTCTGTCGGGATGTGCAAGAGCCATGGTCACCGAGGCCTACCTAAGGTACTGAAGTACTTCCCCAGTTCAGCCTAGGCAGAGGCCCCTGTTGCCAAAGGATCTCCATGGAAGGGCCCTGTGGGTTCCGTGTGTTTCCTTGAGGTAGTCAGAAACGACTGAGGGTAACTACATGAGCTCATGTTTGAAACCAGGCTACCCTGGCAAAACCTTATTTTCCTCCGTGGGAGGCGAGACTGTTGCGGTTTGAAAGCTGCCTGAAAAACACTCCTGCTGCCCATCTTCTCTTGGCTGCCTGAAGGCGTCACGAAAGTACTATGAGTGTACTCGTATGAGGCATGCTGGTCTCAGTGCCTTGCTGGGAGCTCCTCCAGGAGCACTCGGGAACTTACCAGCCAAAGAAATGGCACCCCAGGCCTCAGGTGCAAGTCCAGGTTTCTCCCATCGTAAGCTTCGGTGCGCCATAGTAGCGAAGAAGCATGTGTTAAAGGAATGCTTCAACTCTGTTACGTATTTCACGACTCGTTGTGCACTCACGTTCGTTGTCACATCTGTGAAAGGGTACTGTATGCCGTCCAACTCTTCTGTTGCGTTTGAGCCAACAGAAGCAAATGGGTTCGTTTGGTTTAACGCTGCGAAGGTGCCGCGGTAATGGCAAAGCTCTGCCCGGATCGCTCGACAGCTCTCGTTTGTACAGCATTCAAACGGCCTCAGGACCGCCGTTCTAAGCAGCCTGACATTCCACGCTGGTGTGCCCCAAGGAGGAATTTGGGGTCTGAGAAACGCCACTGTGCCTCACAAATGAAACCTGTGAACTCCCAAAGGACGTCTCCCTACGGCCGTCGGAAGCTAGATGTTGAGTTCCAGCCTGAAAACAACGGACAGCTTTCCCTGTGACAATGCTGGACTTCCGGGACCATCCAGATTCACCAAGGCCTAACTTTTGCACGGCGGGGGAATGCTCTTGTGCATGTACGGCACTCCCCACGTGAAAACCTTTCTTAGCAGATGGAGGCAGGCTTTCCCTTGTACTAGGTAGCTAGGCAGAATCATCAGATAAACATGCTTTGTCATCCAGCTTGAAAGCGGGACACTGATGGGAAAGTTCACATTCTCCCACTTTGCAAGCGACTTGCTTTTGACTTCAAAGCTGCCTGAACAGCACTAGCGGCCCACCTTCTCTTCACTGCAGGATTGTCGCTGTGGGCCAGGCTGCGTTCTCTCAATGCCAAAAATGTGCTGGCAATTCTTTTCTAGAAACTCATCCCACTGCACTCTAGTTTCAGCTCCTGCCAAATGAAAGTGACTTACGGCCACAAGGTAAGGTCCAGTGTTTCACATCAGCAGAGTTGTGTGTGCAGTCGTATCCACTAAATCATACTCTGAAATGGAGTGCCTTAACTGTGCTATGCCCCCGGGGACACATAGGACAGTCGATCGTGCACCCATTTCGCATCATGACCGCTGTGTGCCCGAAGAGCGGCCGCTGGCTTCTGAGGAAGCCTCGGCGAAATAGGCCCCTGGGAAGCACTCTTCCCATTCACAGCAAGGGAAAAGTACTGCTTTCTGGGTTGCCAAGGAAGAGTGTCCCAGTCGTCAAAGAGCCTCGCGAAAGCAGTGCTGGGCAGACTCTGTTTGCAAGTCGACTGGCCTCATTGACTGAAAGAGAACTCCCCTGCCAATACACAGTGGGCTGACGATTCAGGCCGGGACTCAGGACAGCACTCTCACAGAAGCGAAAGCTAAGCTCTGCGTCCAGCCTGAAGACCAGTACACTTTTCACACTTAACTCTGTGGGGATGTGCAAGAGCCATGGTCACCGAGGCCTACCTAAGGTTCTGAAATACTTATCCAGTTCATCCCATTCGGAGGTCCCTGTGTCCAAAAGGGTCTCCATGGAAGGGCCCTGTGGGTTCCGTGTGTTTCCTTGAGGTAGTCAGAAACGACTGAGGATAATTATATGAGCTCATGTTTGAAACCAGGCTACCCTGGCAAAACCTTATTTTCCTCCATGGTAGGCGAAGCAGTTGCGGTTTGAAAGCTGCCTGAAAAACACTCCTGCTGCCCATCTTCTCTTTGCTGCCTTAAGGCGTCACGAAAGAACTATGGGTGTACTCGTATGAGGCATGCTGTCTCAATTCCTTGCTGTGAGCTCTTCAGGAGCACTCTGGAACTTACCGGCAATACAAATGGGACCGCTGGCCTCATGTAAATTTCTAGATTTCTCCCAAAGTAAGCTTAGGTGTGCCATAGTAGCAAAGAACCATGTGTTAAAGGAATGCTTCAACTCTTTTACGAATTTCACGACTCACTGTGCACTCACGTTCGTTTTAACAACTGTGAAAGGGCACTGAATGGTGTCCAACTCTTCTCTTGCGTTTGAGTCCCAGGAAGCAAATGGGTTTGTTTGCTTTAACGCTGTGAATATGCAGGGGTAATGGCAAAGCCCTGCTGGGATAGCTCCATAGCTCTCCTATGTAAAGCATTCAAAGGCCTCAGGAATGCCTTTCTAAGCAGCCTTACATTCCATGCTGGTGTTCCCCAGGGAGGAATTTGGATTCTTTTGAGAAACACCACTGTGCATCCCAAATGAATCCTGGTGGCTCCCCAAGGAAGTCTCCCTATGGCAGTCAGAAGCTACATGCTTAGTTCCAGCCTGAAAAAAACGGACAGCTTTCCCAGTCACAATGCTGGATTTCTGGGACCATCCAGGTTCACCAAGGCCTAACCTTTACATTGCAGGGGAATGCTCTTCTTCACGTACAGCACTCCCCACGTGAAAACCTTTCTTAGCAGAAGGAAGCAGTCTTTCTCTTGTACTAGACAGCTAGGCAGAATCTTCAGATAAACATGCTGTGTCATCAAGCTTGAAAGTGAGACAATGATGTGAAAGTACGCATTTTCCCGGTTTCTCAGTGACTTGCATTTGGCTTCAAAGCTGCCTGAACAGCACTATCGGCCCACCTTCTCTTCACTGCAGGATTGGCGCTTTGAGCCAAGGCTGTGTTCCCTCAAAGACAAAACTGTGCTGGCAATATTTTTCTAGAAACTCATCTCACTGCACTCTAGATTCAGATCCGGCCAACTGAAAGGTGAACTCAGTGTCAAGTTAAGGTCCAGTGCTTACATAAGCAGAGTTCGGTGTGCAGTGTGTTCCAAGAATCCATATCCGAAATGGAGTGCCTTAACCCTGCGATGCCCCTGGGGACACATAGACAGTCAGTCGTGGACCAATTTCGCATTATGACCACTCTGTGACCGAACAGCGGCCGCTGGCTTATGAGGAACCCTAGGGGAAATAAGCCCCTTGGAACCCCTCTTCACATTCATTGCAAGGGCAACACACTCCTTTCTGGGTTGCCCAGGAAGAGTGTCCCAGTCGTCCAAGAGCCTCGCGAAAGCAGCGCTGGGCAGACTCTCTTTGCAAGTTTTGGACCAAAGTGACTGAAACAGAACTGCACTGTGAATACACAATGTGCTGACGATTCTGTCCAGGACCCGAGATAGCACTCTCAGAGACGGGAATGCTAACCTTTGCATCCAGCCGGATGACCAGTACATTGTTCACACTTAACACTGTTAAGTATGTGCAAGAGCCATGGTCACTGAGGCATAACTAAGGTACTGAAATACTTATCCAGTTCATCCCATGCGGAGGTCCATTTATCCAAGAGTGTCTCCATGGAATGACCCTGTGTGTCCCGTGTGTTTCTTTGAAGTAGTCAGAAACTACTGAGGATAACCTTATGAGCTCAAGTTTGAAACCGGTGACACTGGAAAAACCTTATTTTCCTCCGTGGTAGGCGAGACAGTTGCGGGTGGAAAGATGCCTGAAAAATACTCCTGCTGCCCATCTTCTCTTTGCTGCCTGAAGGCGTCACGAAAGAACTGTGAGTGTACTCGTATGAGGCATGCTTGTCTCAGGTCCTTGCTGAGAGCTCCTCCAGGAGCACATTGGAGCTTGCTTGCAAAGAAATGGGACCCCTGACCTCAAGTAAAAGTCCAGATTTCTCCCATAATAAGCTTAGGTATACCATAGTAGCGAAGAAGCATGTTTTAAAGGAATGCCTCAACTCTGTTACGGATTTCACGACTCATTGTGCACTCACGTTCGTTGGAACATCTGTGAAAGGGCACTGAATGCTGTCCAACTCTTCTGTTGCGTTTGAGTCCCAGGAAACAAATGGGTTCGTTTGCTTTAACGTTGTGAATGTGCAGCGGTAATGGCAAAGCCCTGCCCGGATCGCTGGACCAATCTCCTTTGTACAACATTCAAACGGCCTCAGGAACGCGGTTCTAAGCAGCCTTACATTCCATGCTGGTGTGCCCCAGGGAGGAATTTGCATTCTTCTGAGAAACACCACTGTGCCTCACAAATGAAACCTGGGGGCTCCTCAAGGACGTCTCCCTATGGCAGTCGGAAGCTAGATTTTTAGTTACAGCCTGAAAAAAATGGACAGCTTTCCCAGTCACAATGCTGGACTTCTGGGACCATCCAGATTCACCAAGGCCGAACTTGCGTACGGCGGGCATAATGCACTTCAGCACGTGCTGCAAATCCCACGTGCAGAAGGTTCTTCCCGGAAGGGCACAGTGTGTAGCATGTTCCAGATAGCTAGACAGAATCTGCAGATAAACTTGTTGTATCATCACGCTTAAAAGTGCCACACCAATGGGAAACTACGCATTCAAGCCTTTTAGAGGTGACTTGGTTTTGCCTTCAAAGCTGCCTGAACAGCACTGATGTGGTCCAACTTCTCTTCATTGCAGGAATGTCGCTGTGGAGCAAGGCTGCGTTTTCTCAAAGCCAACAAAGTGCTGGCAATTCCTATCTGGAGACTCACCCTATTGCACTCCAGCTTCAGCTCCCAGCCAAATAAGAGGTGAGCTCTAGGCTCAAGTTATGGTCCACTGTTTACCATCAGCAGAGATGGATGTGCACTGAGTTTCATGAAGCCTTAGACAGAAAGGCAGTGCCTTAACTCTTCAATGCCTTTCGGGACACATAGGAAGGTCAGGCATGCACGAATTTCCCAGGACGAGCATTTTGTGCCAGAAGAGCGGCCCGGGGTTTCTGAGCAAGCCTAGGGGAAATACACACCAGGGAACCACACTTCACACTCATAGAAAGGGCAACGGACTCCTTTCTGGCTTGCCCAGGTAGAGTGCCCCAGTCGTCAAAGAGGCTGGGCAAAAGTAGCACAGGACAGACTCTTTAAGTCGATCGGCCTCAGTGACTGAAACAAACTGCATTGCAAATACACACTGTGCTGACAATTCAGTCCCGGAAAACACTCGGACAGCACGTTCACAGAAGTGAAAGCTAGGAATTTTTGGGTCCAGCTTGAAGACCTGTCCATTTTCACACTTAACACTGCTAGGCATGGGCAAGAGCCATGGTCACCGATGCCTATTTAAGGCACTGAGACACTTATCCAGTTCATCCCATGCGGATTTCCCTGTGCCCAAAAGATTCTCCATGGAAGGGCCCAGTGTGTCCCGTGTGTTTACTTGAAGTTGCCAGAAACTACCAAGGATAACTATGTGAGCTCAAGGTTGAAATTGGGCGACCATGGAACAACCTTATTTTCCTCCAGGGTAGGCGAGACACTTGCGGGTCGAAAGCTGCCTGAAAAACACTGCTGGTGCCCATCTTCTCTTTGCTGCCGGAAGGCCTCACGAAAGAAGTGTGAGTTTATTCGTATGAGGCATGCTGGTCTCACATCCTTGCAGGCAGCTCCTAAAACAGCACTTGGAGCTCGTAGACAAAAGAAGTGTGACCTGTGGCCTCAAGGAAAGTTCCAGATTTCTCCCATCAGTAAGCTTTGGTGTGCCTCAGTCCCCAAGAAGCATGCATTAATGGAGTGCGTCAAGTCTTGTACAGCGTTCACGAATCACTGGGCACTCACGTTCCTTCTAACATCGGTGAAAGGGCCGTGTGCACCCTCCAACTCTTCCGTTGCTTTTGAGCAACAGTAAGTGAAAGGGCTCGTTTGGTTTAGCTATTTGCAAGTGCAGGGGGAATGGCAAAGTGCTGGTCTGGTCGCTCGACAGCTATCTTTTGTACAGCATTCAAACGGCCTCAGGAAGGCAGTTTCAAGCAGCCTTACATTCCACGATGGTGTGCCCCAGTGAGGAATTCAGGGATCCACTATGAAACACTACTGTGCCTCACAAATGCCACCTGGGTGCTCCCCACGGACATCTCCCTTCGGCGCTCGGAAGCTAGACTTTTATTTCCAGCGTGAAAAATATGGAGAGCTTCTCGGTGACAATTCTAGACTTCTGGGATCATTCTGATTCACCAAGGCCGAACTTGGGCACGGCGAGCATAATGCAGTTCAGCACATGCAGCAATGCCAACGTGCAAAGCGTTCTTCCTGTAATGGCCTATTGTGTCCCATGTTATACATAGCTAGACAGAATCTTCAGATAAACATGCTGTATCATCAAGCTTGAACGTGGGACACTAATGGGAAAGTACGCATTCTCCCCGTTTGGAGGTGACTTGCTTTTGGCTTCAAAGCTGCCTGAACAGCACTAGCGGCCCAACTTCTCTTCACTGCAGGATTGTCGCTGTGGGCCAAGGCTGCGTTCTCTCAAAGGTAAAGATGTGCTGCAATTCCTTTCTAGAAACTCATCCTACCGCACTCCAGATTCAACTCCGGCCAAATGAAAGATGACCTCAGGCCTCAAGATAAGGTTCAGTGTTTCACATCAGCAGAGATGGGTGTGCAGTGTGGTCCATGAAGCCATACTCCGAAATGGAGTGCCTTAATTCTGCAATGCCCCTGGGGACACATAGGACAGTCGGTCGTGCACCAATTTCCCATGATGAGAGCTCTGTGCCGGAAGAGCGGCCGCTGGTTGCTGAGGAACCTTAGGGGAAACAGGCCCCTGGGAACCACTCTTCACATTCATAGAAAGGGCAACAGATTCCTTTCTGGCT
This sequence comes from Eubalaena glacialis, assembly GCF_028564815.1. NCBI lineage: Eukaryota > Metazoa > Chordata > Mammalia > Artiodactyla > Balaenidae > Eubalaena > Eubalaena glacialis. The sequence goes on along the minus strand of NC_083728.1, from coordinate 32,241,104 downwards.
TGCACAGGTTGAGTGTCCCAGTCGTCAAAGAGCTTCGTGAAAGCAGTGCTGGGCAGACTCTCTTTTCAAGTCGATCAGCCTCAGAGACTGAAACAGGCTGCCTTGCAAATACACACTGTGCTGACGATTCAGTCCAGGAAAACACTCAGACAGCATGCTCACAGAAGGGAAAGCTAGGCTTTTTTGGGTCCAGCCTGAAGACCTGTCCATTTTTCACACTTAACACTGCTAGGCATGGGCAAGAGCCATAGTCCCCGAGGCCTACCTAAGGCACTGAGACACTTATGCAGTTCATCCCATGCGGAGTTTCCTGTGTCCAAAAGTGTCTCCTTTGAAGAGCCCTGTGTGATCCGTGTGTTTCCTTGAAGTAGTCAGAAACGACCTCGTGTAGCGTTCTCTTGGCTCAAGTATGGTACCATGGGACGCTGGCAAAACCGTATTTTCCCTCACGGTAGGTGAGACAGTTGTGCCTTGACAGCTGCTTGAAACACACTCCTTGTGCCCATGTTCTCGTTGCTGCCAGAAGTCTTCGGGAAAGAAGTGTGAGTTTACTCATATGAGGCATGCTGGTCTCTGTTCCTTGCTGGCAGCTCCTAGAGCAGCACTTGGAGCTCGCACACAAAAGAAGTGTGACCTGTGGCCTCAAGGAAAGGTCCAGATTTCTCCCATCAGTAAGCTTTGGTGTGCCTCAGTCCCCAAGAAGCATGCGTTAATGGAGTGCGTCAAGTCTTGTACGGCTTTCAGGAATCACTGGGCGCTCACGTTCCTTCTAACATCGGTGAAAGGGCAGTGTGTACCCTGCAACTCTTCTGTTGCTTTTGAGCAACAGTAAGTGAAAAGGCTCGTTTGGATTAACACTTTGGAAGTGCAGCGGGAATGGCAAACAGCTGCTCTGGTCGCTCGACAGCTATGTTTTGTACAGCATTCAAACGGACTCAGGAACGCAGTTCTAACCAGCCTTACATTCCATGATGGTGTGCCCCAGTGAGGAATTCCGGAATCCTCTATGAAACACTACTGTGCCTCACAAATGGAACCTAAGTGCTCCCCACGGACCTCTCCCTACGGCAGTCGGAAGCTAGATTTTTAGTTCCACCCTGAAAAATACCGAGAGCTTCTCAGTGACAATGCTGGACTTCTGGGACCATCCAGATTCACCAAGGCCGAACTTGCGTACGGCGGGCGTAATGCACTTCAGCGCGTACTGCAATTCCCACGTGCAAAAGGTTCTTCCCGGAAGGGCACAGTGTGTCTCATGTTCTAGATAGCTAGAGAGAATCTGCAGATAAACATGCTGTATCATCACGCTTCAAAGTGCCACACCGATGGGAAAGTACGCATTCAAGCCTTTTGGAGGTGACTTGGTTTTGCCTTCAAAGCTGCCTGAACAGCACTGATGTGGTCCAACTTCTTTTCACTGCAGGAATGTCGCTGTGGAGCAAGGCTGCGTTTTCTCAAAGCTAAAAAAGTGCTGGCAATTCCTTTCTGGAGACTCACCCTACTGCACTCCAGCCTCAGCTCCCAGCCAAATAAGAGGTGACCTCTAGCCTCAAGTTATGGTCCAGTGTTTACCATCAGCAGAGACAGATGTGCACGGAGTTACATGAAGCCTTAGACAGAAATGCAGTGCCTGAACCCTTCAATGCCTTTCAGGACACATAGGAAGGTCAGGCATGCACGAATTTCCCAGGACGAGCATTCTGTGCCAGAAGAGCGGCCTGGGGTTTCTGAGCAAGCCTAGGGGAAATAGGCCCCTGGGAACCACCCTTCACATTCATAGAAAGGGGAACGGACTCCTTTCTGGCTTGCCCAGGTACAGTGTCCCAGTCGTCAAAGAGGCTCGATGAAAGCAGTGCTGGGCAGACTCTCTTTTCAAGCCAATCAGCCTCAGTGACTGAAACAAGCTGCATTGCAAATACACACTGTGCTGACAATTCAGTCCCAGAAAACACTCAGACAGCACACTCACAGAAGGGAAAGCTAGGCTTTTTTGGGTCCAACCTGAAGACCTGTCCATTTTCACACAACACTGTTAGGCATGGGCAAGAGCCATGGTCACCGAGGCCTACCTAAGGCACTGAGACACTTATGCAGTTCATCCCATGCGGAGTTCCCTGTGTCCTAAAGTGTCTCCTTGCAAGACCCCTGTGGGTCCCGTGTGTTTCCTTGAAGTAGTCAGAAACAACCTCGTGTAACGTTCTGTTGGCTCAAGTTTGATACCAGGGGACGCTGGCAAAACCGTGTTTTCCCTCGCGGTAGGTGAGACAGTTGTACCTTGACAGCTGCCTGAAACACACTCCTTGTGCCCATGTTCTCGTTGCTGCCAGAAGTCCTCGGGAAAGAAGTGTGAGTTTACTCGTATGAGGCATGCTGGTCTCTGTTCTTTGCTGGGAGCTCCTAGAGCAGCACTTGGAGCTCGCACACAAAAGAAGTGTGACCTGTGGCCTCAAGGAAAGGTCCAGATTTCTCCCATCAGTAAGCTTTGGTGTGCCTCAGTCCCCAAGAAGCATGCATTAATGGAGTGCGTCAAGTCTTGTACGGCTTTCATGAATCACTGGGCACTCACGTTCCTTCTAACATTGGTGAAAGGGCAGTGTGTACCCTCCAACTCTTCTGCTGCTTCTGAGCAACAGTAAGTGAAAGGGCTCGTTTGGTTTAACACTTTGGAAGTGCAGCGGGAATAGCAAAGAGGTGCTCTTGTCACTCGACAGCTATCTTTTGTATAGCATTCAAATGGCGTCAGGAACACAGTTCTAACCAGCGTTACCCTCCATGGTGATGTGCCCCTCGTGAGGAATTCCAGGATCCGCTGAGAAACACTACTGTGCCTGACATATGCCATCTGGGTGCTCCCCACGGACCTCTCCCTTCAGCAGTCGGAAGCTACACTTTTAGTTCCAGCGTGAAAAATACCGAGAGTTTCTTGGTGACAATGCTGGACTTCTGGGACCTTCCAGATTCACCAAGGCCGAACTTGGGCACAGTGGGCATAATGCAGTTCAGCACGTGCAGCAATCCCATCGTGCAAAACGTTCTTCCTGGAAGGGCGCAGTATATCTCATATTCTAGATTGCTAGACACAATCTGCAGATAAATATGCTGTATCATCAAGCTTGAAAGTGTGACACCGATGGGAAAGTACGCATTCAAGCCTTTTGGAGGCGACTTGGTTTCGCCTTCAAAGCTGCCTGAACAGCATTGATGCGGTCCAACTTCTCTTCACTGCAGGAATGTCGCTGTGGAGCAAGGCTGCGTTTTCTCAAAGCCAAAAAAGTGCTGGCAATTCCTTTCGAGAAACTCACCCCACGGCACTCCAGCTTCAGCTCCCTGCCAAATAAGAGGTGACCCGTAGCCTTAAGTTATGGTCCAGTGTTTAACATCAGCAGAGATGGATGTGCGCTGAGTTCCATGAAACCTTAGACAGAAATGCAGTGCCTTAACTCTGCAATGCCTTTCAGGACACATAGGATGGTCAGGCATGCACGAAATTCCCAGGACGAGCATTCTGTGCCAGAAGAGCGGCCCGGGGTTTCTGAGCAAGCCTAGGGGAAATAGGCCCCTGGGAACCACCCTTCACATTCATAGAAAGGGCAACGGACTCCTTTCTGGCTTGCCCAGGTAGAGTGTCCCTGTCGTCAAAGAGGCTCGATGAAAGCAGTGCTGGGCAGACTCTCTTTTCAAGCCAATCGGCCTCAGTGACTGAAACAAGCTGCATTGCAAATACACACTGTGCTGACAATTCAGTCCCGGAAAACACTTGGACAGCACACTCACAGAAGGGTAGGCTAGGCTTTTTTGGGTCCAGCCTGAAGACCTGTCCATTTTCACACTTAACACTGCTAGACATGGGCAAGAGCCATGGTCACCGATGCCTACCTAAGGCACTGAGACACTTATGCAGTTCATCCTATGCGGAGTTCCCTGTGTCCAAAAGATTCCCCATGGCAAGGCCCAGTGGGTCCCGTGTATTTCCTTGAAGTAGCCAGAAACTACCAAGGATAACTATGTGAGCTCAAGTTTGAAATTGGGCGACCATGGAAAAGCCTTATTTTCCTCCGGGGTAGGCTAGACACTTGCGTGTCAAAAGCTGCCTGAAAACACTCCTGGTGCCCATCTTCTCTTTGCTGCCGGAAGGCCTCACGAAAGAAGTGTGAGTTTACTCGTATGAGGCATGCTGGTCTCACATCCTTGCAGGCAGCTCCTAGAACAGCACTTGGAGCTCGCAGACAAAAGAAGTGTGACGTGTGGCCTCAAGGAAAGTTCCAGATTTCTCCCATCAGTAAGCTTTGGTGTGCCTCAGTCCCCAAGAAGCATGCATTAATGGAGTTCGTCATCTCGTACGTCTTTCACGACTCACTGGGCACTCACGTTCCTTCTAACATCGGAGAAAGGGCAGTGTGTACCCTCCACCTCTTCTGTTGCTTTTGAGCAACAGTAAGTGAAAGGGCTCGTTTGGTTTAGCTATTTGCAAGTGCAGGGGGAATGGCAAGGTTCTGGTCTGGTCGCTTGACAGCTATCTTTTGTACAGCATTCAAACGGCCTCAGGAAGGCAGTTTCAAGCAGCCTTACATTCCACGATGGTGTGCCCCAGTGAGGAATTCAGGGATCCACTACGAAACACTACTGTGCCTCACAAATGTCACCTGGGTGCTCTTCACAGACATCTCCCTTCAGCGCTCGGAAGCTAGATTTTTATTTCCAGCGTGAAAAATATGGAGAGCTTCTCGGTGACAATTCTAGACTTCTGAGATCTTCCCTATTCACCAAGACCGAACTTGGGCACGGCGGGCGTAATGCAGTTCAGCACATGCAGCAGTCCCAACGTGCAAAGCATTCTACCTGGAATGGCCCAGTATGTCCCATGTTATACATAGCTAGACAGAATCTTCAGATAAACATGCTGTGTCATCAAGCTTGAACGTGGGACACTAATGGGAAAGTACGCATTCTCCCCGTTTGGAGGCGACTTGCTTTTGGCTTCAAAGCTGCCTGAACAGCACTAGCGGCCCACCTTCTCTCCACTGCAGGATTGTCGCTGTGGGCCAAGTCTGCATTCTCTCAAAGGTAAAGATGTACTGCAATTCCTTTCTAGAAACTCATCCTACTGCACTCCAGATTCAGCTCCGGCCAAATGAAAGGTGACCTCAGGCCTCAAGATAAGGTTCAGTGTTTCACATCAGCAGAGATGGGTGTGCAGTGTGGTCCATGAAGCCATACTCCGAAATGGAGTGTCTTAATTCTGCAATGCCCCTGGGGACACATAGGACAGTCGGTCGTGCACCAATTTCCCATGATGAGAGCTCTGTGTCAGAGAAGTGGCCGCTGGCTGCTGAGGAACCTTAGGGGAAACAGGCCCCTGGGAACCACTCTTCACATTCATAGAAAGGGCAACAGATTCCTTTCTGGCTTGCACAGGTTGAGTGTCCCAGTCATCAAAGAGCTTCATGAAAGCAGTGCTGGGCAGACTCTCTTTTCAAGTCGATCAGCCTCAGTGACTGAAACAGGCTGCATTGCAAATACACACTGTGCTGACGATTCAGTCCAGGAAGACACTCAGACAGCATGCTCACAGAAGTGAAAGCTAGGCTTTTTTGGGTCCAGCCTGAAGACCTGTCCATTTTTCACGCTTAACACTGCTAGGCATGGGCAAGAGCCATAGTCCCCGAGGCCTACCTGAGGCACTGAGACACTTATGCAGTTCATCCCATGCGGAGTTTCCTGTGTCCAAAAGTGTCTCCTTTGAAGAGCCCTGTGTGATCCGTGTGTTTCCTTGAAGTTGTCAGAAACGACCTCGTGTAACGTTCTGTTGACTCAAGTTTGGTACCGGGGGACGCTGGCAAAACCGTATTTTCCCTCTCGGTAGGTGAGACAGTTGCACCTTGACAGCTGCCTGAAACACACTCCTTGTGCCCATGTTCTTGTTGCTGCCAGATGTCCTCGGGAAAGAAGTGTGAGTTTACTCGTATGAGGCATGCTGGTCTCTGTTCCTTGCTGGCAGCTCCTAGAGCAGCACTTGGAGCTCGCACACAAAAGAAGTGTGACCTGTGACCTCAAGGAAAGGTCCAGATTTCTCCCATCAGTAAGCTTTGGTGTGCCTCAGTCCCCAAGAAGCATGCGTTAATGGAGTGTGTCAAGTCTTGTATGGCTTTCACGAATCACTGGGCACTCACGTTCCTTCTAACATTGGTGAAAGGGCAGTGTGTACCCTTCAACTCTTCTGTTGCTTTTGAGCAACAGTAAGTGAAAGGGTTCGTTTGGTTTAACACTTTGGAAGTGCAGCGGGAATGGCAAAGTGCTGCTCTGGTCGCTCGACAGCTATCTTTTGTACAGCATTCAAACGGACTCAGGAACGCAGTTCTAACCAGCCTTACATTCCATGATGGTGTGCCCCAGTGAGGAATTCCGGAATCCTCTATGAAACACTACTGTGCCTCACAAATGCCACCTGGGTGCTCCCCACGGACCTCTCCCTTCGGCAGTCGGAAGCTACACTTTTAGTTCCAGCGTGAAAAATACCGAGAGTTTCTTGGTGACAATGCTGGACTTCTGGGACCTTCCAGATTCACCAAGGCCGAACTTGGGCACAGTGGGCATAATGCAGTTCAGCACGTGCAGCAATCCCATCGTGCAAAACGTTCTTCCTGGAAGGGCGCAGCGTATCTCATATTCTAGATTGCTAGACTCAATCTGCAGATAAACATGCTGTATCATCAAGCTTGAAAGTGTGACACCGATGGGAAAGTACGCATTCAAGCCTTTTGGAGGCGACTTGGTTTCGCCTTCAAAGCTGCCTGAACAGCATTGATGCGGTCCAACTTCTCTTCACTGCAGGAATGTCACTGTGGAGCAAGGCTGCGTTTTCTCAAAGCCAAAAAAGTGCTGGCAATTCCTTTCGAGAAACTCACCCCACGGCACTCCAGCTTCAGCTCCCTGCCAAATAAGAGGTGACCTGTAGCCTCAAGTTATGGTCCAGTGTTTAACATCAGCAGAGATGGATGTGCGCTGAGTTCCATGAAACCTTAGACAGAAATGCAGTGCCTTAACTCTGCAATGCCTTTCAGGACACATAGGATGGTCAGGCATGCACGAATTTCCCAGGACGAGCATTCTGTGCCAGAAGAGCGGCCCGGGGTTTCTGAGCAAGCCTAGGGGAAATAGGCCCCTGGGAACCACCCTTCACAGTCATAGAAAGGGCAACAGACTACTTTCGGGGTTGCCTAAGTAGAGTCTCGCAGCCGTCAATGAGCCTCGCGAAAGCAGTGCTGGGCAGGCTCTCTTTGCAAGGCGTTTGGCCTCAGTGACTGAAACAGAGCTGCAGTGCAAAAACACACCTTGCTCCCGATTCAGTCCAGGAAGTCACTCGGGACAGCACTCTCGCAGAAGCGAAAGCTAGCCTTTTTTGGGTCCAGCCTGAAGACCAGTACATTTTTCACACTTCACACTGCTAGGCATGGGCAAGAACCATGGTCACCAAGGCCTACCTAATGTACTGAAATACTTATCCAGTTCATCACATGCGGACGTCCCTGTGTCCAAAAGTTTCTCCATGGAAGGGCCCAGTGGGTCCCGTGTGTTACCTTGAAGTAGTCAGAAACTTCCAAGGATAACTATATGAGCTCAAGGTTGAAAATGGGCGATGCTGACAAAACCTTATTTTTCTCCGTGGTAGGCAAGACAGTTGTGGCTCGAAAGCTGCCTGAAAAATACTCTTAGTGCCCATCTTCTCTATGCTGCCTGATGGCCTCAGGAAAGAAGAGTGAGTTTACTGGTATGAAGCATCCTGGTCTCAGTTCCTTACTCGGAGCTCCTGCAAAAGCACTCTGGAGCTTGCTGACAAAAGAAAGGTGACCTGTGACTTCACGTAAGGACGCAGATTTCTTCCATCACTAAGTTTGGTGTGTCACAGTTCCCAAGAATCATCCGTTAATGTAGTGCTTCAACTCTGGTATGTTTTTCACGACTCATTGGGCACTCATGTATGCTTTAACATTTGTGAAAAGGATCTGTGTACCCTCCATCTCTTCTTTGGCTTTTGAGCACCAGGAAGTGAAAGGGTTCATTTCGTTTAAATCTTTGAATGTGCAGCGGGAATGGCAAAGAGCTGCTCTGGTCGCTCGACAGCTCTCTTTTGGACAGCATTCAAAAGGCCTCAGGAACGCAGTTCTAACCAGCCTTACATTCTATGCTGCTGTGCCGCAGTGAGGAATTCTCGGCTCCACTGAGAAACACCACTGTGCTTCACAAATGAAACCTGGGGGCTCCCCAAGGACGTCTCCCTATGGGAGTCGGAAGCTAGATTTTTAGTTCCACCCTGAAAAATATGGACAGCTTACCCAGTGACAATGCTGGTCTTATGGGACTATCCAGAGTCCCAAGGCCTATCCTGGGCTTGGAGTGCATAATGCAGTTCAGCAAGTGCAGCACTCTCCACGTGAAAAACTTTCTTACCATAAGGGGCAGTGTTTCCCATGTACTAGATAGCTAGGCAGAAACTGCAGATACATAAGCTGTGTCATCAACCTTGAATGTGGGACACTGATGGGAAAGTACGCATTCTACCCTTTTGGAAGTGACTTGGTTTTGGCTCAAAGCTGCCTGAACAGCACTGATGCAGCCCAATTTCTCTTCAATGCAAGAGTGTCACTGTGGGCCAACGCTGCATTTTCTCAAAGGCAACTAAGTGCTGGCAATTCCTTTCTAGAAAGTTATCCCACTGCACTTCCGCATTAACTCCCGGCCAAATGAAGAGTGACCTCTAACCTAAAGTTAAGGTCCTATGTTTCCCATCCACAGCGTTGGTTATGCAGTGGATTCCATGAAGCCTTTGACAGAAATGGAGTGCCTTAACACTGCGAAGTCATTCTGGGCACATAGGATGACCGCAGATACACCTATTTCCCGGGATGAGCACTCTGTGCCAGAAGAGCAGCCCGTGGCTTCTGGGCAACCTTAGAGGTAATAGGCCCCTGGGAACCACTCTTCACATTCAGACGGAAGGGCAACGTACTCCTTTCTGGTAGGCCTAGCTAGAGTGTCACAGACATCTAAAAGACTCGAGAAAGCAGCGCTAGGCAGTCTCTTGTCCAAGTCGAACAGCCCCAGTGACTGAAACAGAGCTGCACTGCAAAAACACACTGCTGATGATTCAGTCCGGGAACTCACTCGTGACAGCACTCTCACACAAGCGAAAGCTAGGCTTGGGGGCAACCTGAAGAAAAGTACTGTTTTCACACTTAACACTGCTAGGCATGTGGCAGGGCCATGGTCCCCGAGGCCTACCTAGAGCATGAGACACTTATCCAGTTCATCTCATGTGAAGGTCCCGGTGGCCAAAAGTGTCTCCATGGAAAGGGCCATTGGGTCCCGTGTGTTTCTTTGAAGTAAACTACCATGGTTACCTATCGGTGGGCTGCAGATTGAAATTGGGGGACACTGGCAAAAACTAATTTTCCCCTTGGGAAGGTGAGACAGTTGCGGCTCGAGAGCTGCATGAATAACACTCATGGTGCCCATCTTCCCTTTGCTGCCAGAAGCCTTCGGGAAAGAAAAGTGAGTTTAATCGAACAAAGCAGGTTGGTCTCAGTTCCTTGCAGGGAGCTCCTCCTAGAGCACTCTGTAGCTCGCGGGCAAAACAAAGGTGACCTCTGTTCTTACTTAAAGGTCCAATTTTTTCCCCATCAGTAAGATTTTGTGTGCCACAGGCCCCAAGAATCATGCGTTAATTGAGTGCTTCAACTCCATTACATCTTTAAGAACTCATTGGCCCTCATGTACGTTCTAACTTCTGTGAAAGGGAACTGTGTCCCATCTGTCTCTTCTGTGGCTTTTGAGCACCAGCAGGAGAAAGGGATCGTTTGGTTTAACTCTTTGAATGTGCAGCAGGAAGGGCACTGAGCTGCTGTGGTCGCTCGACACCTCGCTTTTGTACAGCATTCAAACGGCCTCAGGAACGCAGTTCTATCCAGCCTTACATTCCATGCCTTTATGTTACAGTGAGAAATTCTGCACCACTGAGAAGCAATACTGTGCCTCACAAATGCAACCTGGGGGCTCCACACGGACATCTTTCTGCCGCAGTCAGAAGCTACATTTTTAGGTCCAGCCTGAAAAGCAGGTACAGCTTTCCCAGGAACAAAGCTGGGCATCTGGGACCTTCCTGAGCCACCAAGGCCTAACCAGTGCACGACGTGCGCAATGTAGTTGAGCACAAGCAGCACTCCCAAAGTGCAAAATTTTCCTCCCAAAAGGGAGCAGCGTGTCCCATCTACTAGATAGCTAGGCAGGATGTGCAGATAAACATGCTGTATCATCAAAGCTTGAAAGTCGGACACTGATTGGAAAGTACACATTTTCTCCATTAGGAAGTGTCTTGGATTTGGCTTTGAAGCAGCCTGAACAGAACTGATGCGCCCCATCTTCTCTTCAATGCAGGAATATCGCTGTGGGCCAAGGCTGCGTTTTCTCGAAGGCAACAAGCTGCTGGAAATTCCTTTCTAGAAGCTCATCCCCCTGCATTCCAGCTTTAACCACCGCCAAATTAAAGTTGCCCTGTAGCCTCAAGTTAAGATCCCATGTTTCCCATCAGCAGGGTTGGTTGTGCAGTGGATTCCATGAAGCCTTATATAGAAATGGAGTGCTTTAAATCTATGAAGCCTTTCAGGGTACACAGAAAGGTCGAGCTTGCACCAATGTCCCAGGACGAGCACTCTGTGGTGGAAGACTGGCCCGTGGCTTCTGAGCAACCTCAGGTGAAATAGGCCTCTGGGAAGCACTCTTCACATTCAGACGGAAGGGCAATGTACTCCATTGTGCGTTGCCTTGCTAGAGTGTCACAGCCGTCAAAGAGCCTCAGGAAAGCAGTGCTAGGCAGACTCATGTTCCAAGTGTATGGGCTCACTGACTGAATCAGAGCTGCACAGCAAAAACACACTGTGTTGACGATTCAGTGCGGAAACTCACTCGAGACAGCACTCTCACACAAGCAAAATCTCGACTTTGTGTCTAGCCTGAAGAACTGTACAGTTTTCACACTTAACACTGCTAGGCAGGTGGAAGAGCCATGGTCCCCTAGGCGTACCTAGAGCACTGAGACACTTATCCAGTTCATCCCATGGGAAGGTCACTCTGCCAAAAGTGTCTCCATGGAAGGGCCCAGTGGGTCCAGTGTGTTTCCTTGAAATAGTCAGAAACTACCACGGGTAACTATCTGTGGACTCAAGACTGAAATTCGGGAAAGGTGGCAAAACCTTATTTTACCCGTGGGAGGCGAGACAGTTGCGGCTAGAAAGCTGCCTGAAAAACACTCATGGTGCCCATTTTTTCTTCACTGCAGGAAGACCTCGGGAAAGAAGAGTGAGTTTACTCATACGAAGCTGGGTGGTCTCAGTTCCTTGCTGTGAGCTGCTCCCGCAGCACTCTGGAGCTCGCAGACAAAAGAAAGGTGACCTCTGGCCGCAAGTAAAGGTCCAGTTTTTCCCATCAGTAAGCTTTGGTGGGCTACAGGCCCCAACAAGCATTCGTTAATGTAGTGTTTCATCTCCGGTAACTCTTTCACCACTCACTGGACACTCACGTACTTTCTAACATCTGTGAAAGGGTACTGTGTACCCTGCGTCTCTTTTGTGGCTTTTGAGCACTAGCAAGTGAAAGGGATCGTTTCGTTTAACTCTTTGAATGTGCAGCAGGAAGGGCAATGAGATGCTGTGGTCGCTCGACAGCTCGCTCTTGTACCGCATTCAAACGGCCTCAAGAACGCAGTTCTAACCAGCCTTACCTTCCATGCTGTTCTGCCCCAGTGACGAATTCTGAGCTCCACTAAGAAAAACCACTATGCCTCACAAATGCAACCGGGGGCCTCCCCACGGACATCTCTCTACCGCAGTCAGAAGCTTGATTTTTAGGTCCAGGCTGAAAAACAGGTACAGCTTTCCCAGTGACAATGCTGGACTTCTGGGACCATCGAGAGTCACCAAGGCCTAACCAAGACACGGTGTGCATAATGCAGTTCAGCATGTGCAGCACTCCTCACGTGCAAAAATTTCTTCCCAGAAGGGCGCAGTGTGTCCCATGTACTAGATACCTAGGCAAAAACTGCATATAAACATGCTGTATCATCAAGCTTGAAAGTGGGACAATGATGGGAAAGGGCGCATTTTCCCCTTATGGTAGCATCTTGTTTTGGCTTCAAAGCTGCCTGAACAGCACTGATGCGGCCCAAGTTCTGTTCACTGCAGGAATGTCGCTGTGGGCCAAGGCTGCATTTTCCAGAAGGAAACAAGGTGCTGGCAATTCCTTTTTTGGAGCTGTTCCCACTACACTCCAGCTTTAGCTCCCGGCCAAATGAATGGTGACCTCTACCCTCAAGTTAAGGTCCCGGGTTTCACATCAGCACAGTTGGGTGTGCAGTGGATTCCATGAAGCCTTAACAGAAATGAAGTGCCTTAACTCAGTGATGCCTTCGGGACACATAGGACGGTTGTGTGTGCACCAATTTCCAGGGATGAGCACTCTGGGCCAAAAGACCGGCCCGTGGCATCTGAGCAACCTCCAGGGAAATAGGCTCCTGGGAACCACTCTTCACATTCAGACGGAAGGGCAATGTACTCCATTCTGCATTGCTTTGCTAGAGTGTCACAGCCATCAAAAAGCCTCAGGAAAAGAGAGCTAGGGAGACTCTCGTTCCAAGTGGATGAATGGGCCCACTGACTGAACCAGAGCTGCACTGCAAAAACACACTGTGTTGACCATTAGGTCTGGGAATTCACTTGGGACAGCACTCTCACGCAAGCGAAAGCTAGGCTTTGGGTCCAGCCTGAAGAACAGTACATTTTTCACACTTAACACTGCTAGGCATGTGGAAGGGCCATGGTCCCCGAGGTGTACCTAGAGCACTGAGACACTTATCCAGTTCATCCCATGGGAAGGTCACTCTGCCAAAAGTGTCTCCATGGAAGGGCCCATTGGTTCCCGTGTGTTTCTTTGAAGTAGTCATAAACTACCATGGTTAACTATACGTGGGCTCAATTTGGAAATTGGGGACACTAGCAAAAGCTTATTTTCCCCTTGGGAAGGCGAGACAGTTGCGGCTCGTGAGCTGCATGAAAAACACTCATGGTGCCCGTCTTCTCTTCGCTGCCAGTAGGCCTCAGGAAAGAAAAGTGAGTTTACTCAAATGAAGCAGGTTGGTCTCAGTCCTTTGCTGGGAGCTCCTCCAGCAGCACTCTGGAGCTCACGGGCAAAAGAAAGGTGACCTCTGGCCGCAAGTAAAGGTCCAGTTTTTTCCCATCAGTAAGCTTCGGTGTGCCACAGGCCCCAAGAAGCATGCGTTAATGGAGTTCTTCAACTCCGGTACATCTTTCACGACTCAGTGGGCATTCACATACGTCCTAACATCTGTCAAAGGGCACTGTGTACCCTCCATCTCTTCTATGGTTTTTGAGCACCAGCAAGTGAAAGGGATCGTTTGGTTTAACTTTTTGAATGTGCAGCGGGTGGGGCAATGAGCTGATCTGGTCGCTCAACACCTCGCTTTTGTACAGCATTCAAACGTCCTCAGGAGCGCAGTTCTAACCAGCCTTACATTCCATGCTGGTCTGCCCCAGTGAGGAATTCTGAGCTCCACTTAGAAAAACCACTGTGCCTCCCGAATGCAACCTGGGGGTTCCCCACAGACATCTCTCTACCACAGTCGGAAGCTAGATTTTCAGGTCCAGGCTGAAAAACAGGTACAGCTTTCCCAGTTACAATGCTGGGCAAATGGGACCATCTAGAGTCACCAAGGGCTAACCTGGGTAAGGCGTGCATAATGCAGTTTAGCTCGTGCAGCACTCCACACGTGAAAAAATTTCTTCCATGTAGAGCACAGTGTCCCATGTACTAGATAGCTAGGCAAAAACTGCAGATAAACATGCTGTATGATCAAGTTTGAAAGTGGGACACTGATGGGAAAGTACGCATTCTCCCTTTATGGTAGCGTCTTGGTTTCGGCTTCAAAGCTGCCTGAACAGCACTGATGCGGCCCAAGTTCTCTTCACTGCAGGAATGTCGCTGTGGGCCAAGGCTGCTTTTTTCCCGAAGGAAACAAGGTGCTGGTAATTCCTTTTTTGGAGCTAATCCCACTACACTCCAGCTTTAGCTCCTGGCCAAATAAATGGTGACCTCTAGCCTCAAGTTAAGGTCCCGGGTTTCCCATCAGCACAGTTGGGTGTGCAGTGATTTCCATGAAGCCTTAGACAGAAATGGAGTTCCTTAACTCTGCGATGCCTTTCGGTACACATAGGACGGTCGCGCGTGCACCAATTTCCCAGGACGAGCACTCTGTGCCAAAAGACCGGTCCGTGGCTTCTGAGCAACCTCAGGGGAAATAGGCCCTTGGGAACCACTCTTCACAAACAGACAGAAGGGTAACATACTCCATTTTGCGTTGTGTTGCTACTGTGTCACAGCTTCTGAGAGCCTCAGGAAAGCAGCGCTAGGTAGACTCTCGTTCCAAGTGGATTGGCCCACTGACTGAAGCAGAGCTGCACTGCCAAAACACACTATGCTGACGATTCAGTCCGGAAACTCACTCTGGACAGCACTCTCATGCAAGGGAAATTTAGGCTTTGGGTCCAGCCTGAAGAACAGTACAGTTTTCACACTTAACAATGTTAAGCAGGTGGAAGAGCCATGGTCCCCGAGGCCTACATAGAGCACTGAGACCCTTATCCAGTTCATCCCATGTGGCGGTCCCTACGGCCAAAAGTGTCTCCATGGAAAGGCCCACTGGATCCCGTGTGTTTCCTTTAAGTAGTCAGAAACAACTACCACGGGTAACACTCTGTGGGCTCAAATTTGAAATTGAGGAGCGCTCACAAAAGCTTATTTTCCCCTTGGGAAGGCGAGACAGTTGTGGGTCAAAAGCTGCCTGAAAAACACTCATGGTGCCCATCTTCTCTTCGCAGCAGGAAGGTCTCGTGAAAGAAAAGTAAGTTTACTCGTACAAAGCAGTGTGGTGTCAGTTCCTTGCTGGGAAGTCTGCCCGCAGCACTCTGGAGCTTGCGGGGAAAGGAAGAGGACCTCTGTCCTCAAGGAACAGTCCAGTTTTCTCCCATCAGTAAGCTTTGGTGTTTCACTGGCTCCTAGAAGCATGTGTTAATGGGTTGCTTCAACTCTGGTATGTCTTCCATGATTCATTGGGCATTCAGGTGGGCATTCAGGTACGTTCTAACATCTGTGAAAGGGTAATGGGTTGCTTCAACTCTGGTATGTCGTTCACAACTCATTGGGCATTCACGTACATTCTAACATCTGTGAAAATGCACTGTGTACCCTCCATCTCTTCTGTGGCTTTTGAGCACCAGCAAGTGAAATGGATCATTTGATTTAACTCTTTGAATGTGCAGCAGGAAGAGCAATGAGCTGCTCTGGTTGCTCGACAGCTCTTTTGTACAGCATTCAAACGGCCTCAGGAATGTAGTTTTGACCAGCTTTACATTCCATGTGGTCTGCCCCCGTGAGGAATTCTGAGCTCCCCTGAGAAACACCACTGTGCCTCACAAGTGCAACCTGAGGGTTCCCCCACAGATGTCTCTCTACTGCAGTTGGAAGCTTGATTTTTTGGTCCAGCGTGAAAAACAGGTACAGCTTTCCCAGTGACAATGCTTGGTATCTGGGGCCATCCAGAATCACCAAGGCCTAAGCAGGGTATGGCGTTCACAATGCAGTTCAGCAGGTGCAGCACTTCCCACATGGAAAACTTTCTTCCCGGAAGGGCACAGTGTATTCCATGTACTAGATAGCTAGGCAGAAACCACAGGTAAACATGCTGTATCATCAAGCTTGAAAGTGGGACACTGATGGGAAAGTACACATTCTCCACTTTTGGAAGCGTCTTGATTTTGGCTGCAAAGCTGACTGAACAGCACTGATGCGGCCCAACTTGTCTTCACTGCAGGAATGTTGCTGTGGGCCAAGGCTGCATTTTCCCGAAGGAAACAAGGTGCTGGCAATTCCTTTTTTGGAGCTCATCCCGCTGCACTCCAGTTTTAGCTCCCAGCCAAATGAAAGGTGACCTTTAACCTCAAGTTAAGGTCCCGGGTTTCCATCAGCACAGTTGGGTGTGCAATGAATTCCATGAAGCCTTAGACAGAAATGGAGTGCCTTAACTCGGAGATATATTTCAGGACACATAGAACGGCTGCGCATGCACCAATTTCCTGGGATGAGCACTCGGTGCTGGGAGACTGGCCTCTGGCTTCTGAGCAACCTCTGGGGAGATAGGCCCCTCGAACCCACTCTTCACATTCAGGCAGAAGGACCACGTACTACTTTCTGCGTTGCCTTGCTAGAGTGTCACAGCCGTCAAAGAGCCTCAGGAAAACAGCGCTAGGCAGACTCTCGTTCCAAGTGGATGGATGGGCCCACTGACTGAACCAGAGCTGCACTGCAAAAACACAGTGTGCTGACGATTCAGTCTGGGAACTCCCTCGGGACAGCCCTCTGACGCAAGTGAAAGCTAGGCTTTGGGTCCTCCCTGAAGAAGAGTACAGATTTCCCACTTAACACTGCTAGGCAGGTGGAAGAGCCATGGTCGCCGAGGCCTACCTAGTGCCCTGAGACTCTTATGCAGTTCATCCCATGTGGAGGTCCCTGCAGCTAAAAGTGTCTCCATGGAAGGGCCCACTGGGTCCCGTGTGTTTCCTTGAAGTAGTCAGAAAATACCATGGGTAGCTCTCTGAGGGCTCACGTTTGAAACTAGGGGAGGCTGGCAAAACCTTATTTTCCCTGTGAGAAGACGAGACAGTCATCTCTAAAGCTGCCTGAAAGACACTCATGGTGCCCATCTTCTCTTCTCGGCAGGAAGGCCTCACAAAAGAAAAGTGAATTTACTCGTATGAAGCAGGGTGGTGTCAGTTCCTTGCTGGGAGCTCCTCCAGGAGCACTCTGGAGCTCTCGGGCAAAAAAAAAGGTGACCTCTGGCATCAAAGAAAAGTCCAGTTTTCTCCCATCAGTAAGCTTTGTTGTGCCACAGGCCCCAAGAAGCATGCGTTAATGGAGTGATTCAACTCTGGTACGTCTTTCACGACTCACTGGGCATTCACATACATTCTAACATCTGTGAAAGAGTACTGTGTACCCTCCATCTCTTCTGTGGCTTTTGAGCACCAACAAGTGAAAAGGATCATTTGGTTTAACTCTTTGAATATTCAGCAGGAAGGACAATGAACTGCTCTGGTTGTTTGACAGCTCTCTTTGGTACAGCATTCAAACGGCCTCAAGAACACAGTTCTGGCTAGCCTTACATTGCATGCTGGTCTGCACCCGTGAGGAATTCTGAGCTCCACTGAGAAACACCACTGTGCCTCCAAAATGCAACCTGATGCCTCCCCCATGGACGTCTCTCTATCGCAGTCGGAAGCTAGATTTTTTGGTCCAGCCTGAAAAATAGGTACAGTTTTCCCAGTGACAGTGCTGGGCATCTGGGACCATCCAGAGTCACCAACACCTAAGCAGAGCACAGCATGCGTAATGCAGTTCAGCACGTGCAGCACTCCCCACGTGCACAAATTTCTTCCCGGTTGGGCACAGTGTGTCCCATGTACTAGATAGCTAAGCAGAAACTGCAGATAAACTTGCTGTATCATCAAGCTTGAAAGTGGGACACTGACGGGAAAGTACACATTCTCCCCTTTTGGAAGCGTCCTTGTTGTGGCTTCAAAGCTGCCTGAACAGCACTGATGCGGCCCAACTTGTCTTCACTGCAGGAATGTCGCTGTGGGCCAAGGCTGCGTTTCTCGAAGGAAACAAGGTGCTGGCAATTCCTTTCTAGGAGCTCATCCCACTGCACTCCAGCTTTAGCTCCCGGCCAAATGAAAAGTGACCTCTAACCTCAAGTTAAGGTCCCAGGTTTCCCATCAGCACAGTTGGGTGTGCAGTGGATTCCATGAAGCCTTATACAGAAATGGAGTTCCTTAACTCCGTGATGCCTTTCGGGACACAGAGGACGGTTGCAGGTACACCAATTTCCCGGGAAGGGCACTCTGTGCTGGAAGACCGGCCCGTGGCTTCTGAACAACCTCAGGTGAAATAGACCCCTGGGAACCACTCTGCACATTCAGACGGAAGGGTCCTGTACTCCTTTCTGCGTTGCCTTTCTAGATTGTCACAACCGTCAAAGTGCCTTGGGAAAGCAGTGCTAGGGAGACTCTCGTTCCAAATGGATGGGGTCACTGACTGAACCAGAGCTGCGCTGCAAAAACACACTGTGCTGACGATTCAGTCCGCGAACTCACTCGGGACAGCACTCTCATGCAAGCGAAAGCTAGGCTTTGGGTCCTCCCTGAAGAAGAGTACAGATTTCACAGTTAACACTGCTAGGCAGATGGAAGAGCCATGGTCACTGAGGCCTACCTAGGGCCCTGAGGCAGTTGTCCAGTTTATCCCTTGTGGTGGTCTCAGCGTCCAAAAGTGCCTCCTTGGAAAGGACCTTGGGGTTTTTTTCTGTACAAATGGTCCTAAAGTCCATATAGCAAGTGCTGTGGGTCTTGAAAGCCAAGCCATGACCAGAATGCCCATTTTCCCAAACTATGGACCACAAACAGGGCCTTGCAAAACCGTTTCCTTTCCTTGTGAATATGCCACCTTTTGGAAGGTTCAGGGAGTTCTTCAGACTTTAGCAT
Source organism: Eubalaena glacialis (assembly GCF_028564815.1). Classification (NCBI taxonomy): domain Eukaryota; kingdom Metazoa; phylum Chordata; class Mammalia; order Artiodactyla; family Balaenidae; genus Eubalaena; species Eubalaena glacialis. The sequence continues at coordinate 32,222,445 of NC_083728.1, read as the reverse complement.
CTCCCTTTGATTAGGTCCAGATATCACTGCGTCTATCAGTTTTTCAGAATCTGTGGCAAGGAGCTGTGGCTACTCTGTAGTATCTTTATTAATGACGTTTCCCTTTCTGGTTTAAATTGATTTTTGTTCATTTTGATAGTTCCAGGAACGTTGGCTTAATAGATGTATACTCACATAGCCCCCTCCTTTGGCCTCTTTGAAAAAGTAAGCATAAGAAGCCACTTCTCCAATTTCTGCACAAGATTTCATCTCATATCATAGATTTTTGATCATATCAGATCTTAAAATTATTTTATTTCTATCATATTTAGGGCTCCTGTGGTTGCAAGTACAGAAATCTCTGCAGCTAGTTTCAGACCTCAGGACCATAGAATTGTGTAGGGAACCTAAATGTAGGGAGACAACAAAGCCTTAGGCAAGGCCAAGACCAGCATCTGGACTGCTGTAGAGTGCTAGAAAGTCTTTTCCTCTACCTCACATCCTGGCTTCTGTTTGTTACTTCTCATGACAGGCTGGCTTTCTCTTTAAGGACACAGGGTAGAGACTGGCAAATGCCAATATCGCCCAAGTTTTCACCTCAGCTTGAGAGCACCTAGATCAAAGTGGAATCTATTTGTGAATGACTTTGATAGGTCTTATTTGGGTCATGTGTGTATCTCTGTTCAATCATTTGTACTATTAGGGCCACATGATGTGAGTATGCCTGCTCCTATGGCAAATGTGAAGGAGGGGGTTTTTGGTTCCCTTAAGGGGAGTTGAAAAACTTACTGTAATTATTGTGGCCTTTCTTCATCGATTCCTGGAGGAAGAGGCCTCCATTTGATAGCTTCAATTGCTGTTATATGGTTGTGTCAGATTATATTTTCCAAAGATGGCCATCATGCTATATCTCATCCCACATATACTTCCTACAATGTGACACTGACACTCTTCCCATTAAGTGATGGGGGTCCACATTCTCTTCCCTTGAACCTGAGTGGATTTTTGTCACCAGTGTAGTACAGCAGAAGTGAAGCTATGTGATTTCCAAAGGTAGATCGTAAAAACTCCATGCACTACTTACTATTCCCTTGGGACAATCACACTTGAAAACCAGCTACAAGACTGTGAAGAAGCCCAAGAAGCCCCAAGGAGAGGATACCTCTTCTGATCAACAAGTGAGGTCCTAACCAACAGCCAATGTCAACTGTCAGACATGTGAGTGAAGTTAGTCTTCAGAAGAAACTGTTGAGTTACCCTAACCTTTAAGCCACTCCAGCTGATGCTGCATAGAACAGAGATGATCCTTGTCCAAATTACAGATTCATGAGAAAAGTAAATGATTGTTGTCATTTTAAGCCACTAAGTTTTGGGGTGAATTATTACCCAACAATAGAGAATGGATACAATGGTCATTTTGTTATTCTGATATCTGGTTATCTAAGGACCAAGCCACACCATTGCTGGTTGAACAGGGTTCAGCTAGAAGGAGAGATTTCATTCCTTGCACACATGTATCTCAGAAGAGAAACTGAGATTTAAAGTCAAGACTTTAGGGAGGAATGTTCATCAAACATTCACTCACTTTCCCTCCTGCTGTGGAAGGAGGGTACTTCCCTCCTGCTCCTTGAATAGGGACCAATTGGCTATGGACCAGTGGAAGACAGGTGGAAGTGACAGTGTGCCAGTTCTGAGCTTATGTTTTAAGCCACATGGTTAAGTTTCCACCCATCCTCTGAGCACCTGCTGTCCTAAGTAGTCACTGCTCCTTCAGCTTCAGTGCCAGAACGTAGATACATAAAAAACATTGACCAGACCTGAATCCTGAGACCATCTAAGAGCAGCTGAGTCAAGGCAACCCACAGCAAATCTACAGCCACACGCACACTTGTGAGTGAGAAATAAATGTTTGTTGCTATAAGCCACTGAGATCCTAGGGTTGTTTGTTTCTGCAGCAGTGGCTGACTGATTCAGAAGGTAGCTGAAGTGAATCTTTTCTCAAAGAGCATGTCATATGGATGAATATATGTTAAAAATCAAACTGAACTACTTTGAGTCCTGCTTTTGCTACTGGTAACTGTTTGACTTTGGGAGATTTACTTAACATCTGTGAGTCTCAGTTTTCTCTTCTTAGAACACAAATAATAAAATCTACCTCAAAGGATGTTGTGAAGATTAAGTGAGATGATGTTTGCAAGTTAAGTATCCAATACATGGCAAACAAAACTGAAATATTTATTCTCTTTCTTCACCTTTATTCCCATTGGGATTCCAATGGGTATAAAATCTAAGGAAGGAATTTTTAAGAAAGGGATTTAAAGGTGACATCCACCAAATACAGGATGTTTGAAAGAATCCAAGAATCCCCAAAATCAAGTTAGCTCTGGTGGAATCCTGGCCTTTTCTGGAAATTTTCTTGTTTTGATTCTGTGATTATTCTGCTTATTTCCCTTAGGATTTAGCTTTTTTTTTTTTTTCATGTTTCCATCTATATTAACCATGGTGAGAGAACTAAGATTAGTTTTGTTCCCAAGTGGACTAGGGTGTGACAGGGGAGCATCCGAGCCCTGGGGTCAGTGGGCTGATAGCACAAGAGACTCCAACAGGAAAACTGAAATTCAATTTTCCCATCAGAAAAATGTCCTTACATTACACATGACATCTGTCTATCTATCTATCTATCTATCTATCTATCTATCTATCTATCTATCTATCTAAACAATCTATCTAACATCTATCTATCATCTAGTGTGTGTATGTAGTCTCAGTCAGGATCCAATCAGGGAAGCAGAACCACTATGAGTATTATGAATTAAGGAATTTATGTTGGAATTAAACCTACATAAAGGTGGGAGGAGCTTGGGAAGTAAAGGTCCAGGAAGGGGAGTTGGAAAATCAGAGAAATGTCTTTCACCAGGCCTCTTGGGGCACTGGAGAGGGAGGACTAAGCAGGAAGCCAGGCTGGCATGCCAGCTGCCAGAGTGGGGTTGAAAAGAGGAGGTGGAGAGTCTATGGATGACTGCTGCCTCTGATAGTTACCGCCTCTGAGATTCTAGTCAAGCATGGGGTGGGTAGGTAGGGGGAAGTCCAGGACTGCTATTGGTCAGCAGGGCCAGAGTTGGGGAAAAGAGCTGGAAGCTGAGTAGGGGAGAGTTCAGACAAGGTAGAACATGTCTATAGCTTTTTGTCTGTCTTTGTAACTATATTTGACCACGATGGTGAAACTGAGTGTGGCCCTGTGGGGCTCCTGGGCCCAGAGGCCTTTTTTGTCCCCCATTTCTTTCAGCAAGGCTCCAGCCTCCATGACCTTCCCTGAGTTCCAAAGGACGGATTTGAACAGTTGCTAATCAAGGGAGGAGCATCCAAGAAAGCACCTGAGGCAAGATTAAAGGGACAAGAGAAGCTCATCAAGATTAGGAGACCAACCACCTGAGATGAGATTAAAGGAGTGCAGGCCCTGCTCACACCCGATGTTGTCAGAGACCCCACCTTTGAACCATTGTTATAAAACCCTTCATCAAATCCTCTGGGGTTGGGACACATAGATTTTCGAGGCAGGAGCCCACTGTGTCCCCCTTGGTCTGGCAAAGTAATAAAGCTATCCTTTTCTACTTCACCCAAAACTTGTCTCCGAGATTTGATTTGGCACCCGGTGTACAGAGAGACCAAGCTTTTGGCATCAATGGCTTTCAGATAATAAAGGCTGCTGATTTACTACTTCCTTCCACATCTCATGCAAGCTTCTCTTTCACCCACCTCTAGCCCAGAATCATGCAGAGAAGAGCATTCTGGGAAGCAGCTCCAGTGTAGCCAAGTTGACATAACACAAAACTGCCCCTTCCTCCCCACAGGCCACCAGCTGTCACCCAAATGGATCCTCAGCAGGGTACTGATTAGACTTCTTTGGATAACACCAAGAAACCACCACAACATGAGGGAACCATCTGAAAGGTCTTGTTTTACTGCATTTGTCAGTTTCCTTCCCCCAGTGTCTCCCATTCCTATATGTGTCAACTCCTGGGATATTTATTGAGTGATAGGAATTGTCACTACAGTGACCTCTCCCCAACAGTGTCTTCATATGTGGCTCCTGGCCATGTCCTCATTGGAGATATAGGCTCAACAACCCTAGAATTCCCCTCAGGCAGGGGCCAAGTTTTTCCCACAATTCTACTGTTTTGTTTTGATAATCAAAAGCACATGATATACAATTGCACAAAAATCTTCTTGAAACCAGAGGGTCACTTCTGTTAGAGTAGAAAGTCATGAGAGACAACAGTTTTCTGACCCACTCTGTTTTGGTTCTGAAAGGCCTTGCATAGCACTTCTGATTGCTCTTGCTCTTCACCTCCCCCTTTCCTCTCTTCTGGCTGCAAAGATAACACATTTATGAATGCCTCCTTCCTCAAAAGACCAACTTGTTTTCCTGTCTGTCTTGTTTTCACATTCCAGTGAAAGCAGACTTCAAAAGTCTAGAAGTCTTCCTTTTCAGCTTCTCTTCTTCCTCTGTACCAGGGGTCCAACTACCTTGGCCTTCAGGCACCCATATACTTAGTCACAGATTTTCCCATGCTGAAGTTCACCCCCTCAGTCGTCTCCATCCAAAAAGACAACTAATCCATCTACCCTGCATTCCAGAGCTTGTGCCAAAGGGGAAGAGGAGCACAGCCAAGCATTTCAAGCAGCTTAAATAGACACAGGAAACACTGGTGAACGCAACATAACAAAATGCAATTCAGTAGAGAAAGCAAAGTCTTTGAAATGTGCACTGTCCAATATGGTAGCCACTAGCCACAGGTGGTTATTTAAGTTAATTGAGAAAAAAGTATGTAATGTTAATAATCTAGTTCCTTGGTTGCACAAGCTACATTTCTAGTGCTCAATAGTAACATGTGGCTAGTGACTACCGTATTGGACAGCACAGGTATAGAATATTTCCATACTGCAGAAAGTTCTATGGAACAGCACTGCTCTACAATAAACCTTTCTTGGCTTGCTTGGAGACATGTATTCCACCTCTACTGAGTCATCTTGGAGAAACACTGCCTCCTTTTAGTGACTAACACTATCCCTATGTCCCTAGAGTTTTATCCTCTCTATGGATATAAGTGTTGCTTTCACTGATGTGTCCCAAACCACATATTTTGATAGAGAATTTTATTTCCAAATGCCCAGTGAGAATTTTACATTTTGATACTCAATAAGACCTGCTAAAATGAGAATGAGTGCCATCAGTTGCAAGCACTGAAAACCTAACAGGTATTTTTTTTCATAGAGATCACTTATTTATTCATTCATTCATTTTTTCTATCATCATCTATTTATTTATTTATTTTTATTAAAGTAACATTGACATAATATTATAGGAAATTTCATGTGCACAACATTATCTTTCTACTTCAGTATATCCTACAGCATGCTCACCACCAAAACTTTAGTTTCTATCCATCACAATTGATCCCTTTTACCCATTTCACCCTACCCCCCATCCCTCTGGTAACCTCTACTTTGTTCTCTTATATGTGTTTGTATTTGTTTGGTTTGGTTTGGTCATTTATTTTGGGTTTTTTAAATGTTTGTTTATTAGTTTTTGTATTCTACATGTTAGTGAAATCGTAAGGTATTTGTCTTTCTCCATCTGATTTATTTTACTTAGCATAATACCCTCAAGGTCCATCCATATTGTTGCAAATGGCAAAATTTCATCTTTTTTTTTTATGACTGAGTATTAATCCATTGTGTGTATATATCACATCTTCTTTATCCGTTCATCCATTGATGGGCACTTAGGTTGTTTCCGAATCTTGGCTATTGTAAATAATGCTTGTGATGAACATAGGGGTGCATATATCTTTTCAAATTAGTGTTTTCACATTCTTCAGATAAATAGCCAGAAGTGGAATTGCTGGATCATATGGTAGTCTTATTTTTAACTTTTTGAGGAATCTCCAGACTGTTTTCCATAGTGGATGCATCAACTTACATTCCCACAAAAAGTGTATGAGGGTTACCTTTTCTCCACATTCTCGCCAACACTTGCTATTTCTTGTCTTTTTGATAATAGCCATTCTGACAGGTGCAAGGTGATATCTCGTTGTTTTAATTTGAATTTTCCTAATAATTAGTGATGTTGGACATTTTTTCATGTGCCTTTTGGCTATCTGTATGTCTTCTTTGGAAAAGTGTCTATTAAGTGTCCTCTGCCCATTTTTTATTCAGGCTATTTGTTTTGTTGTAGTTGTTGAGTTGTATGAATTCTTTAGGTATTTTAGAATCAACCCCTTATCAGATACATCATTTGCAAATATCTTTTCCCATTTAGCAGGTTGTCTTTTCTTTTTATTGATGGTCTCCTTTGTTGTGCAGAAGCTTTTTAGTTTGGTGCACTCCCATTGTTTATTCTTGTTTTTGTTTCCCTTGCCTCAGGAGACATATCTATAAAGATATTGATAAGACCCACTGCTATTTCTTCTAGGAGTTTTATGGTTTCAGGTCTTATATTCAAGTCTTTAATCCATTTTGAGTTAATTCTTGTGTATGGTGTGAGATGGTGACCTAGTTTCATTTTTTTTGTATGTGGCTGTCAAGTTTCCCCAACACCGTTTACTGTAAAGAGTATCATTTCTCCATTATATGTTCTTTGCTTCTTTGTTGTAAATTAGTTTCCCACATATAGGTTTATTTCTGGGCTCTCACTTCTGTTCCATTGATCTATGTATCTGTTTTTCTGCCAATACCATGCGTTTTGATTAGCACAGTTTTGTAATATAGTTTAAATTCAGGGAGTGTGATACCTCCAGCCTTTGTCTTTTTTCTCAGGATTGCTTTGGCTATTTAAGATCTTTTTTGGTCCCATATATTTTAGAATTTTTTGTTCTATTTCTGTGAAAAATTTCCTTGAGATTTTGATAAGGATTTCATTGAATCTGTAGATTGCTTTAGGCAATATGGACATCCTGACAATGTTAATTCTTCCAGTCCATGAGCATGGAATATCTTTCCACTTATTAGTGTCTTCTTCAATTTCTTTCAACAATGTCTCATAGCTTTCAGTGTATGTCTTTCACCTCCTTGGTTAAATTTACTTCCTACTTATTTTGCTCTTTTTTATTTTGCAGTTGTAAATGGGATTGTTTTCTTAATTTCTTTTTCTGCTAGCTCACTGTTAGCATATAGAAATGCAACAGATTTTGTATATTGATTTTGTATCGTGCAACTTTATTGTATTCATTTATTATTTCTAACAGTCTTTTTGGTGGAGTCTTTAGGATTTTGTATATATATAATATATGTCATCTGCAAATAGTGACAGCTTTACTTCTTCCTTTCCAATTTGGATGACTTTTAACTTTTTCCTGCCTAATTGCTCTGGCTAGGACTTCCAATACTATGTTGAATAATAGTAGTGAGAAGGGGTATCCTTGTCTTTTTCCTGATCTTAGGGGAATAGCTTTTAATAGCTTTTAATAGCTTTCACCATTGAGTATGATGTTAGCTGGGGGTTTGTCATATATGGCTTTCATTATGTAGAGGTAGACCCCTTGTATATCCACTTTATTGAGAGTTTTTATCATAAATTTGTGTGAATCTTGTCAAATGTTTTTTTCACATCTACTGAGATGATCATATGATTTTCATCTTTCATTTTGTTAATGTGGTGTATCACATTGATTGATTTGCAGGTAAACCATTCTTGCATCTCTGGAATAAATCTCACTCCATCATGATGTATGACCCTTTTGATGTATTGTTAAATTTGGTTTGCTAATATTTTGTTTAGGAATTTTGAATTTATGTTCATCAGTGAGAGTAACCTGTAATTTTCTTTTTTTGTTGCTGTCTTTGTCTAGTTTTGGTACAGGGTGACATTGGCCTTGTAAAATGAGTTAAGTATTCCTTCCTCTTCAATTTTTTGGAATAGTTTGAGAAAGACAGGTGCAAACTCTTCTTTGAATGTTTGGTAGAATTCACCTGTGAAGTCGTCTCATTCTGGACTTTTGTTTGGGGGAAGCTTTTTGATTACTGTTTCAATCTTTGTACTAGTGATTGGTCTATTGAGATTTTCTATTACTTCAAGATTCAGTCTTAGAATTTTGTATGATCCTAAGAACTCGTCCATTTCTTCTGGGTTGTCCAATTTGTTGGCATATAGCTGTTCATAATATTCTCTTATAATTCTTCATATTTCTGAGTTATCCATTGTCATTTTTCCACTTTCATTTCTGATTTTATTTATCAGGGCCTTCTCTCTCTCTCTTTTTTTTTTTTCTTAGTGAGTCTAGTCAATTTTATTTATCTTTTTAAAGAACCAGCTCTTAGTTTCATTGATATTTTCTATTGTCTTTTAAGTCTTTATGTCATTTATTTCTATTCTGATCTTTATTACTTCCTTCCTTCTACTAATTTTGGGCTTTGTTTGTTCTCTTTTTTCTAGTTTCTTTAGATGTAATGTTAGGTTGTTTATTTGAGATTTTTCTTGTTTCTTGAGGTAGGCCTGTATTGCAATAAACTTCCATCTTAGTACAGCTTTTGCTATATCCTATAGGTTGGTATGTCATGTTTTCATTTCCATTTGTCTTCAGGTAATTTTTTATTTCCCCTTTTATTTCTTCATTGACCCAATAGATGTTCAGTAACATGTTGTTCAGTCTCCATATATGTGTGATTTTTCCAGTTTTCTTCTCATAGTTGATTTCCAATTTCATACAACTGTGGTAGGAAAAGATTCTTGATATGATTTCAGTCTCCTTAAATTTATTGATATTTGTTTTTTCATCCCAACATATGGTCTATCCTTGAGAAAGTTTCATGTGTATTCTGCTGCATTTGGATGGAATGTTCTGACTATCAAATCCACTTGGTCTAATGTTTCATTTAAGGCTACTGTTTCCTTCTTGACTTTCTATCTGGATGATCTATCCATTGATGTAAGTGAAGTGTTAAAATCTTTTACTATTATTATGTTGCTGTCAATTTCTCCCTTTAGGTCTTTAATAATTGTTCTATATGTTTTGGAGCTCTTATGTTAGGTGCATATATATTAGTAATTGTTATGTCTTCTTGATAAGTTGTCCCCTTTATTATTATATACTGTCCATTTTTGTCTCATTACCTTAATGGCTTAAAGTCTATTTTGTCTGACTTGAGTACGCTACACTCACTTTCTTTTGGCTGCCATTTGGTCAGAGTATCATGTTACTTCCCTTCACTTTCAGTCTATGTTTGTCTTCAGAGCTGAGGTGTGTCTCCTGGAGGCAGCATAAAGTTGGGTCTTGTTTTTTAATCTATCCAGTGACTCTTTGTCTTTTGATTGGTGAATTCAATCCATTTATATTTATGGTGATTATTGATAGAGGAAGATTAAGTACAGCCATTTTATTTTTTGTTTTCTATTTGCTTTATATCTCCATTGCCCTTGTGTTTCTGCCTGTCATTTTGGTTGGGTGGTTTTCTATGATATTTATCTCTTTTTTGTTGTTTTCTTTTGTTTCATGTTTCAGCTCTATGTTTATGTTTTGTGGTCACCCTGAGATATAAATGAGGTGTATAAAAAGTCTCATAGATAAAATAGTCCTTTTTCTGCTGATAGCATCTTATCTTCACTTACCTATATGAATTCTGTTCTTTTCCTCTTCCCCTTTTATGTTTTCTTTGTATCAAATTATCCTGTATTTATGTTGTGAGTTTGTTACCAAACTGAAATAGCTATAGTTATTTTTCTGCTTTCTTTTTTTCTCCTTTAACCTTTATGCTATAATAAAGTGTTTAAAAACCTATCCTGACAAAGAGTTGCAATTTTCTGGTTCTATTTATCACCAAGTTCAAAGTTTTATGTATTTTTTTTGTTGTTGTTTGTTTCCAGTAGAAGAGTTACTTCCAATATTTCTTGTGAGGCTGGTTTAGTGTTGATGAACTCCCTTAGCTTTAATTTGTCTGGGAAAGTCTTTAATTCACCTTCATATCTGAATAATAACTTTGCTGGATAGAGTATTCTTGGGTGGCAGTTTTTAATCTTTCAGTATTTTGAGAATGTCATTCCACTCCCTCCTGGCTTGTAGGGTTTCTGCTGAGAAGTATGCTGATAGTCTAATGGGGTTCCTTTGTACTTTATCATTCTTTATTCCCTGGCTGCCTTCAAAATTCTTTCTTTGTCATCAACTTTTGACAATTTTAATATTATGTGTCTTGGAGAAGGTATTTATGCCTTGAGATCTTCTACCAGCTTTATGGACTTATACATCCAGTTCCTTCCCCAGGTTTGGGAAGTTGTCAGGTAGTAGACTTCAAAATAAACTCTCTATTCTCTTCTCCCTCTCTTTTCCTTCTGGGTTACCCATTATCCTAATATTGTCCTTCTTAAAAGAGTCAGATAGCTCTTGTAGAATTTCCTCATTTTAAAATTAACATTTCTTGCAGATGGCCAACAGGCACATGAAAAAGATGCTCAACATTGCTGATCTTCAGGGAAATGCAAATCAAAACCACAGAGAGATATCACCTCACACCTGCCAGAATGGTTATCATCAACAAGCCAGTTCTTTGAAAAGATAAACAAAATTGATAAACCTTTAGCCAGACTCTTCAAGAAAAAGAAGGAGAGAGCCCAAATCAAGGACTGAAAAAGAAGAAGTTACAACCGACACCACTGAAGTACAAGGGACGATAAGAGACTACTACAAACAATTATATGCCAACAAAATGGACAACTTAGAAGAAATGGACAAATTCTTAGGAAGGTACAAACTCCCAAGACTAAACCAGGAGTAAATAGAAAATATGAACAGACTAAATGGAAGATATGAACAGACCAATTACAAGTAATGAAATTGAACCTGTGATTAAAAAACTCCCAGTAAACTAAAGTCTAGGACCAGATGACTTCACAGGTGGATTCTATCACACGTTTAGAAAAGAGTTAACACCTATCCTTCTGAAACTATTCCAAAAAATTGCAGAGGAAGGAAAACTTCAAACTCATTTTATGAGACCACCATTACCCTGACACCAAAACCAACAAAGATTCCTCAAAAAAAGAAAATCACAGGCCAATCTCACTGATGAACATAGATGCAAAAATCTTAAACAAAATACCAGCAAACCAAATCCAACAATACATTAAAAAATCATACACCATGATCAAGTGCGATTTATCCCAGGGATGCAAGGATTTCTCAATATCTGCAAATCAATCAGTGTTAATACACCACATTCACAAATTGAAGAGTAAAAATCATATAATCATCTCAACAGATGTAGGAAAACTTTTGATAAAATTCAACATCCATTTATGATCAAAACTTTCCAGAAGGTGGTCCTAGAAGGAACATACCTCAACATAGTAAAGGCCAAATAGGACAAACCCAAGGCTAACATCATAATCAACAGTGAAAAGCTGAAAGCCTTTCCTGTAAGATCAGGAAAAAGACAAGGATGTCCACTCTCTCCTCTTTTATTCAACATAGTTTTGGAAGTCCTAGCCACAGCAATCAGAGAAGAAAAAGAAATAAAAGGAATCCAAACTGGAAAAGAAGTAAAACTGTCACTGTTTGCAGATGACATGATACTATACATAGGAAATCCTAAAGATGCTACCAGAAAAGTACTAGAGCTCATCAGTGACTTTGGTAAACCTGCAGCATACAAAATTAATACATACAAATCTCTTGCATTTCTATATACTAACAATGAAAGGTCAGAAAGAGAAATTAAGGAAGTAATCCCAGTTACCATTGCATCAAAAAGAATAAAATACCTAGGAATAAATCTACCTAAGGAGGCAAAAGACCTTTACTCTGAAAACTATAAGATACTGATGAAAGAAGTCAAAGATGACAAAAACAGATGGAGAGATATACCATGGTCTTGCATTGGAAGAATCAATATTTTCAAGATGACTATACTACCCAAGGCAATCTACAGATTCAATGCAATTTCTATCAAATTACCAATGGCATTTTTCACAAAACTAGAACAATAAAATTTTAAAATTTGTATGGAAACATAAAAGACCGTGAATAGTCAAAGCAGTCTTGAGAAAGAAAAATGGAGCTGGAGGAATCAGGCTCCCTGACTTCACACTGTACTACAGCGCTATAATAATCAAAACAGTATGGTACTGGCACAAAAACAGAAATATAGATCAATGGAACAGGATAGAAAGCTCAGACATAAACCCATGCACATATGGTCGATTAATCTATGAAAAAGGAGGCAAGAATATACAATGGAGAAAAGACAGTCTCTTCAATAAGTGGTGCTGGGAAAAGTGGACAGCTATGTTTAAAAGAACGAAATTAGAACATTCTCTAACACCATACACAAAAATAAACTCAAAATGGATTAAAGTCCTAAATGTAAGACCAGATACTATAAAACTCCTAGAGGAAAACATAGGCAGAACACTCTTTGAGATAAATCGCAGGGTTTTTTTTTGGGGGGGGGGAATAAAAGCAAAAATAAACAGATGGGACCTAACTGAACTTAAAAGTTTTTGCACAACAAATGAAACCATAAACAAAATGAACAGACAACCTATGGACAGGGAGAAAATATTTGCAAATGATGTGACTGACAAGGGATTAATCTCCAAAATACACAAACAGCTCATGCAGCCCAATATCAAACAAACAACCCAATCAAAAACTGGGCAGAAGATCTAAAATGACATTTCTCCAAAAAAGACATACAGATAGCCCATAGGCACATGAAAATATCCTCAACATTGCTAATCAGTAGAGAAATGTAATCAAAACTACAACGAGGTATCACCTCACACTGGTCAGAATGGCCATCATTAAAAAGTCGACAAAGAATAAATGCTGGAGAGGGTGTGGAGAAAAGGGAACCCTCCTTACACTGCTGGTGGGAATGTAAATTGGCACAGTCACTAAGGAGAACAGTTTGGAGGTTCCTTAAAACACTAAAAATAGAGATATCATATGATCCAGCAGTCCCACTCCTGGGCATATATCTGGAGAAACCATACTTTGAAAAGATACATGCATCCCAATGTTCATTGCAGCACTATTTACAATAGCCAAGACACGAAAGCAACCTAAGTGTCCATCAACAGATGAATGAATAAAGAAGATGTGGTGTATATATATACAATGAACTATTAGTCAGTCATAGAAAAAGAATGAAATAAGACCATTTGCAGCAACATGGATGGACTTAGAGATTATCATACTAAATGTAGTAAGCCAGAAATAAAGACAAGTATCATATCGCTTATACGTGGAATTTAAGAAAAAGGATGCAAATGAACTTATTTCCAAAACATAAATAGACTCACAGCCATAGAAAACAAACTTACAGTTACAGAAGGGGAGAAGGAGAGTTTGTTATTAAAATATATACACTACTATATATAAAATAGGTAAAAAACAAGGACCTACTGTATAGCACAGGGAACTATACTCAATATCCTGTAATAACCCATAAAGGGAGAGTGTAAAAAATGAATTTATATACATTTTTAACACTCTCTCCATATATTGATATATATACATATATACAACTGAATCATTTTACTGTACACCTGAAACTAACACAACATTTAAAATAACTATATTTTAATAAAAATTAATGACAGGTTAGTAGATAGAATCTTTTCTTTATTTTTCAAGTAGGTGGCGCTATAACACAAGTTTTTGGTTTCTCTTACCTGTGTTCCTTCTTATATTTAAGGGTTGGCATTTTCTTCAACCTCCACCATCTCTGTAAGAGGTGCGTGGCTCCATGCCTTCATGTCTTGCTGATTACCTCTTGTGCCTCTGGGGTTGTTGGTGCCTTTCTTCTGCCAGAGCCACTGTCATCACCAGGATGGTGGGCTTTTCCCTCTCACCCAGGATCCCCTGAGTCACAGGCTCCCCCACCATTGGAGGAGGGTGGGGGTGGGGCAACCAGAGCTGTGCAGATGCAGCTACTGTTTTGTGTTCTAAGGTTTGTGGGTTCTGCCACGGCAGATGAGGGGCGTGGGAGTGAAGGCCAGGGTCGTGGACACCTCAGTGACTGGTGGGACGGAGTCCCAAGCCCCACTGCCACTACTGCCCAGTTTTAGTTTTGGCCATGGGCACCCCTGCCATTAGGAGGCTGGAGTCACGTGCCCCAACTCTTCTGCTGCCACTGGGTTCTCTGAAGCTGCAGGCTCAGCTGCACGTGTCAGAAGGTCAGGATTTCAGGCACCAGTCTGCTGTTCTTTCCATTCTGCCTCCTCTATGTGTTCCAGTCCACCCACCTTTAGAAATATAGATGTGTGGAATTCTCCAGCATCCTGGTGTGTTGGGCAGAAGTATCTCTGTTGAGTTGTGGGTGTTTTACTGGTTATAGATTGAAGGAGATAGAGAAAGGTAGCTTTTCACTCTGCCATGTTGCTGATGTCACTCTCCCAGTAAGTTTAAATAGAGGTACATATAATGTATGATGGAAAAATCCAGGCATTCTTCAAGGAGCATGTTTATTTTCCTGTTTAGTAAATTACCATATAAATAAAGAGAGGCTTAGAAGATAAATGTTCCAGCGCTAAATCTGTTTATTACCATGGGCTGTGTACATGTCTTTATACTGTCGACTGAAAAAAAATGCACAACCTAAAATTTAACAATTATATTTTATTTGGTGGACTTAAGCCTGGGACACAGCATTTCAGAAAACTCTGAGAGACTGCTCCGAAGAGGCAAGGGGGAGAGCCAGAGTATATAGGAATTTTTGTAACAAAGACCAGGTAGTCAGAACATCAAAGTTTACTGTTAATTAAAGAAAACCAGATATCTCAAGTTGAGGAATTTAGCACTTTTCTATGTATGGGAAGATGCAAGAGTCTGGGCTCACTGAAGTCATTCCTTTGATATGAACCTCAGCTATCTGGGGCCAGTATCCTGTGTTTTATCATCTGGAGTCTCCTCAGAGTGCACCATTGGGGGGTGGCTGCAACAGCTGACCGCTAGATGGCAGGTATTATGTATCCACCCTGAGTTCCCTCAACGCTCATCATTGCGGAGGCTGTAATAAGATGACTTGATGGCTGCATCATCCTTTGTTTACTGATATGGAAGGTGATATTTTTCATTCACAATACCTCAAATCAGTTCCTGGAGAAACATCTATGGGTGGCAAGAGCAGGCTGTCACTATTGCAAGCCTTCCCTAGTGTTTCTCTCATCTGGAATTCCTCACTCTGCCCCTTTTTGTAGACCACTGGTACAGTGTGATAACATTTTTATTTTGCTTCCCAGTTGTCCCCAGATATTCTCATTCTTGGGTTTCCTCCCCTGGGGTGTGAGTGGTAACATTTCATAGCTTCTGCAGCTAGAGCAGGGCTTCTCCCTGCATCCTCCCTATTACCAGTGACTGCTGCACTCTAACTTCCTTTGAAGTGTTACTAGCATCTCTTGAAAAGGCATGAGAGTGATCCTGCCATTTCTGCAAAGTGGATCTGGGCAGTGCCTTACCCTCTCTCAGAGGAAATGGAGATCACTCTCAGGGCTCCAGCAACCTCCCATAACTGTGCTTCTCATAATGTAAGCATCATTTGGGTATGTGCTGAAGAAAAGCACCACCCTTTCCCCTCTGGTTCCCTGGATGGGTCTGAAGGACAAATGAGAAACCCGTACCTGACAGAATGTTTCTCCTAAAGCATTTATTTCATAGTTACCTCAGTTATACCTAGCTCTGAATTATTTATGGCCAAACAGGTAAATAGAGTCATTCAAGTATTTAAATATTTACCTTTATATCTAGTTGTAGAATGAAGACTCTGGTTAATTTTTTTAAATGGGGATCAGAATGAGTAAAGGAGTACTGAGGACATTACCCTTGTGATAATGTAATTCATTAATGGCCTCCATTCTTCACCTCTCCCCAGAGATATTCATTTTGCCATATAAATTTTCAGTTTCTCTCACTAAACAGGTGAAATCTATTTCCTCATCATTTGGATCTGAGCTCAACCAGGTGGCTTGCCTTGGCCAATAGAGTGTTGCAGAAATGACAATGTGACTATTTCAAACCTAGACCTCAAGAAGCCTTGCCCAGAACAGAGATATTTCTCCCAGCTGTCCTAGCCAAGGCTAACTTATACAGGCTGACAGCCAGCCAGTCCCAGACCCATGAGTGATACCATAAATGCTTATTGTGGAATGCCATGGAGGTTGCATGGCTGTTTTTTATGCAGCATTATTATGGAAATAGGTAAATTATATCTCCCTGCAGAGTGAAGGATGACCCCCTTCTTACTATTGGGAATAAACTGAGAGTATGTCTCTCAGAGGGGAAACAGGATTTTGGTGTCTTGCAGAGGTATGGGCTTTAAAGTTGTAATCACTTTATGCCACTGCAAAATTTTGATTCTCACAGATGAGGCCATTGGCTCCCTTTTAGGCTCAGCCATGCCTCAGACCCTGGGCCAGTCTTTTTCCCATTCTAGTAGGATTTAGAGAGCCTTATAGCATTAGCACTAGCTCAATGATTCAGAAGTTCAACCTCAAGGCTACTTTGCTGCAGGGTTTGTTCTCTTCTTATCTCCTTCCTTGTGACCTTCTATTTCTCAGGGTCCACATTCTCTCCATTCCTTTGGGTTATTGGAACCCTATTGCCAAAATCTGTTTTCTGAAATGGAAGTGCCAAATACTACTCATTGCCATAGTTACATGTCTAAGATGTAAGTAATAAACAACAACTTTTGAAAGTGAAAAGTGTTTACTTGCCACTGTATTAGGGTTATGGGTTTCTTTCCTATTGTCCTGGACTACCTTTACTCTATAAATTATTCTATTTTCACAACCATTTCGTGTCTCCACCAGGTCCCAAGTGCCTACTCCACTCTGGAGGAGTAATTTTTCTGTCTTAGATCTCATCGTAACACCAACCCAAAATTTTCATGACAGAAAAAGGACTAAAAGGGCAATCTGGCTGTTGGAGACAGCTGCTGGGACACCGATAGATTCCAGGCAAAGATGGTGTCCAGAGCCAGGCCACGTGGTTTCTCCCAGTTAATAATGGCTTAGACTAAAATGTTAAGAGATCCCTGGTTTCTTCAGAGGCTAGAAACTGCCTTAGCAGCTGGATAGTGAATTTATTTTAACAAAATTTAATAGAAGAGAGAGAACTTTGGGAAGAATTTCCCCAAATATAGTATTGGGGTTATTAGGTATTATAGAAAAAAATGGGGGAGGGGGGAATCCATGGTCAGAAAATATGGGCAACATTGGGCTAAGCAGTTAAACATGTCTGTTGGTTGCAGTTCTTTCAGGAACTTTTTGTAAGTAATTATGCATTGTCAGTCTCCAAAAGGTAGGTTTCTATCACAGAGTCTCTTGAGGGACATTGTGGAACATGGATGTAGAGAAAAGGTTTGAGATCCAACACTCCAACAAGGGCAAAGACAGTTTATGCAATGGTCTACACAGAGCAATCTGAACCCCAGGAGAGAACTTGGGCTCTGGAGGTGCCAGAAACAAAGCAGAGTAGAACTGATGTGCAACTCAAACTGGAAACACTTGAAAGAGTCAGGATGCTTTTCTTTGGCCTGTAATGGCAGCATCATTCTGCCCTGAAAATCTAGTCAAAACCAAAAGACAGTTCTAGAAAGACTGAGGCTTTCCCTTGTGGAGGCGTGGATCCAACTTAAATCTCTCTCAAATCAAAGCTGGAGCATCTGCATCAGGAAACATCCTAGAAAAGAAGAGACTGTAACTCTCCTTCTTCCTACCACTTCCTGGAAGCTCAAAAATAAGTCAATTTTTTTGGTTCCTAAAAGCCAGCATCAGAAATCTGTATCTCATGAGTGTCTTGGAATTACACAGTCCACCAAGTCTTAAGACACTTCCTTTGATCTTTTTGTTTTCTCACCTTAGACTTTTAATGATGAAGAATTCTCTTATACCTTAATTCTTTTTTAAAAAACAAGACCCGAACATAAAATGGTATGTACACAAAAGTTGCAGCAGCCATTCAGAATGCAATCCAGTGCTACCATGTCATCTATGATGAGAAAAGAGCTACTAACCAGATGTCACTGGATCATTTTTTTCAAGAGGGTAGATAGAATCGAATCCAGCAAGGAACCAGAACCTGTGCCATCAACGTCAGGCTTGAGTGAAATTGCAGCTTGCCCTCCGTCTCCTACTGCTGATGATTCTTCAGCTCTACCATCTCCCACCTCCTCTCCCTCCTCCAGTCAGTAACTCTTCTTGCCTGTTCACTCGATGCCAGCCCCCGTATACCAACTGTTTTACTGTACTACTGTACTTTTCAAGATACGGCACTGTAAGATTAAACCTGTTTACTTATTTTTTGTGTTTGTTTCCTGTTTACATATTGTTTGTGTGAAAAGCATTATAAACCTACTACAGTACAGTACTCTATACCTGATTGTGTTAGCTGGGTACCTAGGCTAACTTTGTTGGACTTATGAACAAATTGGACCTATGAACATGCTCTCAGGATGGAACTCGTTCATATGTAGGGGACTTACTGTATTTACAATTCTTTATGAAAATTAAGGACATAGACTACTCTTCCTCTATAAATGGGTCAGCATGTAATATGCAGTTCAAACTGGGATGCTTTTGAGAAAAAAGGGGGCACTGTTAATTACTATCTTGGAACAACATACTGAAACCAGCACTGTCCTAGGCAAACTGCAATGTGTGTTCACCCTGCTCATAGGTGTATAAAGATCTGTGCAACATAGAATTTTGATAACAGATGTCAGACGCTGATGAGGCTGTAGAGATTAAGGGCCAGGGAGAAAAGGAGGGTTAGTGGGACAGAGGGACTTTGGGAGTGGCTGCTGCCAGGAATCCAGAAAAAGGGAATGACACTGCTTATTATGGCATGTAGATTGTAGCAGCCTTGGGAAGATTTACTTGTGTGGACTGGGAAAAAATATGCACAACCTAAAAGTTGCAAGTTAAGTTTTATTCAGGGACCTTACTGGGGATGTTAGCCTGAGAGATAGCCTCTCAGATATAAATGAGGACCTCTTCATTCAAAGAGGTAAGGAAGGGAGACCTTCAAGATGGCAGAGGAGTAAGATGTGGAGATCACGTTCCTCCCCACAAATACATCAGAAATACATCTACATGTGGACGAACTCTTACAGAACACCTACTGAACACTGGCAGAAGACCTCAGACTTCCCAAAAGCCATGTGGCTGACAGGGTCTTGGTACTACAGCCAGGTCTCAGGCCTGTACCTCTGAGGTGGGAGAGCCGAGTTCAGGACATTGGTCCACTGGAGACCTCCCAGCTCCACATATTATCAAATGGTGAAAGCTCTCCCAGAGATCTCCATCTCAACGTTAAGAAACAGCTCAACTCAACAACCAGCAACCTACAGTGCTGGACAACCTATGCCAAACAACTAGCAAGACAGGAACACAACACCACCCATTAGCAGAGAGGCTGCCTAAAAACAAAATAAGTTCATAGGTATCCCAAAACACACCACCTGACACAGTCCTGCCCACCAGAAAGACAAGATCCAGCCTCATCCACCAGAACACAGGCAACAGACCCGTCCACCAGGAAGCCTACACAACCCACTGAACCAACCTTAGCCACTGGGGGCATACACCAAAAACAACAGGAACTACCAACGTGCAGTCTGCAAAAAGGAGACCCCAAACACAGTAAGTTAAGCAAAATGAGAAGACAGAGAAACACACAGCAGATGAAGCAGCAAGGTAAAAACCCATGGGACCAGACAAATGAAGAGGAAATAGGCAGTCTACTTGAAAACGAATTCAGAATAATGGTAGTAAAGATGATTCAAAATCTTGGAAATAGAATGGAGAAAATACAAGAAACGTTTAACAAGGACTTAGAAGAACTAAAGAGCAAACAAATAATGATGAACAACACAATAAATGAAATTAAAAATTCTCTAGAAGGAACCAATAGCAGAATAACTGAGGCAGAAGAACGGATAAGTGACCTGGAAGATAAAATAGTGGAAACAACTACTGCAGAGCAGAATTTAAAAAAAGAATAAAAAGAATTGAAGACAGGTTCAGAGAACTCTGGGACAACATTAAACACACCAACATTTGAATTATAGGGGTCCCAGAAGAAGAAGAGAAAAAGGAAGGGACTGAGAAAATATTTGAAGAGATTATAGTTGAAAACTTCCCTAATATGCAAAAGGAAACCGTTAATCAAGTCCAGGAAGCACAGAGAGTCCCAAACAGGATAAATCCAAGGAGAAACAGGCCAAGACACATATTAAACAAACTATCAAAAATTAAATACAAAGAAAAAATATTAAAATCAGCAAGGGAAAATCAACAAATAACATACAAGGGAATCCCCATAAGGTTAACAGCTGATCTTGCAGCACAAACTTTGCAAGCCAGAAGGGAGTGGCAGGACATATTTAAAGTGATAAAAGGGAAAAATGTACAACCAAGATTACTCTACCCAGCAAAGATCTCATTCTGATTTGACAGAGAAATTAAAACCTTTACAGCTTTACAAACCAAACCAGCTTTACAACAAATGCTAAAGGAACTTCTCTAGGCAGGAAACACAAGACAAGAAAAAGACCTACAATCACAAACCCAAAAGAATGAAGAAAATGGTAATAGGAACATACATATCAATAACTACCTTAAATGTAAATGGATTAAATGCTCCAACCAAAAGACATAGACAGGCTGAATGGATACAAAACAAGACCTGTATATATGGTGTGCACAAGAGACCCACTTCAGACTTAGGGACACATACAGACTGAAAGTGAGGGGATGGAAAAAGATATTCCATGCAAATGGAAGTCAAAGGAAAGCTTGAGTAGCAGTTCTCATATCAGACAAAATAGACTTTAAAACAAAGACTATTACAAGAGACAAAAAAGGGCAGTACATATTAATCAAGGGAGCAATCCAAGAAGAAGATATAACAATTGTAAATATTTATGCACCCAACATAGGAGCACCTCAATACACAAGGCAAATGCTAACAGCCATAAAATGGGAAATCGACAGTAACACAATCATAGTAGGGGACTTTAACACCCCACTTTCACCAATGGACAGATCATCCAAAATGAAAACAAATAAGGAAACACAAGCTTTAAATGATACATTAAACAAGATGGACTTAATTGATACTTATAGGACATTCCATGCCACAAAAACAGAATTAACTTTCTTCTCAAGTGCTCATGGAACATTCTCCAGGATGGATCATATATTGGGTCACAAATCAAGCCTCAGTAAATTTAAGAAATTTGAAATCATATCAGGTATCTTTTCTGACCACAGTGCTATGAGACAAGATATCAATTACAGGAAAATATCTGCAAAAAATACAAACACGTGGAGGCTAAACAATACAATACTTAGTAACCAAGATCTCACTGAAGAAAACAAAGAGGAAATCAAAAAATACCTAGAAACAAATGACAATGGAAACACGACAACCAAAAACATATGGGATGCAGCAAAAGCAGTTCTAAGAGGAAAGTTTATAGCAATACAATCCGACCTCAAGAAACAAGAAATATCTCAAATAAACAACGTAACCTTACACCTAAAGCA
The DNA here is from genome assembly GCF_028564815.1 of Eubalaena glacialis. Classification (NCBI taxonomy): domain Eukaryota; kingdom Metazoa; phylum Chordata; class Mammalia; order Artiodactyla; family Balaenidae; genus Eubalaena; species Eubalaena glacialis. Next base: position 32,200,925 of record NC_083728.1, on the reverse strand, counting down.
CTTAGAGAAACAAGGACAAAAAACCCCCAAAGTTAGCAGGAGGAAAGAAATCATAAAGAGCAGATCAGAAATAAATGAAAAAGAAATGAAGGAAACAGTAGCAAAGATCAATAAAACTAAAAGCTGGTTATTTGAGAAGATAAAAAAAATTGATAAAGCATTAGCCAGACTCATCAAGAAAAAAAGGGAGAGGACTCAAATCAATAGAATTAGAAATTAAAAAGGAGAAGTAACAACTGACATGGCAGAAATACAAAGGATCATGAGATATTACAACAAGCAACTATATGCCAATAAAATGGACAACCTGGAAGGAATGGACAAATTCTTAGTAATGCACAACCTTCCGAGACTGAACCAGGAAGAAATAGAAAATATGAACAGACCAATCACAAGCACTGAAATTGAAACTGTGATTTAAAATCTTCCAACAAACAAAAGCTCAGGACCAGATGGCTTCACAGGCGAATTCTATCAAACATTTACACAACAGCTAACGCCTATCCTTCTCAAACTCTTCCAAAATATAGCAGATGGAGGAACACTCCCAAACTCATTCTACGAGGCTACCATCATCCTGATACCAAAACCAGATAAAGATGTCACAAAGAAAAGTACAGGCCAATATCGCTGATGAACATAGATGCAAAAATCCTCAACAAAATACTAGCAAACGGAATCCAACAGCACATTAAAAGGATCATACACCATGATCAAATGGGGTTTATCCCAGGAATACAAGGATTCTTCAATATACGCAAATCAATAAATGTGATATACCATATTAAAAAATTGAAGGAGAAAAACCATATGATTATCTCAATACATGCAGAAAAATCTTTTGACAAAATTCAACACCCATTTACGATAAAACCCCTCCAGAAAGTAGGCATAGAGGGAACTTACCTCAACATGATAAAGGCCATATATGACAAACCCACAGACAACATCATTCTCAATGGTCAAAATCTGAAACAATTTCCTCGACGATCAGGAACAAGACAATGTTGTTCACTCTCACCACTATTATTCAACATAGTTTTGGAAGTTTTAGCCACAGCAATCAGAGAAGAAAAAGAAAAAAAAAAGGAATCCAAATCAGAAAAGAAGAAGTAAAGCTGTCACTGTTTGCAGATGACATGGTACTATACATAGAGAATCCTCAAGAAGCTACCAGAAAACTACTAGAGCTAATCAATGAATTTGGTCAAGTAGCAGGATACAAAATTAATGCACAGAAATCTCTTACATTCCCATACACTAATGATGAAAAATCTGAAAGAGAAATTAAGGAAACACTCCCATTTACCATTGGAGCAAAAAAAAAAAAAACATAATAAAATGCCTAGGATTAAACCTACCTAAGGAGACAAAAGACCTGTATGCAGAAAACTATAAGACACTGATGAAAGAAATTAAAGATAACACAAACAGATGGAGAGAATTACCATGTTCTTGGATTAGAAGAATCAACATTGTGAAAATGACTATACTACCCAAAGCAATCTACAGATTCAATGCAATCCCTATGAAACTACCAATGGCATTTTTCACAGAACTAGAACAAAAATTTTCACAATTTCTATGGAAACACAAAAGACCCCGAATAGCCAAAGCAATCTTGAGAAAGAAAAACGGAGCTGGAGGAATCAGGATCCCTAACTTCAGACTATACTACAAAGCTACAGTAATCAAGACAGTATGGTAGTGGCACAAAAACAGAAATATAGATCAATGGAACAGGATAGAAAGCCCAGAGATAAACCCACGCACATATGATCACCTTATCTTTGATACAGGAGGCAAGAATATACAATGAAGAAAAGAGAGCCTCTTCAATAAGTGGTGCTGGGAAAACTGGACAGGTACATGTAAAAGAATGTAATTAGAGCACTCCCTAACACCATACACAAAAATAAACTCAAAATTGGTTAAAGACCTAAATGTAACGCCAGACACTATAAAACTCTTAGAGGAAAACATAGGCAGAACACTCTATGACAGAAATCACAGCAAGATCCTTTTTGACCCACCTCCTAGGGAAATGGAAATAAAACAAAAATAAACAAATGGGACCTAAGGAAACTTAAAAGCTTTTGCACAGCAAAGGAAACCACAAACAAGATGATAAGACAACCCTCAGAATGGGAGAAAATATTTGCAAATGAAGCAACTGACAAAGGACTAATCTCTAAAATATATAAGCAGCTCATGCAGCTCAATATCCAAAAAACAAACAACCCAATCCAAAAATGGGCAGAAGACCTAAATAGACATTTCTCCAAGGAAGATATACAGATTGCCAACAAACACATGATAAGATGCCTAACATCACTAATCATTAGAGAAACACAAATCAAAACTACAATGAGGTATCACCTCACACACGTTAGAATGGGCTTCATCAGAAAATCTACAAACAACAAACGCTGGAGAGGGTGTGGTGAAAAGGGAACCCTCTTGCACTGTTGGTGGGAATGTAGACTGATACAGCCACTCTGGAGAACAGTATGGAGGTTCCTTAAAAAACTAAAAATAGAATTACCGTATGATCCAGCAATCCCACTACCGGGCATATACCCAGAGAAAAGCACAATTCAAAAGACACATGCACCCCAATGTTCATTGCAGCACTATGTACAATAACCACGTCATGGAAGCAACCTAAATGCCCATCGACAGACGAATGGATAAAGAAGATGTGGTACATATATACAATGGAATATTGCTCAGCCATAAAAAGGAACGAAATTTGGTCATTTGTTGAGACGTGGATGGATCTAGAGACTGTCAGACAGAGTGAAGTAAGTCAGAAAGAGAAAAAGAAATATCGTATATTAACACATATATGTGGAACCTAGAAAAATGGTACAGATGAACCGGTTTGCAGGGCAGAAATTGAGACACAGATGTAGAGAACAAATGTATGGACACCAAGGGGGGAAAGCCACGGGGGGGGTGTGGGTGGTGGTGTGATGAATTGGGCGATTGGGATTGACATATATACACTGATGTGTGTAAAATTGATGACTAATAAGAACCTGCTCTATAAAAAAATTAAGAAATTTAAAAAAAAGAATTATAAGGTCTTTAAAATTATAATGAATCTCTGATTTTTACCCAGTGTTAAATAAAAAACAAAAGAAAATCACAGTAACAGCATTTAAATAATTATTTTTGAAATATATATACATATATATATATAAGTTATTAGCATTAATAACTGACGTTTATGGTGCAACTTTCCATGTGCCAGGATCTCACTTAAATATCACAGCCATTGTGTAGTGTAGGTTTAATTTTCCTCCTTGGTCCATGAGCAAACAGATGTTCAGAGAACTAAGCATCCTGCTCAGGATCACACAGTCCATAAGTGTTAAAACTTGATTTTGGCCTATTGACAATAGGTTCTGAAAGAAGTTCTACAAATAAACACTGCTTAGATGTAGCAGGCATGTGGCCCCAAAGTAGATATTGGGAGGGCTAGGTACAGGGATAAACATTCTAAGAAAGGCCAGAGAGTGGACAACTGGAGAGGATGAGGCGTTTGATAAACCTGCCACTTTTTTATTTACCTAGTATTATTAAACAGTATTAAAAGAACCTAATATTATTTTTTTTAAAAACAGTGTGCATTAGTTGACTACTTCATTCAGAACTAGCTAAATACAGAGCTTCAAGCACTAACAGGGTGTAAAAGAACTAGACCATCTCGTTATAGTGTGGTACCTACGTTTACCTTCCTATGCCTAAGTGTGAACCACAGCCTCTCTACTCAGTCTCCGATCAGCAGCATTGACCTCACTGGGGCACTTCTTAGAAATGTAAGAGTCTCAGGTTCCACCCTAGACCTACTGAGTCAGAATCTGCTTTCTAACATGATCCTGAGATGATTCATGTGCACTTCCTTAGATCAAGTGTTTGACACCCTCACCTAACAATCCCCCCCCCTTTTTTGGTAAAACCAACACATCTACATTGCATCAGGGAAGTGATTCAAGGGCATGAGAGAAAAGTGGAGATTGTTTTCATTCCACCCAGAAGGACAGAGAAAGAGGGGGGCAAATTCTTCCATGTGGAAATACCACACTCATAGAAATGGAAGAGAAGGTGGAATTTTTATGCCTTGCTCATCGGAGGATAAAATTGGTGGGAACACATGCTACATTCAGTGTCATTTTCCTTTGCTGTGAGAGCTAGATTTGAGGTGCCCCTTTAGGAAAAGTTTTTTTTAATAGAGTTCTTGGTCACTTTCCCACATTCCTTTTTAAAAACAAACAAAATCTAACCCAAAGGCATACACACACTCTTACTTTGATCTGATTCTAATCAATCCAGACACATTGATTACCAGTTGCCTCAGGGCCAGAGTAAGCACAAGGCTCCCACCTGCCTCTTTAGGCAAAGGATGATCAAACTGAACATCATAGCTGAGGTGTTGGCAAGTGGCGGCCAATTGATAGGGCTCATTGGCAAGGAGAAACTTGACAAACCACAGGTACCAGGTAGGGAAAAGACAATAATTGAGCTCTGGGTATTATTTATAGGCATCTGGGGTTGTTTTGATGTGGACTCCAAACAACCAGTCAATTTGGTTGAAAACTCAAAGGAGCTATCTTGGGTTAAGTCATCACAAGAACCACTGGGTATAAGTGAATTTTCACCTCTTCCTTTGGCTGATTGGTGTGATTCAAACAGTCATATTATGTTTTTCTTGTGGATCCACAGGTCTGAAGGTCAAACTGAACTCATTCTCAGTTTCTTTGACTGAGTGATGATGGTTTTAGGAACACCTTAAATGCAGATTCTGCTTGATCTTCAGAATGGTCCTTTGAGAAATCCAGTTGGAAAGGTTGTGACATGGAAGGTGACTTGAGGTATCCAAGGTCACTAGGAACAGATGGAGAAGATGGAACTGCCTCTGAGCCATGCTCTTTCTACAAATCACCTGGTCATTTTGGTCCTGCTGTGCAGAAGTGTTATGGCTCCATCTTGTGCCATCACTGGTCACTGCTGACACTTGAATAACTGACTGTACATCCTACCCCTAACTCTGGGTGTTGTGCTGTCCAGAGCAATCTTGACTTCCAATGGAATCCCTTCATTTCCTGTGGCGTACGTTTTGTTCTTGTGTCTTATGGTTTTGTTCTTAGCATTCCATGATTAAGCTTAACTGCCTGAACTTGTGCTTTAAAATTGGGTAGACTAATATTGACCATTCATTCATTAAACAAATACTTACTGGGGTACTAATATCAACCAGGAAACAGGGACTGTGCCAGGCACTGGGGATCTAAAAGTGTTCATAATCTCTTTCCCAGCTGCCAGAGAGATAGAAATGAAGTGAAACTTCACAGATAAATCTGTAATTATGAGCCAAGATAGGAGCTTTGAAGGAAAGAAACAGTGCTACGAAAGCATATGATGAAAGACTGGCATGGGCTACCTGGAGTCAGAAAGGCTTTCTTGCAGTGTGACATGAGCTGAGACCTGGAAGATGATAAGGGGTTAAGTATACAGGGTGAGGATGCCAGGAAGTGCACTCTGGGCATAGGCCCTAGGGCAGAGTGTTCCTGATATGCTCAAGGAATTGAAAGCAGGCCAGTGTGCAGGAAGCGTGGTGGGAGAGTGTTAAAGTCTGGGCTGATTCACTGCTCAGATTTTTTCAGGGCCATGACAAGGACAGGACTCTGTTATGTCAGGATCTCAGCTGAACTGGGGGAGAGCAAGCTGAGCTGTCAGGTCTCAGACTAGCCTGTTAAAACAACAAGCTGAGAATGAAAAAGTGAATGTGATAGTAGTAAGAAGAGGCTTAAACTGGAGAAAGCACTGACTCCCCTTGATTCACTTTCCCTCCTGGAATGGTGTGCTGGTGAATCAACACAAATGTTAGGGGTCATCTCACCACTGATCCTGAATAAAAGGCTCTGGCAGTTTTATGGACCCTTGTATGGGAAGGGAGGGTGAAAGGGAAAGGCTAGGAATGGAAAAGTACCTGGGACTGAGAGTGGGTAAAGCCTCTTTGAGGTTCCCCTCCTCCTCCATATGGAGGCTCAGCAGAGGTGCCTGAAGAAGACCTCTGTCCAAGGCCTCAGATAAAGAGACCTAGGAATGAAGGTGCCTGAGCTAAGAATGCAAATATATGAAGGAGAGTGGCTGGCCAGGGGATGTGAGACCTTGACTCAACTCCCCTCAGAGACTTCCAGTCAGGCTGGTATGGGGAGGGCAGCTTTCCCTGTAAGGCACACCAAGGAAAGCCTTTGTCATTGTTTATGGCTGGGCCTGAAAAATCACCATAGGTTTTTAACAAGAAGCCAGACTCCTTAAGTTATATGTCCCTCATTGCCAGGGATTCTATCATATTCTAGAACAAAAGTTTAAGCTTAGAGAAAGTAACAGTCAAGAAGGTGAGGTCAGGCTTCCCTGGTGGCGCAGTGGTTGAGAATCTGCCTGTCAATGCAGGGGACACGGGTTCGAGCACTGGTCTGGGAAGATCCCACATGCCGCGGAGCAACTAGGCCCGTGAGCCACAATTACTGAGCCTGCGCGTCTGGAGCCTGTGCTCCGCAACAAGAGAGGTCACGATAATGAGAGGCCCGTGCACCACGATGAAGAGTGGCCCCCACTTGCCGCAACTAGAGAAAGCCCTCACACAGAAACGAAGACCCAACACAGCTATAAATAAATAAATAAATAAATAAACACAAAGTTAAAAAAAAAAAAAGTATTACTCCTATTAAAAAACTTGACCCTTCAGTACACATTAAAAAAAAAAAAAAAAAGGTGAGGTCAAGCTACCTAGTTCACTATTTACTGAGCATCTACTATGCCCCAGGCACAGTGATAGATGTGGGCACAATGTGGGGTTGAAAACACAGGCATGGCTCTGCCTGCAGAGTTTCCAGATGAGTGACCTCTGCAGACATTAAACAAATAACATACATATTTTTATACATAAATACACTTAAAATACATATTTAAAAATGGAAGTAATTGCTATAGTTTTAGAGAACAAGACATTATGGGAAAGGAAAAAAAGGAGACTTAATTTAGACTCAGGGGAGTGGTGGTAGTGGAAGTTCTTTCTGAGAAAATGAGAGTTAAGCAGAGACCTGTTAGATAGTAAGAATTAGCCCAGAAGATCAGAGGAATAGATTGGTCAGAGGAAAGGGCAAGTAAAGAAACCATGATGAGGGGTTTGTGTTTTACTCTAACCAACAGGGGGATATGATCAAATGTGAAATACTTGGGGAAGAAAGAGAGGAGAGGAGGTCATTTTCAAGGACACACCTTGAGAAAGCAAAGTGTTATTGAGACCATCTTGACTGTGTTCATGACTAAACTCACTTCACAGTTGTGACAGTGCACTAAAAATAACAGTAATAGGGGAGCAGGCAAGATAGCAGAGTAGAATGACTCTGAGCTCACCTCCTCTCATCGGCACACCAAAACTCACAACTATCTGCAGAACAACCATTGATGAAAAGGACTGAACCTACCAAAAAAAATCTTCTACAACTAAAGATATAAAGAAGGAACCACAATGAAATGAGTAGGAAGGTTGGACTCACGATGTAATCAAAATTAATACATTCTTGGTAGGCAACCCACAAACTGGAGAATAATTATATTACAGAGTTTCTCCCAAAGGAGTGAGAGTTCTGAACCCCACATCAGCCACTCCAGTCCAGGGTTCCAGTATTGGGAAGATGAGCCCCCAGAGCATTTGGCTTTGAAGACCAGCAATACATAATTGCAGGAGCCCCACACGACTGGTAGAAATAGAGACTTCACTCTTAAAGAGAACACACAGAATTTCATGTGCACTGGACCCAGGGCAAAAGCAGTAATTTAATAGGAGCCTGGGCCAGATCTATCTGCTGGTCTTAAAGAGTCTCCTGGAGAGGTGGGGGATGGGGGATGGTGACTGTAGCTCACCCTGTGGACATAGAAACTGGTGGCAGACATATTGGGGAACATTCAGCTGCATGATCACTGCTGGAGGCTGACATCTGGGATCAGTAGTACCAAGACCTGGCCCCATACAATAGCCTGTAGGCTCCAGTGCTAGGATGCCTCAGGTCAAACAACTAACTGGGCAAGGACACAGTGCCACCCATCAGAAGACAGGCTGCGTAAAGTCTAAAGAGTCCACAGCCACGTCTGGACATGCCCCTAGACACAGCCCAGCCAACCAGAGGCCAAGACCCAGCTCCACCCACCAGTGGACAGGCACCAGCCACTCCTGCCAGGAAACCTGCACAAGCCTGTAGCCTCACCAACCAGGTGCAGACACCAGAAGCAAGAAAACTATGATCCCACAATACAGCTCAGACCCTGCCCTGGGACCAGCTGGGTCTAGCCTGCCTACTAGCAGGCCAACACAAACTTCCTGACACCCCGGGTGCCATACCTAACTGTATCAGGAACCATGACCTCCCAATGATCTGAAACAAGATCCAGGATCCCCCGGCCCTGCAACCAGACTCCAGGAACCAACTCTGCCTGCCTGTAGTCTGGCAGTAACCCCAGGATCTGGCTTCACTGGCCAGTGGGTAGGCAATAGCCCCAGAGTCTTTGGGACCATGGCTTCCCCACCAGTGAGTCAGCACTAGCCGGGGCCCCCTAGGCCACACTAAACTGTAGCCAGAAGACTGGCACAAGGCAAGTCCCAGCAACCAACCAGACTAGGGCCAATCAAGCCTACCAAACCTACCAAACCACCCACATAGTCAGCATGCCACAACAGAGGAACTCATGCAGCCTTCTAAGGGGGAAACCTCAGAGCATATAGCTTGGGCAGTGCACTGCTGGGATGCATAGGACATCTCCTACAGAGGGCCACTTCTCCAAGTTTGAGAAATGTAACTAACCTACCACATATATAAAAATACAACATAAACAAAACAAGATGGCAGAGGAATATGTTCCAGAGAAAGAAACAAGATAAAACCCCAGAAGAAGAACTACGTGAAGTGGAGATAGGCAATCTATCCAAGAAAGAGTTCAGAGTAATGACTGTAAAGATGATTAAAGAACTTTGGAGAAGAATGGATGCACAGAATGAGAAGTTAGAAGTTTTTAACAGAGAGTTAGAAAATACAAAGAACAACCAAACAGAGATAAATAATACAATAACTGAAATGAAAAAATCACTAGAAAGAAACAATAGTAGACTAACTGATTCAAAAGAATGGATCAGTGAGCTGGAAGGTAGAGTAGTGGAAATCACTGCCACTGAACAGAAAAAAGAATGAAAAGGGGACAGCTTAAGAGACATCTGGGGCAACATCAAGTGCACTTACATTCACATTATAGGGGTCTCAGAAGAGAGAGAGAAGGGATCTGAGAAAATATTTGAAGAAATAATAGCTGAAAACATTTCTAATCTTGGAAAAGAAACAGTCATCAAAGTCCAGAAAGCACAGGAAGTCCCATACAGGATTAACTCAAAGAGGAACACAGCAAGACACATCATAATCAAACTGACAAAAATTAAAGATAAAGAGAGAATACTAAATGCAGTAAGGGAAAACAAGGGTGCCCCCCTAAGGCATCAGTTGATTTTTTAGCAGAAACGCTGCAGGACAGAACAGAGTGGCACGATATGTTTAAAGTGATGAAAAGGAAAAGCCAACAACCAGTAATACTCTACGCAAGGCTCTCATTCAGATTTGATGGAGAAATCAAAAGCTTTACAGACAAGCAAAAGCTAAAAGAATTCAGCACCACCAAACCAGCTTTACAACAAATGTTAAACGAAATTCTCTATGGAAAAAAGAAAAGGCCACAAGTAGAAACAAGAAAATTATGAGATGAAAAAGTTCACCAGTTCACCAGTAAAGTCAAACATACATTAAAGGTAAGAAATCACTCACACACAAAGCTAGTAGGGAGGATAAAAGACAAAATAGAAAAATTGTCTGTGTCCACAATAAGCAGTTAAGGGATACACAAAACAATTAGATGTAAAATACGGTATCAAAAACAGTAGTCATGGGGGGAGGAGAGTACAAATGCAAGGTGTTTAAAATGCATTGGAAATTCAGAGATCATCAACTTAAAACAATCATGTATATCTATCTATATATATATAGACTGCTATACAAAAACATCAAGGTAACTGCAAATCAAAACTCCATAATAGATACACACACACACACAAAAGGAATCCAGACATAACATTAAAGATAGTCATTAAATCACAAGAGAAGAGAACAAATGAAGAAAGGGAAAAAAGACCTACAAAAACAAATCCAGAGAGGATGGCAATAAGAACATACATACAGATAATTATCTTAAATGTAAACAGGTTAATTCTCCAACCAAAAGACACAGACTGACTGAATGGATAAAAAAGCAAGACCCATATATTTGGTGCCTACAAGAGATTCATTTCAGATCTAGGGACACTTACAGACTGAACATGGGAGGATGGAAAAAGATATTTCACACAAATGAAAATCAAAAGAAAGCTGGATTAGCAATACTTATATGAGACAAAATAGACTTTAAAATAAAGACTGTGACAAGAGACAAAGAAGGACACTACATAATGATCAAGGAATCAATTGAAGAAGAAGATATAACAATTGTAAATATATATGCATCCAACAGAGGAGCACCACAATATATCAGAAAATATTAACAGACATAAAAGGAGAAATTGACAGTAACACAATAATAGAAGGGGATTTTAACACCCCACTTACATCAATGGACAGATCATCCAGACAGAAAATCAAGAAGGAAACACTCCTTAAATGACACATTAAGATAGGTGGAGTTAATCAATATTTATAGAGCACTCTATTCAAAAGCAACGGAATACACATTCTTTTCAAGTGCACATGAAATATTCTCCAGGATAGATTACTTGCTAGGTCACAAAACAAGCCTCAGTAAATTTAAGAAAATTTAAATCATATCAAGCATTTTTTCTAACTGCAACACTATGAGATTAGAAATCAACTACAAGAAAATAACTGCAAAAAACACAAACACGTGGAGGCTAAACAATATGCTACTAAACAACCAATGGATCACTGAAGAAGGCAAAGAGGAAATCAAAAAATACCTAGAGACAAATGAAAACAAAAATATGATTGTCCAAAACCTATGGGATCCAGAAAAAGCAGTTCTAAGAGGGAAGTTTATAGCAATACAAGCTTACCTCAGGAAATAAGAAAAATCTCAAATAAACAACCTAAACTTACACCTAAAGCAACTAGAGAAAGAGAAACAAATGAAGCCCAAAGTTAGTAGAAGGAAAGAAATCATAAAGATCAGAGCAGAAATATTATAGACTAAAAATATATATATATCAATGAAACTAAAAGCTGATTCTCTGAAAAGAAAACAAAATTCATAAACCTTCAGCCAGACTCATCAAGAAAAAAAGGGAGAGGACCAAAATCAATAAAATCAGAAATGAAAAAGGATAAGTTAGGCCAATCAAATGGACAATCTAGAAGAAACAAATTCTTAGAAGGGTACAATCTCCCAAAACTGAACTAGGGGCAAATAGAAAATATGAACAGACCAATTACCAGTAATGAAATTGAATCAGTAATTTAAAATCTCCCAAAAAACAAAAGTCCAAGATCAGATGGCTTCACAGGTGAATTCTATCACACGTTTAGAAAAGAGTTAACATCTATCCTTCTGAAACTCTTCCAAATAAATTACAGAGGAAGGAACACTTCTGAACTCATTCTATGAGGCCAGCATCACCCTGATACCAAAATCAGAGGAAGATATCACTAAAAAAATGAAATTACAGGCCAAAATCACTGATGAATGTAGAGCAAAATTTTTCAACAAAATACTAGAAAACCAAATCCAACAGTACATTAAAAGGATCATACACCATGATCAAGTGGGATTTATCCTGGGATGAAGGATTTCTCAATATCTACAAATCAATCAGTGTGATACACCACATCAACAAATTGAAGAATAAAAACCATATGATCATCTCAATAGATGCAGGAAAAGCTTTTGATAAAATTCAACATTGATTTATGATCAAAACTCTCCAGAAAGTGGTCATGGGGGAACATAACTCAACATAATAAAGGCCATATATGACAAACCCACAGCTAACATCAAAGTCAACACTGAAAAGCTGAATGCATTTTTTCTAAGATCAGGAACAAGACAAGGATGACCACTCTTGCCACTTTTATTCAACATGGTTTTGGAAGTTCTAGCCATAGCAATCAGAGAAGAAAAAGAAATACAAGAAATCCAAATTGGAAAGGAAGAAGTAAAACTGTCACTCTTTGCAGATGACATGATACTGTACATAGATAATCTTAAAGATGCCACCAGTAAACTACTAGAGCTCATCAATGAATTTGGTAAAGTTGCAGGATACAAAATCAATACACAGAAATCACTTGCATTTCTATACACTAACAATGAAGTATCAGAAAGAGAAATTAATGAAACAATCCCATTTACCATCACATAAAAAGAATAAAATACCTAGAAATGAACCTACCTAAGGAGGCAAAAGACCTGTATTCTGAAAACTATGAGACACTGATGAGAGAATATTGAAGATGACACGAAGAGATGGAAAGATACACTGTGTTCTCTACTGTAAGAATATTGTCAAAATGACCATACTACTCAAGACAATCTACAGATTCAATGCAATCCTCATCAAGTTACCAATGGCATTTTTCACAGAGCTAGAACAAAAATTTTCTAATTTGTATGGAAACACAAAAGACCCCCAATAGCCAAAACAGTCTTCAGAAAGAACGGAGCTGGAGGAATCATGTGCCCTAACTTCAGACTATACTACAAAGCTACAGTATTCAAAACAGTATGGTGGTACTGGGACAAAAACAGAAACATAGATCAATGGAACAGGATAGAAAGCCCAGAAATAAGCCCATGCACTTATGATCCATTAATCTATGACAAAGGAGGCAAGAATATATAATGGAGAAAAGACAGTCTCTTCAATAAGTGGTGCTGGGAAAACTGGACAGCTACATTTAAAAGAATGAAATTAGAACACTCCCGAACACCATACAGAAAAATAAACTCAAAATGGATTAGAGATCTAAATGTAAGACTGGACACTATAAAACTCTTAGAGGAAAACATAGGAAGAACACTCTTTGACATAAATCACAGCAAGATCTTTTTTGACCCACCTCCTAGAGTAATGGAAATAAAACCCAAATAAACAAATGGGACCTAATGAAACTTAAAAGCTTTTGCACAGCAAAGGAAACCATAAAGAAGATGAAAAGACAGCCCTCAGAATGGGAGAAACTATTTACAAATGAATCAACAGATAAAGGATTAATCTCCAAAATATATAAACAGTTCATGCAGTTAATATTAAAAAAACAAACAACCCAATCCAAAAATGGGCAGAAGACCTCAATAGACATTTCTCCAAAGAAGACATTCAGATGTCCAAAAAGTACATGAAAAACTGCTCAACATCACTAATTATTAGAGAAATGCAAATCAAAACTACAGTGAGGTATCACCTCACACCTGTTAGAATGACCATCATCAGAAAATCTACAAACAACAAATGCTGGAGAGAGTGTGGAGAAAAGGAAACCCTGTTGCACTGTTGGTGGGAATGTAAATGATACAGCCACTATGGAGAACAGTATGGAGGTTCCTTAGAAACCTAAAAATAGAACTATCATATGACCCAGCAATCCCACTACTGGGCATATACCCAGAGAAAACCATAATTCCAAAAGATGCACGCACCCCAATGCTCACTGCAGCACTATTTACAATAGCCAGGTCATGGAAGCAACTTAAATGCCCATCGACAGGTGAATGGATAAAGAAGATGTGGTACATATATACAATGGAATATTACTCAGCCATAAAAAGGAACGAAATTTGGTCATTTGTTGAGACGTGGATGGATCTAGAGACTGTCATACAGAGTGAAGTAAGTCAGAAAGAGAAAAACAAATATAGTATATTAACACATATATGTGGAATCTGGAAAAACGATACAGATGAATCGGTTTGCAAGGCAGAAATAGAGACACAGATGTAGAGAACAAACCTATGGACACCAAGGAGGGAAAGCGGGGGGTGGTGGTGGGATGAATTGGGAGATTCGGATTGACATATATACACTAATATGTATAAAATAGATAAGTAATAAGAGCCTGCTGTATAAATAAAATAAAATTCAAAAAAAATTAAAAAATAAAATATATGGGAGGGTATCCATAGGTTATATGCAAATGCTAGAGACTTTAGCATCCATGGCTTTTGGTATCTGCTGAGGGCCTAGAACCAATCCCCCTGGGGATGCTTTGGCTACCTAGGGATGATTATAATTCAGGATAGCCCCTGGGGCCATCTTTTCTTATCCAGTCTTCCTCCCCAACCCCCACCCCCCAGAGCTAACTAACTATACTACCTTTGGCAAGGCCTGTATGCAACCAAACTTTCTGGGGGGGGAAAATCTACTCCTTCATGGAGGAAACAATTTTTAGGTAGCTCCTGGATGCCAGACACCATGTAGAGCTCTCAGCAGGACAGTCAACCCCACTACTGTTATAGTATTTTCTGTTCTTTTGACATTCACAAGCAGCCTCCTCCCTCCTGCAGATTCCTATTGCAACAAATCCATGGTCCTGGGCAGTACTCTTATGCTTAGTTGTACATTCTACCCCTAAAATTTCCAGCAGCAGTTCTTCAAACTGTTGTATTTTCCCTCATAAAATATGGCATTATGGTGTAAATGATTGGAACAATATGAATAGTAAAGTAGAATTCAGGACTATTTCAAAATTTGTATTATAAAATTACCATTTGTTTTATTATATATATATATTATTTACATTGTAAAATGCACCTTTTTGCTAAATGACCACAGAGTTTTTTTAAATTAAAAAATCTGAAATAGCACAAGCAAATAACAAACATTATGTCAGAAAGATGAATATATGCAATCTATATTCTTAAGCAAAATTATAACATAACTAGAAACTAATAGCAAAAGATAAAACTACTTTTATGCACACTCTTTTGAATACTTTTTTTTTTTTTTGGCCATGCCACACAGCGTGGGGGATCTTAGTTCCCCAACCAAGGATTGAACCCAGGCCCTCTGCAGTGAGAGTGCAGAGTCCTAACCACTGGACCACCAGGGAATTCCCTTGAATAATTATTTGACTAAGGAATAAATCAAGGGTATGAAAACAGCTAATTGAAAAATAATGAGAATCAGGATAATTTATATTTAAAATTATGGGATATGCATAATGTTGTTCTCAAGTAATTTGTAATGCTAAATATATTTCTAAAAGTGAAAGCAAGAAAATAAATTATTTCAAGTAGAAAACAATGATAAAAAGAAAAAAGTATCCAAGGAATTAAAAAGAAGTAAATTAAAATCATAAAATTAAAAAATAAATAAACCAGCAGCAGGAAAACAATGGCATGAAGAGATAGTGAATCCCAGGAAAGTGTTTTCACAAAGAATCAATAAAATGGGCCAGCTGCTGGAAAATCTAATAATAAAGTCCCATAATCAAAAGAAAAAAAAAAAGGATAGAATTTATATAGAAGTTACAAAACTTATAATAAAATGCATACTTGATTTCTAATAAATTTGGAAAATCATTGAAATGGAAATTTTATTAAGAATTTAGATGGCTACAATTAATTGACTCAATAGGAATTATCTTATTAAATCACTTGAGAAAATTAAGAAAGTTTTTAAAGAATTATCCCCTCAACCCCAGACAAGCTCACAATAATATTAAACCATTATAAAGCAATAGTAATTCTGAAAGTTTTATTCTGGGAAAGGAGTTCACAGATTGTGCCAGCGAGAATTCTTTGGCAGCAAGTAACAGAAAAACCTGCTTTAAATGGACTAAAACATAAGGACATTTATTGACTTATATAACAGGAAGTCCACAGGTGTTGGCTCCAAGCACAGCATAATCCATGCTTCAAGTGTCATCAAGGAGCCTAGTTCATACCAGAACTCCCCTTGGCATCCTGGCTGTGCTGGCTTTGCACTTAGCCTGGCCCTAGTGTAGTTGCAAAGCAACATCACCAGTTTCAAGCATCTGGACATGATAAGATCTGGAGAAAGGAAGAACCTGTATCTTCCTTGGGTCTCCTTTAAAGAGTGAGAAACTTTTGCCATACCAGCAGATATTGTTTCACATCTCATTGGCCAGCTTTGGCCACATGCCCGTCCTGAAAGGGAGTGATTAGATAATCATAGACATTGGGTAGTCAATTATTTAAACCAATAGATTCTTAGAATAGAGAATCTGTGTCTATTTTGGGTATTTCAGGAGCATTTTAAACTTTTCCACATAAAGTTTTACTTATTTCTTGTTAAGTTTATATTTAGATATTTATATCTTCTGCTGCTATTATAAACAAAATCATCTCTGTCGTATTTTCTAATTCATTGCTGTTGTTATATATGAAAACTATGGATTTTTACATATTAATTTTTATAGCATATTTATTTACTTTAGTCTCTTTTTGTTCATTGAGGTTTTTAGTTAATTCTTTTATATTTCCCAGGTAAGAGTCATACCATGCACAAAGAGTGAGAATTTAACCTTCTCTTTTCCAGTGTTTCTACTTGAATATTTTTCTTTTGTCCAATAGGAGTAGCTAATACCTCCAGTGCAATGTTAAATGAAAGTGGGCATCCTTATTGTGTTCCTAATTTTTGTATTTATTAATTCCTTTTTAAAATGATTTTAAAAATTTAAGCATGGGTCAAATGCCTTTTCAGCATCAATATGTTAAAGTTTTTTTCTCCTAAAATCTGTTAATATTACTGCCTTTCCTAACACTAAGCCATCCTTGCATTTCTGGAACGAATCCTTCTTGGTCATGCTCCTATTCTCTTAATGAACTGCTTGGTTCTAATTGTTGTTATATTTAAAACTTTAATATATATTTGTAAGTGAGATTAATGCATACTGTTTTTTGTGCAATTTTCCCATGTTTTGGTGTCAATGTTACACTCATTTAAAAAATAATTTGGAACTTTTTATTATTTTTTTAAAGCCCAGGTTAGTTAAAATAGCATTCTAATGATCTATTTTTCAGAGACTTGGTAGAATTCTTACGTGAAACTATCTGGGCCTGTGTGTATGTTCTATGAGTTGATGGAGGCTTATTCATTTAAAGCTTTCTCTATTTCTTTAATAGAAATTGGTACATATAGTTTTCACCTATATGATACTTGTGTTTCTTCTGGTATTAGGTTTAGTGAATTATATTTTCCATGAAAATTATTTATTTCATCAAGTTTTAAAATTTCATTTACATCTTCATATTCAAAAATCCAAGCTACTAGCATAGAATTGTGCAAATAAGTCTAATTTAAAAATTTTACTTCTTTGCTGATGTTATTTGTTTTATACCTTTTCTTACTTTGTGTTTGTGTTTCTTCTCTTTTTGCTTGATTAAATTTTCTATTTGTCAATCTATTTTATTAATTTTTTTTCTTTTAAGAGTAATAGATTTTAATTAGTGAATTGTTTTTCTAACTTATTCATTTCTGCTTTTATCATTATGAAGTCTCCCTTCTTTTAGTTTATTTTGTGTTTTCTTTTTCTTTTAGTTTATATTGTATATTTCCCTAATTTTTTTGAGTTGGATATTTAATGCATTGATTTTCTTTGTTTTGCTTTTATTAATATAAACATTTAAGACTAAAATTTTTCTTGAGCTCTGCTCTGTTTTTGAACCATAGTTCTGGTGTTTATTTTAATTATCATTATTTTCTGGAAACAATGGGTGTCTTAACTCAGGCTGCTAAAACAAAATATCATAAGCTGAGTGGCTTATCAACAACAGAAATGTATTTCTCACAGTTCTGGAGGCACGAAGTCTGAGACCAGGGTAACAGCATGGTTGGATTGGTGAGGACTCTCTTCTGGTTTGCAGACGGCTGACTTCTTCTAGTATACTTACGGCAGAAAGAAGGTGAGCTAGGTCTGGCCTCTTCTTAAAAGGGCACCAATCCCATTTGTGAGGGCTTTACCCTCATGACCTAATTACTTCTCAAAGGCCCCACTTTCAAGTATATTACACAGATTTTTAGATTTTAACATATGAATTTTGAGGGAACACAAACATTCAGTCCATAGCAATAGATAAACATGAATACACTTGCAAGTCCCCTGTGTATTTTGTAAAATGCAGATGCTGACTCAGTAGGTCTGGGACATCTGAGAATCTTTATCTCTAACAAGCCCAAAGGGATGCAGATGTTTCTGTCTACAGACTACTATTTGAGTAGCAAGAGTTTAAAATAGGATTTGTTTTTAATTCTCAGGGTTTTTATCCTGATGTTATTAATATCTAGTTTTATTGCAATGTGATCAGAGAATGTTGTCAGTATTGTTTCTGGTTCTTAGAATTTATTGAGCTTTTCTTGTGAGCTAATATGTGGCCAATTATCATGAATGATCACTTGGACTTGTGAAGAATATATATTCACTCTAGGGTACAGAGTTCCATCTACATTTACATTATTGTTTATTTTGTTTATCCTTAGTAAATTTTTGTTCACTTGATTTGTCTTGGACCAAAAACATTGAATTAAAATCTCTTAATGTTAGAAGATTTTATTAATATAATATTAATTTTATAATATAAAATTTTATTAATTTTATTAATATAAATATTTATAATATAAATATAATATTACTATTTTGGTCTAAATACAATTCTATTTTCACATTGTTATGCTTATACAAATATTATTCACAATTGAGCATTGTAGCTTACTACAATGGGTGGGTTTTTTTTTCCTTACTTTTCATTTTTCCTGAAGTTAAAGATTGCCTTGTTTTTAATTTGCTTAGACATCTTTTCACCTTTTGTTAACTCTCCCTACATCTTCAAGTAGCTTCTCAGTATGATTTTCCAAAAGACCAGTCACACTAAGTAATATATGGTTTCTATTTCTTTCTTGGAGATGTGTCCTCTGCAACCTCCATTCTCCTCTTCTCTGAGTTGGTAACACATTAAGCCTGATGAGCAGCTGTAATATTGAGACTTCTCATTACTGTCATTTTCAAATTCGCTTTGCCCTTCTCTTGTGTTGGAATCTCTGTTTCTCAGATCTCATCTCTTCCTCTGTCTTGGTTTATTCTCTCTGTTTGATGGAATACAGAGTGGGGGCTTGATCAAGAGGACAAGCATACAGTCTGGTTTCTAGTGTTTGGGAACTTGGCCTGGGGCCTCTGTACAAATAAAATAATATTATTATACCGCAATAGTAAACAAGTTGTCTACAAGATGGAGAGAGCATGATGTGAGTAGAATATTTGTATCAGGTTATGCAGAAAGGCAAAAACATTTGGGAAAAATATATTGTCCTTGTAGATAGCTTTTATCTAGGACTTTGTAATCTCCAGAATCACCTCTGTCAACTTTTAGTGTGTTTAGTCCAAGCATTAGGCACATGGCAGTCACAGTTGGACTGCTTGGGTTGTGTGCTAGCTTGTCAGAGCCCTGGGCTACAGATGCTTTTGCAGGAATCTGTGACTGTTTGATTAGCATGATTCCTGAGTAGAGATAGCCTTGCTCTGCTGTTAAATTACCTGCAGGCACGTGGACAACCACATTCTCTTTGGAAACTGCCAAAAGACTTGAGTGTTTTAATCAGTTGACACCGATATCCCACACCCACTCCCCAAGCAAACATTCCTGGGCAGTTGTTTAGACATTTAATTTGAGCTTCCAATGTTGTCCTTAGATTTATAAGAAGTTAAGTCATCATCCTTAGAAAGTTGATCCATTCCTTGAATCCATCTTAGACAAACTGGGCCCCCAGAAAGGAAGTGTCAATGTGAGTGAAGTGAAGAAAATGTCAGGAGAGAGCAAGCACTCCACCAGTGTGGAATAAAAGATGAAGATGATGAGAGAGCATGGAAATTCCGTAAAATATCAAGGAGTTGTTTAATAAGCCAAAGTTAGAGACTTTTTGCAGTAAATACTCACTCGATTTGAAATAGTGTGGGCTTGTCTTGCACTCTGAAGTGCTCATGGAATGTGAGGTGGGTTGACCCCGATAAAAGAATTCACCTACAGACATTTGAAATGTGACCCACAACATTTGTTTTATAAGCACTCACTGGCAGAACAGGGGCTAAAGGGAATTATTACTTCCTTCAAAGAATTAACAATCTAGGTGAAAAGACAGACAGGTCAACATATAAGATTGAATGTAACCAGGGCTATAAGAAAGAACAAAAAAGAAATTCCTTTTGACTGAGAGATTGGTAAAGTCTTCATAGCAGAGGTGGCATCTAAATTGAACCTCGAAGAAAGACTAAGAGTTAATGAGAAAATGCTGCAAGAGGCATTCTCAGCTAAGGAAAATATTATCCCAAGATCTGAAGTGTGAAAGGGCTTATCCTATTTGGTGAATGGTTAATGGCCTGGAGTTAGGAGGTCCTTGACTTTGTTTAATGGCTAACACTTTCTTCTCAGCCTCATTTCCTGAGAAAATGAGGCTGAGAAGGAAGTATATGGCAAGGTAAAGAGGACCATCCTTAGAGAATTCTGAATTCCATTTTTAGCATCTTAGATTTTAGTATAGAGGGCAGATTGAGTTTCTGATTCTTTTTTTTTTTTTTTTTTAAGTACATTTTTTTAAAAATTTATTTATTTATTTATTTATTTTTGGCTGTGTTGGGTCTTCGCTTCTGTGCGAGGGCTTTCTCCAGTTGTGGCAAGCGGGGGCCACTCTTCATCGCGGTGTGCGGGCCTCTCACTATCGCGGCCTCTCTTGTTGCGGAGCACAGGCTCCAGACGCGCAGGCTCAGCAGTTGTGGCTCACGGGCTTAGTT
This sequence comes from Eubalaena glacialis, assembly GCF_028564815.1. Taxonomy (NCBI): domain Eukaryota; kingdom Metazoa; phylum Chordata; class Mammalia; order Artiodactyla; family Balaenidae; genus Eubalaena; species Eubalaena glacialis. The sequence goes on along the minus strand of NC_083728.1, from coordinate 32,180,070 downwards.
GCTCCGCGGCATGTGGGATCTTCCCAGACCAGGGCTCGAACCCGTGTCCCCTGCATTGGCAGGCGGACTCTCAACCACTGCGCCACCAGGGAAGCCCCGAGTTTCTGATTCTTTATAGAGAGAGTTATGGCATGATCAGATTTGTGTTTTGGAAATAGTATTCTGTTAGGTGATTGAAGAAGGGAAGATTAGGAATCAAGAAGGCCACTTAGGAAGGCAGGGCCATGAAACAAGTGTATTCTCAACAAGCTCCCAAGATATGTTGAGGCTTCTGGTCCTTGGACTGTACTGTGAGTAGGGAGCTGTAGATTGTAACCAAATAATCAAGGATAACTGAGAAGGTGACACAAAGGAATAGTAGAGGGGCAAGCAACTGCATAAATTTTATGTTAAAGTAGAATGCCCCTCCCCAAAAAACATAAGAAAGGGCCAAGGCCAGGGGTTTTTAAACCTGGCTGAACAAATTTGGAATCACTTGGGTAGTTATGAAAACTGCGGGTGACTGGGCCCCATCTCAAGAGATTCTGATGCAATTGATATGGGGTGCCACTTGGGCATCAGGATGTGTACAAGCTCTCCAGGTGATTCTAATGTGCAGTCAGGGATTGAAAAACATGGCTTAGTTCTTACCAGGTGTGAATTACTGATGCAGGGACATAGGGCTCAAATGATAGTGACAGTGACAGGTATGCACAATCTACTCAGGCAAGATTATACTTTCATCACTAATTTGGAAGATAATTTATCATTTTAAAAATTCTATTTGTTAATTCAGAGTTTTGAAATAATTATTTAAAGTATGTTTTCCCAACAAATCTCAAACTCAAGCTTATATATTGTTACATTTTTATGTTCTCAACCTTAGATGAGCCCTTCATTTTCTTTTTCCTCTTTTTTCTCTGTTAACATAATCTGGGATTTACATCTAAATTGTAGTTCCTACACTATTTTTAATATTAGAGCCCCTTCATTTCAAGAATATTTTTGGCTTTTTCATTCAATTCTAGAAACAGACGTACATTTTCCAGGCTTTTACTTTAACTGATTTCTGTGTCTTTTTACCATGGTTTTCTCAAATTTATGTTTTGTATTTAGAAAATACTTTTAAGACATTTGTTTTAGAGAGGCTGATATATTTTGTGAATCCTTGTGTGATTGTTAATGTTATGTCAACTTGGCTAAGCTATGGTGCCCAGTTGTTTGGTCAAATACTAGTCTAGATGTTGCTTTGATGGCATTTTGTAGATGTAATTAATATTTACAAACAGCTGAAATTGTTACAGAACCAAACTTGGGTCCACTTGCCCGCACGCAGTAAAGGCAATCTACTGACACTGGGTTGTGGTGAAGGAAAGTGCAGCATTTATTGCAGGGCACCAAGCAAGGTGTCCAGGGCAGCTAGAGTTTAAAAGACCCGAACTCCCTGAAGACTTTCAGGGAAAGGTTTTTAAAGACAGGGTGAGGGATGGGGTTTGTGGGATGTGTGGACATTCTTCTGATTGGATGGTGGTGAAGTATAGTAATCGGGAGTCAGCATTATCAACCTTCTGGTTCCAACTGGTCTGGGGGTCTATGTGTTTGTGGGAAGCATACAATTAACTTCTTCCACATGGTGGAGGTTTCAGTATCTGCAAAACAGCTCAAAGGACATGGCCTCAGAATATTATCTATAGTCCTTTATGAAGAACTAAAGGTCCTTGACTTTGTTTAATGGCTAAAGTATTATTATTTTGTCTTGCTTGACTGTTTTCCTCTCTTTCTTCATTTTCTCATTTCTCTGATTACATTTATTCTTTGACTAAAGTTTTTCTACAGAGAAAAGGCAGGCAGAGCACATGGGTGGGGTCAATTCTGGGAAGGCCTCATATGGTCCTGCTCAGTTCCATAATGTGAGTGGGCCTCATCCAAACAGTTGAAGTCCTTAAGAACTGAAACTCAGGCTTCTCCAAAAAGAAGGAATTCTGCCTCAAGACTAACATAGAAATCCTGCCTGAGTTCCCAAGTTGCCAGCCTGTTTGACAGATTGCACTCTTGCCAGGCTTCACAATTGCATGGGCCAATTTCTTAAAATAGGTCTCTCTCTCTCTCTCTCTCTCTCCCTCTCTCTCTCTTTTTCTGTTCTCTGGAGAACCCTGACTGATACACCTACAGCCCAGCAATGTCTTTTTATAGTTATTACATATGAACAACTTGCTGAGTAAAAAATTCCTGGGCCACAAATTTCAGCCTCTGTGTGTTAGCCCAAGTTTGTGCACCCAATGCACAGTGAGGCCAGACAAACCAAAACATCAGAGTTTGGAGCAGAGAAAGGTTTATTGCAGGGCCATGAAAGGAGACAGGTGGCTCATGCCCCCAAAGACCCCAAACTCCCTGAATGGATTCAGCAAAGCATTTTTAAAGGCCAGATGAGGGAGGGTGTGTCACAGGGTATGTGATCAGCTCCTGCACAATTCTCTTTTTTGTTGACAGTAACAAGAAAGTGTCACAGGGGTTAACTTTATTAATCCTTAGGCACCAGTAGGTCTGAGGGCTACATGCTCATGCTCATCAAGTAGTTAACATCTTCCATTTGATGGGGGGTTTTCACAACTGTAAAACAACTCAGGAATATGCCTTAGATACTGTTATCTAGGTACTTCAGAGAGGAGCTAAAACAGGGGGTATGGGGAAAGGACCTGCACTGGGAAGGTCCCACAGGGTCCTGCTCAGTTACATGTGACCTTTCAACCCTTGGTGTTGGGGAGCAGCAGTAAGGGAGCCTAGCATTTGCTCTTTTGTGGGTAATTTGATATTTATGACTGGATGCTTGTAGGATATTTTTTTCTCTAAGAGTTAAAAGTTTTTGCCAAGAAATCTTTAATTTTGGATTTTTCCCACTTATATTCCTTGGAACTTAAGTGAGCATTTTCAATCTTGGATCTGTCTTTAGCTAAGGAAATTTTTTTCCATTGACATATTTCCTTGATTCTAAACTGACATCAGTTGAAAATGTACACCACGGAAAAAGTGTTTTGGGTGGGGGGGGGGGAATGGCAGGCAAATTATAAGATATGAGATGCATCTTAATTTCATAAAGATAAAAATGAGGGAAAATTTGTAACTCATTTGTTTTGGTCTTTCCTTTAAGATTTCCCCATGTTTAAGTTTTCCATTCTCCATCCTCTGTTTGTGTTATATTCTCTCTATCATTTTCACATCATTTGTCTTTTTTCTGTATTCTCAGATTTGCACCGTGTGTCATTTATTCATGTCTCTACATCATTAAGTAAGCTCTTTACTGCCTTTTAATGTGATTTTAAGTTCAGCATTTGTAAAGTTATTTAAGTCCTTTAAAGGATTTAAATCTTTTGCAATCTTGTACATTTCTGCTGTTCTCATCCCCGGGTGTCTTTGCATAATTATCTGTAATCTCATCAGGACTTTTGTTCCCTGACACTTAAAAGCCCTGTCTTTATGCTTGCTTTCAAGAATACCACACAGTTTCTGCAAAGTTTCTTCAAGACACTGCTGGTGATTATTTTCAAAGTTAGCCTTGTCTTCTGCCTCTTCTGGATATGCTGCTCCCATTTCTTAGTTTGGCTCTACTTTTTCCATAGGCCCTCTCTTTCCCCATTTCCTGGCTGGCTTGATTTCATCTTTTCCACAGGCAGTCTGCATATTTCTAACTACTCATTTTGGGGGGTAGTTAATTCCCCTCTCAGAATCACAGCTAGGGTTATGGTTGTTATGTAGGCTCCTAGTCTAATTCTCCATTTTTAGCAGCTTCCCCCCTCCCCATGTACTTCCCTCTCCCACAGCCACTTACCCTTATATTTTCACCATCTAGTTCTCTGGACCTCTAAGGCAATACCTACATATAACCCACATACCCCAGCATGAACTGCTTTCAGGGCACTTCCTCTCCCAGTGGTCTCAAAATTATTTCCCAGAAAGTAAAAATTTATTTTGACAGCTGGCAGCTAGCAGCTAACGGTTAAGCTGAAGCAAAGTGTTCCCAAATGAATATAAACAACTTTCACAGACTATAAACAATAATCAGACAAGGCCACTCTGAGACCATGCCTGAAACAAGGCGGAGACAAAGCCATACCACAGCCACAAAAATAAACATTTTTCTTTTCTTTTCTTTCCTTGCTGATAGGAGTAATTGCTGTTGCTTTACCAATGACAGCTCTCTAGAACTGCTTCAATTCTTCTACTTACCAAATAAAAATTACCAAGATACCCAATCACCAAATTACCCACACTTTCCAAAAGTACTGGCCCAATAACTGGTCTTCACTTCCTGACACACTCAGTCCAAACCTAACTCCCAACTTCCCTCAACCCTCCTAAGAATCACTCAGTACAAGTCCAAAACCTAGAATAAATGCCTCTTAACAAGGCATCTCATGGATTCCATTGTGTGCTCTCTCCCTGGCTGCAACAAGCTAAATATACCTAAATTCATTTGACCAGGTACATTCCTGGTAGTCTTTGGTTGGTCAGTTTCAACATCCTGAAAGACAAGTCATTTCTTCAGCAATGGATGTACAATTTAAAATATTTTTATGTATTAATAAGGGCTAATTACCAGTATGAATAAAAAAATGTTGACTGCCATAGTTGCAGCCATCAAGCTACTGCAGCCACCCCCAGGGGTGCACCCTGAGGGGGCTCAGAATGGAAAAGAACAGGATACTGGCCCTAGATATCTAAGGTGTAAATCAAAGGGATGATTTCTATGAGACCAGACTCTTGCTTCTTTCTGTACACACAAAAGTGCTAAATTCATTAACTTGAGATATCTGGTTTTCTTTATTTAACAGTAATCTTTTGATGTTCTAACTACCTGGTCTTTGTTGCAAAAACCCCTATATATCCTGGTTCCTCACTTACCTCTTTGAAGCAATCCCTCAGAGCTATTCTGAGAAGCTATCTTCCAGGCTTGAAGTCCTTAGAAAATCTGCCAAATAAAACATAATTCTTAACTTTTAGGTTGTGCTTTTTTTTTTTTCAGTCAACAGCAGCAATCCACCTACTAGTAATCTGGTGTCATACTAGAGTGTTCTGAGGAATTTGGTGTTCTTCTCTGAAATATGGCTAACACATTAATAGTTTAAAAGTTCTGCCCATGTGTACATCAGAAGCAATCTTTGTTCTCTGCAGTTAAGTATTAGGCGTGATTAAGAGCTAGGTGACTCTGCTTCAGAATTGGCTTGGCTGCCTGGTTGTTGGGGTGCCTCAGCTCTCTTTTACCTCCTTTATCTTCCAGTATGCTAACTCGGGCTGGTTCTCACTTCCTGTTTATTGGCCAAAGCAAGACATGAGACAAGCCCCAGTATTCAGAATGGGTGGAGACTACAAAGTTACAGGGCAAAGGGCATGGGTACAGAGTGGCTATTAATTAAAGCCATTAATGTTATGGTTTAACTTCTCAGTGTCTTGTCTGTAAAATAGAGAAAATAATACGTACAGAATTTTGTCATGAGTTTAAATATGTTACAAAAAAATGAGCTAATACATGTAAAATATTGAGACTAGTGCCTGGAAACTAGTGGGCATTATATAAATATTTGCTTATTATTATTGTCTTGAGTTGGTTGTTGCTTCATATTAAGGGACTTCTTGCTTTTAGTTATACATTTTTCTTGGTTTTATTTAATTATCTATGTGTTTTTGTGTTGCTTTGTTAATATTTTTATCAATAATGCTTTTAGCCTACATTTTTCATAATCAGAGCTGAAGATATGTATTAACTTGTATAAAATCATCCATTTTCTTATTACTAAAACAGGTGTATGTGTAATTTCCCTTGAATTTTCTTTCTCAGTGTCACTTTACTAGATGGACTTCTCATAAATTTGTGTTATTTGAGTAACTTGCAACAAAATCTCAAGGTATGTGTAATAAAATTACTCAGTTATTTTTAAGTGCCTAAAGCATAATTTTATAACGTATCGCAAAAATAAGCTCACATTACAACTTTAGGGGGTTTTTTCCTCTGCAGTGTTTGGTAGAGTCCTCCACTGACAAGTGGGATTCGGAGAGATAAATTGGCCAAGGGACCTGTGAAAGGAACAACTTGGAATTGTACAGTGAACAACCTGTGTGACTATACACAACAGCCCTGGTATTGCAACTCAGTCTAAGTGAACTTTGGTCAAAAAGTTGGAGAACTGCCCATTGAGAGCAACCTCCAATGTCATGCTCACTGTGCTATATCTCCAAGGGGTTCATTTGATTGGTTTGTCTTTTGTTTTTCATAATGCAAGGTAAATACTGCTAACACAGAGACCAAAACACTCTTTTGGGTTTGTTTGCCTCTCAGTGAGACTTACTTGCATTTCACGGTGCTTGGCCAACTCCAACCAGCTTTACTATGTACACCTCCTGTGATGCTCACCATGGCAGGGTTATCACCAGACACACCAGACTTTGAATGGCATGGGCAAGGTCAGGCAGTAGTACATTTTAGCATGCCAACTCAGACCCAGCTTCTAACTTCAGACCTGCATACCACCCACCGTACTCTATTCTCTCTTTTTAAAAAACTGCAAGAAGGAAGGAAAGAGGAAAGCAGAACATTGAGTTCAACAACAGGCTAGTTCTAAAGATAAAATTGCTGTTTGGGGACTGTTGGGATGCAAATTTTAAACCTCCCAAAACAAGCCACTTAGATTTACTGTTAGGTAAGAAGAAAAGCCTTTAAAATTGGTTTTCAAATAGAGAGAGTGTTTTTTCTTCATCCTCATAAGTGCAAAAGTGACTAAACACTATACACTTTTTCGATCTTTCCCAAATGATATTACCTTTAATGGAGAACCAAGCATGGAAAATTTCCGCTCAAAAGAATCACTCTCTAAAACCATGGAGAAATTTTTTAAAGAAAAAAATGTGGAAAGAAAATGTATGTGTAGCCAGAGGTAGTAACACTGGTTGGTCTGACATGGTTGAGGAACGGGCTGTTTTGAATAAATAAATTTCTAACTAAAGCATTATCTATTAATGTTTTTCATGGAAATTCATCTGTTTTTATTGTTAACTCCTTAAAATAATGCAGTGCAAATATTTTTTAAGGAATATTTAAATAAATTTGGGGACCACAATTTTATCTTTATCATACAAATGGAAAAGAAATATGAGTGATGGAATTCCAGAGATTTGGAATGTTTTTTAAAAGTCTTTATATATGATAGAAATGTTTAGGCCAACTTTATACTTCCTAAAATAAATAGCCAATTTTTTAAAAATAGAGTTTTTCTCAAAAAAATTAGAAAATACTGTTACAGAGTAGAAAATAAAAAACACTTATGGCCAACTACCAGAGATAACCAGTGTTACTGTATTTGTTTTTATCCCTAACATCTTTGTGTGTGTGTGTACACAACTTTAACTTTAATTGTTCTTACAAAAATAAGATTATATTTTGCAGATTTTTCATAACTTTATTTTCACTTAATAATATACTGCATAACTCAAAACTTCAACATTGCTTCCAAATAAACCCAGGTCCCAAAACTATATGTTTTCCCCCACAACTGTGACTGTCCTGTTTTATGCTCTCTGATGAGTTCAACTGATCATTTTATTCTGCCTCATTGATCTTTCCAACTATCATTACACCAAGAGCAAAGTATTTAAATTACTGATTTTTTTATGTTACCTTAATTTGTAGGTTAAATGAAATCTTCATAACTCTTTTTATTCCTGGCTATTCTTTTCAAATATTCCTCTAAAAAACTTTAGATCATTTTACTGAGGTCTAAAGCAAAAAAGTTTTTTTGATTGGAGAGATGTTAAATTTATGGGTTAATTCTGGGGAGAACTGGCATTCTTATAACATTATCTTCCTATCCTGGAACATTATATATCTCTTCCTTTATTAAAATTTTCTTTTTATATCCCTTGGTAATGTTTTGTAGATATATTTGTTTGTAGATGCTGCCTATTTTTGGCAAATTTTCTATGGAGTATTTAACAGTTTGCTTTTATGAAATGTTTTTATTATATTTTCTTGGATTTTTAAGTAAGATATGCACATAATTTTGATAAGGACAGAGTAAAGGGACAAAGTAGGTAATTAAATAGTTAACCTCATTAGAGGATTATAAGTTAAGGAAAAAGCATGGGAGACCCTTGTAAGTTAATGAAAGCAAGCTTGCTTAACCACAAAACCAAGCAGTCTTGCTTAGCAACAAAACCATGCAACAGGAGCATGAAACATGCCCCCAAACCAATAAAACAACAGTGGAGTAAGACCCACATCCTGCCCAGTGAACTCAGTAAGTTAATGAGTCCTAGGACATGCTCCTCTAAGCACAATAAAAACAAAAATATAAGGAAAGGGTGACATTATACTGAAACTTGAGATGATTTACCATTTTTAACATATGTTACTACATTTTTGCTCATTTCCATCATGCCATGACAGTCCTGTCTTGACCATGTAGGGACAAGAAAACTCCCCTGCCTGACGTGGAGGAGGAGCTGATGATGGAAGCTTGATGTCTACTCAAGAATGAGGAAGAAAGTGGTCCTCTCCTCCTCCCCACTTTTCCTTTGATTATAAAACTGTAGCCCGCTAAGTTCTTGGTGTGTGGCACCCTCTCACCCACCCACGTGTAAGCCTCACAAACGTTCTATTCTAATAAATCACTTCTTATCTATCACTTTGCCTCTCACTGAATTCTTTCTGTGCTGAGACATAAAGAACTGTAGCTCCTCAGAGCCCCAGAGACGCTTTTCTGTTGTTTCAGCTGGCAACCATGAAGGGATAGTGGTAAGATAAGAAGGATAGGGGTTGGGTCCTAGAGGGATCGTGGGACACTATGAGCCAGGAGTACCGGGGAGGACACTCTGCCAATGTCTGCCCCTTTAAGCAGGCCGATCAACCTCGAATGCTTTGGGGCTCTGATTGTATACCTAGGTACAGACCAGTGGAATGATTGTATGGATGTATAAAGACAGGGAGCCAGAGGAATGGTGGCAATCAGCTTGGGTTACCATAGAAAGGTTGTATGAATGTTTAGAGACAAGGAAGGGATCTTTTTGCTGGTGCAGGAGACAAAGGCAATGGTATGTGAAAAGGAAGAAATTTTACTTGCTTCTGACAGGATTTAACAATCTATACTCTTCTTCTTAATTCTGAGATTTTTCTCCTCTATTCTATGTCTATTCCTGTTAAAACACAAGTCTGTAAACTTAACTATTCCAACTGTTATTTATAAACTGATAAGTTTTGCATTGCAATGCTTGCTTAATGAATAAGTTTTAAAATGGAACTATGAGATTGCTGACTGTCTGGATATATGTAAGTCTTATGTGTTTTTGTCTTTAGATAGTATTGCTGAGGTTAATTTATAAATAAGCTCTATTTAATTGGCTTTAAAAAAAGTAAGCACTAACAAATTAAATATTTCTAAATATAAGAGAAACTAAGCTAAATGGATTTCAAGTTCATGTGATCTGAAAAATATTTAATATTAAATTAATACCTTGTATTAAAGCTAAAGTTTGTTGTTTAAGTTTATTAATTAATACAGACATGTCTTTAGAGTCATCAACATTAATTATGATATTTTGTTGTACTTGAGTTTACTAAAAGTCAATAAGTTCATATTATATCTGTTGTAAAATTTGTCAGCAAGAAAATTAACCCCTCATTGTCAGACTTCTGCCATTCTGATGTCCTTGTAGCATGGCAATAGTCTGCTCTGAAATGAGAGAAATGAAGATTGATAAACAATAGCTACAAATTAAACAGTCAGGGCTATGAGAAATCCAAAACAGCAGCTTGGCTTTTCCTGGTGCCCTGGCAAACCCCATCTTTTATTTAATGGTCTAAAGCCTTTCTTGGCTACAAGGCTGATGCCCTCACAGTGAAAAAAAATAGTTTTGAAATGTGTTTTTCACTTGGGTTATACTTTCTACAATTTTTAGTGATCAAGGCACCCACTTTACTAGACAAATTATATGAGCTAATTTGACCAATTAACCAGACTTATTTTATAAACAAATTAATCTTAATTTGGCTACAGTTGGTAAAAATCAGGGTAATTTTAGAGAAAAAGAAATTATATTTTTTGTGGCTTTTTTAAAAAATACATCTTTATTGGAGTATAATTGCTTCACAATGCTGTGTTAGTTTCTGTAGTACAACAAAGTGAATCAGCCATATGCATACATATATCCCCATATCCCCTCCCTCTTGCATCTCCCTCCCACCCTCCCTATCCCAGCCCTCTAGGTAGTCGCAAAACACCAAGCTGATCTCCCTGTGCTATGCTGCTGTTTCCCACTAGCTATCTATTTTACATTTGGTAGCGTGTATATGTCGATGCTACTCTCACTTTGCCCCAGCTGCCCCCGTCCCTGCCCCCGTGTCCTCAAGTCCATTCTCTATGTCTATGTCTTTATTCCTGTCCTGCCACTAAGCTCATCAGTACCTTTTTTCCCCCATATATATGTGTTAACATATGGTATTTGTTTTTCTCTTTCTGACTTACTTCACTCTGTATGACAGACTCTATGTCCATCCACCTCATTACAAATAACTCAATTTTGTTTCTTTTTATGGCTGAGTAATATTCCATTGTAATATATGTGCCACATCTTCTTTATCCATTCATCTGTTAATGGACATTTTGGTTGCTTCCATGTCCTGGCTATTGTAAATAGTGCTACAATGAACATTGTGATACATGTCTCTTTTTGAATTATGGTTTCCTCAGGGTATATGCCCAGTAGTGGGATTGCTGGGTCATATGATAGCTCTATTTTTAGTTTTTTAAGGAACCTCCATACTGTTCTCCATAGTGGTTGTATCAGTTTACATTCCCACAAACAGTGAAGGAGGGTTCCCTTTTCACCACACCCTCTCCAGTATTTATTGTTTGTATATTTTTTTTTTTTTTTTTTTTTAAACATCTTTATTGAAGTATAATTGCTTTACAATGGTGTGCTAGCTTCTGCTTTTGATGAAGGCCATTCTGACTGGTGTGAGGTGATACCTCATTGTAGTTTTGATTTGCATTTGTCTAATAAGTAGGAAGGTTGAGCAGCTTTTCATGTGCCTCTTGGCCATTTGTATGTCTTCTTTGGTGAAATGTGTATTTAGGTTTTCCACCCATTTTTTAATTTGGTTGTTTGTATTTTTGAAACTGAGCTCCATGAGCTGTTTGTATATTTTGGAGATTAATCCTTGTCCATTGTTTCATTTGCAAATATTTTCTCCCACTCTGAGGGTTGTCTTTTCATCTTGTTTATGGTTTCCTATGCTGTGCAAAAGCTTTTGAGTTTAATTAGGTACCATTTGTTTATTTCTGTTTTTATTTTCATTACTCTAGGAGGTGGGTCAAAAAATACCTTTCTGTGGTTTATGTCAAAGAGTGCTTTTCCTATGTTGTCCTCCAAGAGTTTTATAGTGTCCGGTCTTACATTTAAGCCTTGAATCCATTTGGAATTTATTTTTGTGTATGGTGTTAGGTAGTGTTCTAATTCATTCTTTTACATGTAGCTGTCCAGTTTTCCCAGCACCACTTATTGAAGAGGCTGTCTTTTCTCTATTGTATGTTCTTGCCTCCTTTGTCATAAATTACATGACCAGAAGAGTGTGGGTTTATCTCTGGGCTTTGTATCCTGTTCCATTGATCTATATTTCTATTTTTGTGCCAGTACCATACTGTCTTGATTACTGTAGCTTTGTAGTATAATTTGAATTGGGGAGTCTGATTCTTCCAACTCCATTTTTCTTTCTCAAGATTGCTTTGGCTATTTGGGGTCTTTGTGTTTCCATACCAATTGTAAAATTTTTTATTCTAATTCTGTGAAGAATGCCATTGGTAGTTTGATAGGGATTGCATTGAATCTGTAGATTGCTTTGGGTAGTATAGGCATTTTCATAATATGGATTCTTCCAATCGAAGAACATGGTATATTTCTCCATCTGTTTTTGTCATCTTTGATTTCTTTCATTAGTGTTTTATAGTTGTCTGAGTACAAGTCTTTTGCCTCCTTAGGTAGGTTTATTCCTCGGTATTTTATTCTTTCTGTTGTGATGGTAAATGGGATTGTTTCCTGAATTTCTCTTTCTAATTTTTCATTGTTAGTGTATAGGAATGCAGGAGATTTCTGTGCATTAATTTCGTATCCTGCAACCTTACCAAATTCATTGATTAGTTCTAGTAGTTTTCTGGTGACATCTTTAGGATTTCCTATGTATACTATCATGTCATCTACAAACAGTGACAGTTTTACTTCTTCTTTTCCAATTTGTATCCCTTTTATTTCTTTTTCTTCTCTGATTTCCAAGGCTAGGACTTCCAAAACTATGTTGAATAAGAGTGGCGAGAGTGGACATCCTTGTCTTGTTCCTGATCTTAGTGGAAATGTTTTCAGTTTTTCACCATTGTGTATGATGTTTGCTGTTGGTTTGTCATATAAGGCCTTTATTATGTTGAGGTACGTTCTCTCTATGCCCATTTTCTGGAGAGTTTTTTTCATATATGGGTTTTGAATTTTGTCAGAATATTTTCTGCATCTACTGAGATGATCATACGGTTTTTATTCCTTAATTTGTTAATATGTTGTAACACATCAATTGATTTGCGTATATTGAAGAATCCTTGCATTCCTGGGATAAATCCCACTTGATCATTGTGTCTGATCCTTTTAATATGTTGTTGGATTCTGTTTGCTAGTATTTTGTTCAGGATTTTTGCATCTATGTTCATCAGTGATATTGGTCTACAATTTTCTTTTTTTGTGATATCTTTTTCTGGTTTTGGTATCAGGATGATGGTGGTTTCGTAGAATGAATTTGGGAGTGTTCCTCCCTCTGCAATTTTTTGGAAGAGTTTGAGAAGGATCAGTGTTAGCTCTTCTCTAAATATTTGATAGAATTCACCTGTGAAGCCACCTGGTCCTAGACGTTTCTTTGTTGGAAGATTTTAATTACAGTTTCAATTTCATTACTTGTGATAGGTCTGTTTATATTTTCTAATTCCTCCTGGTTCAGTCTTGGAAAATTCTACCTTTCCATGAATTTGTCCATTTCTTCGTGATTGTCCATTTTTTTGGCATATAGTTGTTTTTAGTAGTCTCTTATAATCCTTTGTATTTCTGTGGCTTCAGTTGTGATTTCTACTTTTTCATTTCAAATTTTATTGATTTGCATCCTCTCCCTTTTTTTCTTGATGAGTCTGGCTAAGGGTTTATCAATTTTCTTTATCTTCTCAAAGAACCAACTTTATTTTTATTAATCTTTGCTATTGTTTTCTTCATTTCTATTTCATTTATTTCTGCTCTGATCTTTATGATTTCTTTCCTTCTACTGAATTTGGGTTTTCTTTGTTCTTTTTCTAGTTGCTTTAGGTGTAGGGTTAGATTGTTTATTTGAGATTTTTCTTGTTTCTTCAGGTGAGATTGAATTGCTATAAACTTCCCTCTTAGAACTGATTTGGCTGAGTCCCATAGGTTTTGGGTCATCGTGTTTTTGTTGTCATTTGTGTCTATGTATTTTTTAAGTTTCTTCTTTGATTTCTTCAGTGATCTCTGGCTTATTTAGTAGTGCACTGTTTAGCCTCCAAGTATTTGTGCCTTTTACGGTTTTTTTTTTTTCCTGTAATCAACTTCCAATCTCATAGCATTGTGGTCAGAAAAGATGCTTGATACGATGTCAATTTTCTTAAATTTTCCAAGGCTTGATTTGTCACCCAAGATGTGATCTATCCTGGAGATTGTTCCATGAGCACTTGAGAAGAAAGTGTATTCTGCCACTTTCGGGCGGAATGTCTTATAAATATCAACTAAATCTATCTGGTCTATTGTGTCATTTAACGCTTGTGTTTCCTTATTTATATTCTGTTTAGGAGATTTGTCCATTGGTGTAATTGGGGTGCTAAAGACCCCTACTATTATTGTGTTACTGTCGATTTCCCCTTTCATGGTTGTTAGCATTTGCCTTATGTATTGAGGTGCTCCTACGTTTGCTGCATAAACATTTAAATGGTTATCTTCTTCTTGGATTGATCCCTTGATCATTATGTAGTGTCCTTCCTTACGTCTTGTAACAGTCTTTATTTTAAAGTCTATTTTATCTGATACGAGTATTGCTACTGCAGCTTTCTTTTGATTTCCATTTGCATGGAATATCTTTTTCTATCCCTTCACTTTCAGTCTGTATGTGTCCCTAGGTCTGAAGTGGGTCTCTTGTAGACAGCATATATATGGGTCTTGTTTTTGTATCCATTCAGCCAGTCTGTGTCTTTTGGTTGGAACATTTAATCCATTTACATTCAAAGTTATTAACGATATGTATGTTCCTATTACCATTTTCTTAATTGTTTTCAGTTTGTTTTTGTGGGTCTTTTTCTTCTCTTGTTTTTCCCGCCTAGAGAAGTTCCTTTAACATTTGTTGTAAAGCTGGTTTGGTGGTGCTGAATTCTCTTAGCTTTTGCTTGTCTGTAAAGCTTTTGATTTCTCTATCGAATCTGAATGAGATCCTTGCTAGGTAGAGTAACCTTGGTTGTAGGTTTTTCTCTTTCATCACTTTAAATATATCCTGCCAGTCTCTTCTGGCTTGCAGAGTTTCTGCTGAAAGATCAGCTGTTAACCTTATGGGGATTCCCTTGTATGTTATTTGTTGTTTTCCTCTTGCTGCTTTCAATATTTTTGCTTTGAATTTAATTTTTGTCAGTTTGATTAATATGTGTCTTGGTGTGTTTCTCCTAAGATTTATCCTGTATGAGACTCTCTGTGCTTCCTGGACTTGGGTGGCTATTTCTTTTCCCATGTTAAGGAAGTTTTCAACCATAATCTCTTCAAATATTTTCTCAAACCCTTTCTTTTTCTCTTCTTCTTCTGGGACCCCTATAATTCGAATGTTGGTGTGTTTAGTGTTGTCCCAGAGGTCTCTGAGGTTGTCTTCAATTCTTTTCATTCTTTTTTCTTTATTCTGCTCCTCGGTAGTTATTTCCTCCATTCTGTCTTCCAGTTTATTTTTCCGTTCTTCTGCCTCAGTTATTCTCTTATTGATTCCTTGTAGCTTATTTTTCATTTCAGTTATTGTGTTGTTCATCTCTGTTTGTTTGTTCTTTAGTTCTTCTAGATCTTTGTTAAACATTTCTTGTATTTTTCTCAATCCATGCCTCCATTCTATTTCCAAGATTCTGCATCATTTTTACTATCATTACTTTGAATTGTTTTTCAGGTAGTTTGCCTATTTCCTCTTCATTTATTTGGTCTTGTAGGTTTTTACTTTGCTCCTTCATTTGTGATTCTTTTTTGTCATGTCATTTTTTTTTTTTTGATGGGTGGGGTTGTGTTCCTGCCTTACTGTTTGTTTGCCCTGAGGCTTTCAACATGTGAGTTTGTTGGCTGTTGTGTAGAGCTGGGTCTTGGTGCTGAGATGAGGACCTCCAAGTGACCTCACTCTGGTTAATATTCCCTGGGGTCTGAAGTTCTCTGTTAGTCCAGTGGTTCAGACTAAGAGCTCTCACTGCAGGAGCTTCAGCCCGACCCCTGGGTCATGAACCAAGATCCCACAAGCTGCATGGGGTGGCAAAAAAAAAAAAAAAAAAGGAGAATAATAACAAAGAGTAAGAAATAAATTTAGACTAGGAAACTAACAGATATGTTAGAAAGAATATAAAAATAAAAATATAGATGAAACAACAACTGGAAGGTAAAACAGAACCACAAATGTAAAAAAGAGGAGAAAAAAAAAGAAAGGTGGAAAAGGCCTTGGCTGTGTAGGGCGGGACCTAGGCAGGAGCAGGGTTTGGGCAGTGGGTGGGGCCTATGCTTAGCACCCACAGGGCTGGATAAGGCCCTTGGGGGGAGGGGTTAGGCTTAGGTTCAATGGAACAGAAGGGGCCCAGGCGTGTCTCTGGTCTCAGAGGGTGCAGGACCCGGCCTGGGAGCCCAGCAGGCTTCCCGGGCCCGAGTGGGTTGAGCAAATGCCCTCTGCTCCACTCCTGCTCCTCTGGTCCTGGAAGGCCCCTCCCACCTGCCTCTCCTGTTCTTCCCTGGCCTCCCTCCTATGCTTCCAGGACCAACACCTCCCAGAGGGGGCCTCTGAGGGTACAGGACCTGGCCTGAGAGCCGGGCAGCCTTCCCAGGCCAATTGGACAGGGGAAACTCTCAGTGCACTCTCCCCTGATCCAAACCCCCAAAGGTCCCTCCAGGCAAGGGAACACCTACCCCCCCCCAGCCACCCCTCAGGGGTGCCGGTCCTGTCCAACCCCCACTTCTCCTGCACTCCCAGTCCCCCCACATCCTACCGGTTTTCTTGGGGGTTCCTCCCATCTCCTTGGGCTTTGAGGTCTCCCACCAGCATCCAGCAGGTGTCCTAGTTGTGGGGAGATGTGAACTCTGTCTTCCCATGTCACCATCTTGACTCCACCTTTTCTCAAAATTATGTTCTAATAGACATTAAATTTTAGTTTTGCTACTTGAGGTCCATATCTGTTGTTTAAAACTCAGTTTTCAAATAGCTCTTTGTGCTATGTTATATTATTTAAAAAGATAATGAAACTATTAAAACCTAATTGAAATATTAAGAAGATATTCTAAGCTTGTTTCTAAAGCTGATCACTGTAATCTATCTTTGAATGAAAATTAGATGCCCATAATCTATAACCAGGGGATTATACATATTAGAAAAAAAATCATTTAAAGGACTGTGTCCAACTTAGATAAAAGGTCTCTTATCAGGTACTCTGAAGTACATCATGCCCAAGAAAACTGAAGGGAATCAAATTCCAAGACTTAAGATACTTTTCCCCTAATTACTAAAAGTGCCCAAAGGAGGACTTCCTGAGCCGTGATGTCAGTCTTCCCCTCCCTCCGAACCTTACAAGTGTTGACCCTTTGTTTTCAACTTACAGCCAGACCAGTTCCCACTCATTGTCACCACCACTGGGACACCTTCTGTGCTATTCCTTTGCAGCAATTTTGTGGGCATTAACACCTAGTTGGGAGACTACTTTGGAAGGGATAACATCTAAATTTGTAAGTAAAAATCTTGATTAAATTGCATGGTGGATTTTGACATGGGAACAAAACTTTTGGATAGCTAACTATTACTCCAGTGGAAGCCACAGTATCCATGGAAATGGCTGTTCCAACAAGGGCTATCTCACAGGTGGGAACCCTTTCTCCAGCCGAGTCTACTATCCAGGGGAAAATGCACCAAAGTGTGAGGAGAGACCTCTGCTATATTCAGGAGCTCCTTTGTACCCCAAGTTACCCAAGGGACCCATTTTCAGCCCAGCTAGCCCACAGCAGTGAAAGTTACCAACCAACTGCCCCTATGGTTTTGTCTCTGAGAGAAATTTCTGATGGAAATCAAGGAACAATAAGAGTTCAAATGCTCTTTTCAATGTCCAATAGAAGTCTGGCAGAGGATAAGTTGGGAAGTTTTCCTGAGGATTCTGAATTTTCACAGGAGTTTACCCAGTTGATGAGATCTTTTGATCTCACCTGGGGGGATTTCCATATCTTATCCCACTGCTGCACCCCTGAAAAAGAATAGCATATAATACTGGTAGCCAGAATCCATGCTGATCTAGTGGCAGCCCAAGCCCAAGTGGGCCATACTGTACACCAGGTGGGGAATAACACTGTCCCCAAGGCAGATCCACCGTGGAATTACCAGATAAATTCTATTGATAGGGATAGATGGGACCATATGATTAATTGTTTAATAAAGTCTATGAAAAAATTTAGATTAAAGCCCAATTATGAAAAAGTAAAAAAAGTCCAACTGGGACCAGATGAAAATCCTGCAGTTTTTCAAGGGAAATTAGTGGAAGCTTTTAGAAAGTATACAAATATGGATCCCTCCTCCCCCAAGGGACAAGCCCTTTTGGCTATGCATTTCATAGCCCAGTCTGCCCCAGAAATCAGGCGCAAAATTCAAAAAGTAACTGCTGGTCCTCAGACCTCTATGAGTGATTTGCTCCAATTGACATATTTGGTTTTCAATAATAAGGATAAGGCCCTAAAGGCTGAACACACCAAGAAAAATATACAAAAGGCCCAAATGATGGCAGTGATATTGTCCCCAGAGACCACTCAAGGGGAGGCCGGGCTTTCCAGATCATTCTGGCCATGGTGGACCACGTGGTCCATGGGTACGCAGACAAAACCAGTTTACCCTGTGTGGACAAAAGGGAGACTGGAGGAAAGGTTGTGATTGATGCACCCTTTACAAACAACTAACATTGGCAGCGGGAATGTCCCAGATGCCAGAGAGTGACGGTGGCCCCTCAGCCATTGATGATTTCACAATCAGAAGACTGAGGGGGCCCTTGGCCAAAAGTGGCTCTGCCTAGAGATACCACATACATAATTAATGTCAAGCCTCAGGTGGTCATTGATGTGGTGGGCCATTTGATAGAATTTGTCACAGACACTGGTGCAAAATTTTCTGTCTTAACCCAAAGGATTGGAAGCCTTAACAACCATAAGGAATATGTAATGGGAGTGCCAAGAAAGAGACAGGGGCACACTTTCTTGGAACCCATTTTGTGCAACATCAGTGGCCAGTTGTTTCTACATCCCTTCCTGTTTGTGCCTGACTGTCCTCTCTCTTTAATGGAAGGGACTTATTAACTAAATTAGGGGCCACTCTGTTTCTTGAGGGACAAGGAAGCCACCCTTATCACCAAAAGATATTAAAAGAAAATAAAGAAGAACAGATTAAATCTATAACTGAGATAAAAGACTAAATAGACCCTGAAGATGAAACATTGACATTCCAGGCCTAGCCAAAAACAAACAGATTGAGGCCTTAAGTGACCGTCTTCCAGATTTGGAAACTGTTTTGGAAAAATTGTTTGGACCTCCAAAATCATGGTTATAATCTTTTTGAATGACTCTTCTAATTACTGTATTTTTTAAAATTTATATCTTTTTGTAGACTCATCCTCTGACGCTTAACATGCAAGAGGGCTAAAAAGATGATGCTGAGCAAAGTGACATTGGTTTACAGTTCTCCCAGCAGAGAAGGGACAGTCAGCCAGGTGTTTTAATCCTTCCCCAGCCAGGTCTATGTCCCATCTCAGCAGGAAGCAGTTAGTGATAGGTAGTCACCCCTTAGCTTAGCAACAAAACCATGTAACAAAAGCATGAAACATGTCCCCAAACCAATAAAACAATGGTGGAATAAGACCCACATCCTGTCCAGTGAGCTCAGTAAGTTAATATTTCCTAGGACATGCTCCTCTGGGCACACTAAAAGCAAAAATATAAGGAAAGGGTGACATTATACTGAAACTTGAGATGATTTACCATTTTTAGTATATGTTACTGCCTTTTTGCTCATTTCCATTGTGCCATGACAGTCCTGGATTGAACATATAGGGACAAGAAAACTCCCCAATCTGACATGGAGGAGGAGCTGGTGATAGAAGTTTGATATTTACTCAAGAATGAGGAAGAAGGTGGTCTTCTCCCCCTCCCCACTCTTCCTTTGTTTATAAAACTGTAGCCCATTAAGTTCTCGGGGCATGGCACCCTCTCACCCACCCATGTGTAAGCCTCACAAGTGTCCTATTCTAATAAATCACATCTTATCTATCACTTTGCCTCTCACTGAATTCTTTCTGCACTGAGACATAAAGAACCAGAGCTCCTCGGAGCCCCCAGAGATGCATTTCTGTGGTTTCAATTTTAGAAGAATATATCAATAGTTCCGTCACTAGACCTTCAGTCCTACTCCCCAGGAGTAAAATCTTTTAAGTTTGCCGTTCTTATGGAGCTAAACTCTATAAATCAAAATAACTTATTTTAAAATTCTTGATATATTAACTTTGAACTATGTTTATTAACTGACACTGCCACCTCTTTTATCCACCCAACATTTGATCAACATATTACTTTCAGTTTATGAACCATTTAAGTTTGCTTGTTATTCTTTCTTGCTGCCCTCCACCTTTCTTACTGAGTTATATGTTACTTCTTATTGATTGTAGAAATTCTTTATATATTTTAGATACTAATCCTCTATAGCTTAGATGAGTTACAAATATCTCAGCTTTTGACTGTTTTTTTCACTCTATAGTGAAGCAAATATAGTCTTTTCAGTGAAGGGTGCTGAAACAACTGGACATCCACATGCAAAAAAAATGAATCTAGACACAGACTTTAGGCTGTTCAGAAAGATTAACTTCAAATAGATCATGGACCTAAACATAAAATGCAAAACTATAAAACTCCTAGAAAATAACATAGGAGATAATCTAGATGACCTTAGGTTTGGTGATGACTTTTTAGATACAACACCAGGGCATGATCCATGAAAGAAAGAAATGATGAGCTAAATTTCATTAAAATTAAAATTTTCTGTCTGCAAAAGACAGAATCAAGATAATCAGAAGACAAGCCACAGACTAGGAGAAAATATTTGCAAACAAATCTGATAAAGGACTGTTATCCAAATATAAAAAAGACATTTAAGACTAAACAATATGAAAACAACTTTATTAAAAAGAGGTCCAAAGAACTTAAAAAGACACCTCACCAAAGAAGATATACAGATGAAAAATAAGCTTATGAAAATATGCTCCATATCATATGTCATCAGGAAAATAAAAATGAAAATAACAATGAGCTACCACTACACATCTATCAGAATGTCCAAAATCCAAAACACTGACAGCACCAAATGCTGGCAAGAATGTAGAGTAGTGGAAACTTTCATTCACTGCCAGTTGAATGCAGAATGGTATAGCCATTTTGGAAGACAGTGTGACAGTTTCTTACAAAAGTAATATTCTTCCCATATGTTCCAGCAGTCATGCTTCTTGGTATTTACCCAATAAAGGTGAAAACTTAAGTCTACACAAAAACCTGCACACAGATGTTTATAGCAGCTTTATTCATAGTTGCCAGCACTTGGAAGAAACCAAGATGTCTTTCAGTAGGTGAATGAATAATTAAACGGTGGCACATCCCAACAATGGAATATTATTCAGTGCTAAAAAGAATGAGATATCAAGACATGAAAAGACGTGGAGGAAACTTAAATGTATATTACTAAGTGACAGAGCATATCTGAAAAGGCTACATACAGTATGATTCCAACTACATGATTTTCCAGGAAAAGTAGAACTATGGAGACAGTGAAAGAATCAGTGGTTGCCAAGGATTATAGGGGAGAGAGGGGTGAATAGGTGGAGCACAAAGGACTTGTGAAATTACTCTATGATGCCGTAATTTATGGTGGATATATGTCTTTACACATTTGTCAGAACTCACAGAATGTACAACAAGAGTGAGCCCTATGGAAACTAAGGACTCTGGGTGATAATAATGTGTCGATGTAGGTTCATCATGAATGTAGGTAACATGCAGGTACCTTTCTGATATGGGAACTTGATATTGGGGGAGGCTGTACATAGGAGCAGGAGGTACGTGGGAGAGCTCCATAATTTCCACTCAGTTGTACTGGGAACCTAAAGCTGTTATAAAAATTAAAGTCTATTAAAAAAACAAACAAACAAACAAAAACACTGGACAGAGTCCTGCTAAGGTCTGTCTCCCAGAGGCCCATCCTGCCTGTCCCAAAAGAGGCAACCTTTAAACCTAAGTAAAGAAGTCAGGCTCCCTCTGGCTGGATCCCCCCACAAACAACAGCACCAAAAAGTCTTTCCTGGCTTCTTTGATGGTCACAAACACCCTGCATGTGAGCATCTCATATGTCACAGAACATCTGCTGAAATGCAAAGGCCCCAGGGAGAGAGGCTCATATTCATTATCCCACTCTGTGAATGAGTTAGAGCCTCTTTTGAGAGCAGGAAACAGGGACAGAGACACAGGACACCTTAACAGAGGCTTCAGACCCAGGACACAGGGCACCCAGCACAGTAAACCTTTGACTAACCAAGATTTATTCTCTAGGTTTTGGCTCACCACAACTGCCCAGTAAGGCACTGATCTCCAGGTCTCAGATCTGCACATTTACACTGGCTTTCTGTGGAAATGCTTTATTCTTATGTGGGGATTATGGGCAGCATGCCAGCCAGTACAAGGCCAAGTTTGGGGAATACATATAGCCTTTTTGTAATTTTAAAGCCACACTCCATAAGGGCTGTCTACTCTGCTCATGTGTAGCTGGTTCCAAGTTCCCCCCACTCACTCCACCCACACTGTGAAGACAGAGGTTGCCATTAGGGATGAGAGGGATGGGAAAAGTTATCGAAGTCCCTGGAGAGAAGAAGGGGCTAGGAGTTAAGGAAGAAAAAAGCAAATAAGAAAGGAAATGGATCTTTCCTGCTGTAAGTCCTATTGGAAGATATGTGAGAACCAAATTCAGAATTCCATGGAGCTCATTCCATGTGCATTAGGGTGTGAACAGTTGCCACCCCCAGCCCTCAACCTGAGTTAGACTTGTTTTTTCTGGCTCAGAACCCCTAGCCCATTTTGCCAGCCACCCCCAAGTCTGAACTTGCAAAGAGTGGGCTCAAGTTCTATCTTTGGAATTTATCCCTCTCTCTCACCACTAAAACTAAACCACCCCAGCTGTCCAATGTGGTTTGTGACAGACCCTCCCAGTGACTCCACTCCTACAACCAGTGAAAATAGAGATGATCTATTGAGTGTGGCATGGCTCCCCAGCCACTGCCTCATAACTCTCTCCTGCCCATAACCCACTTCTCTCTATCCAAGGCTTCTTGGAAACACTTGATTTCAGGAAAAAGTCATGAGGGTCTTAAGTCATGTGCAGTATGAAAT
This sequence comes from Eubalaena glacialis, assembly GCF_028564815.1. Classification (NCBI taxonomy): domain Eukaryota; kingdom Metazoa; phylum Chordata; class Mammalia; order Artiodactyla; family Balaenidae; genus Eubalaena; species Eubalaena glacialis. Next base: position 32,157,351 of record NC_083728.1, on the reverse strand, counting down.
GGTAAAGATGGCCCTTTGGTGCCACCTAGAATTTGAGATTCAAAAATGTGAATGACCAGAGAGGAATAAAAAGCCAGAATCAGTGAGAGACACCAGGATAGTCTTTTCTCTAGGAACAAGGAAAAAAGGCCATTATGACTTGGATGGAAACAAAGGAAAGCAATTAATTGTGACCTTGAATTATGCTCATGAGTTCTTCCAGTGGTCAATTGTGCTAAGCAAGAACTACTTGAGTACATGTGATTCATTTCTGTAAATTTATTCTGACCTGAGCAGAATAAAGAGCAGATCCAAGTTAAATATTTCATGTGAACAGTCCAAGAATAGGAAATGAGAAAAAAGAAAAGAAGAAAGGAAACCCTTTATTAGACAAATTGCAATGCATATTCAACCAACATTCATGGAGTGCCAATGATAAATCAGGCACTATGCTCCAGATATTTTCATGTCCACTAATAACCCCCGCCCCACTCTGCTATTCAAACTCATGTCATCTTGAGTACCACTTCCTCTGCAAGGAGACTACTGGTCCACTTATGCATGCAAAGTTTTCCTGAGTGGAGTTTCCTCCTAACATGCAAGACCCGACCATACCTGACTCCAAAGGAATGAATTTCTCAAGGTGATACAGCCCTAGGTAGACTGGGTAGCAGAGATATCTGGGACAGCAGTCTTCCTGTAACTGTCTATAAGTCCTACATAGGAAGAGCAGGGTGGCCTGTTTCAACCCATCTCTCTGGGGGAGCTTATCTAAGTTCATATCTTCCATGATCTGATAGTGTCTACTATGGACAAGACAGCAATTGGGCTCTCAAGAGTCTGAACCATTATCTCTCCTGCTCCCAATCCTGACTCTAAGAGCAGCCCAAAGTGTGGTTTGGGAGGCTGTGAGCACCTCACAGGGTAAGGATGGACCTCATATTGTCTTTCTCCAAACCTCTTTTTTCCATGTCCAGACAGACCTCCCTGGGGGAATGACAACTCCCCACAACCTCTCCATATTGCAGAGACAATGAGATCTAGATTCTGGCCTTCCAGAGCCCCCTCCCAGCTCCAGGGGCCCTGGTCTTAATTGCTGGGACTTGATGAATGAGTTTGATTTTATTCTTGTAAGATTTTCTAAAATTTTATATTATAAGCTTGGAACTTCACTCTATATTTAACCTCATTTGATCTTGGTGAGCTTTCAGTTTTAGGCGTTGCGTTGGGCTGTAGTTTCCATGGGAAAAAAGTCCCCTCACTTCTCCTTTGCCTGCCCAGGGACAAGAAAGCCAATTGTTGGGAAACATCATTCCCACCCCTGGCACCAGGTTACTTTCCAATCCTAAAAGTCTCCACTAGAATCAGCCCCTGCCCAGTCCTCATGGCAATGCTGGAGCAAGGCTCCTGTGAACTGATTAATGTTTCTTGGGCCAAACAGGTTCCTCAGCGACAGTTTTTACCCATTAACTCACTTGGGGTTTTAGACAAATCCTATGGGCAGGACAATTCTTTTGCAGCCTACCACCCACAGACTATACATCCCACCACTGAAATTCAGGTCCTATTTTTAGTGTGAGCGCAATACTGTAAAGTGCAATTGTTCATAAACCTATGTGGATCTCCCCAGGCCTGAGTGAGGCCAGTGAGCAGGAAATACAAAGGGAAGAAATAGTTTGGTTGGAAAGCATCAGCTGCAGACTCTTCCTCCTAAGCCTCCTTCTGGGTGGGCGGAGATGTGAACTGAGACCTTTTGGAAATAATCCAGGGTAGATCCAGGTAATTGGTTAGGGCTTCAGAGACAAGTTGTATCTGGGTAGCAAGGAAAGGGCATGAGGGAAGAGAATTCTTTAATTTTACACCTATCACGTGCTAGGAACTACAAATGCATGACTTATCTCTGAAAACAGCCCCATTTTATACACATGACAAAATAAGTCTCAAAGAGTCAAAAATTTCCCTGTGGGATCAGGTGGTGGATCCAGGTTTAAAGACAGATCAGACCCAACCCAGGTACTTGTTCCAAGTGTTGTGCTTTATGGTGAATGAACTCATGGTGAAGCCTCAGCAAAGCTATTGGTATGCCCATCTTTGTCCCCAGGGCTCCAAACCTCCCTTTTCTTTATCTGAGACATTCTCTAGGAGTTGAGATCTCACAGCATAATGGTCATTGGTCCTGAACATGTGGGAGAGCATTTCAAACCCATGACAGATGAGAGAAGTTAGAGCCTCCATTATTTCTCTGCACATCTCTCTCCCCATCACTGCTCTGAGCAACTGGGGAGGCCCTAGTCCCTTCTGAGCCTAAACTACCCATTTCTAGGGCCTTCAGGGACATCTAGAACTAAACCAGCTTGTGCCTGAGTCAAGGAATTTGAGGATTTGCAGTCATGTCTCCCATCCCTGTAAAATTTGGAATCCATAAAGGAGCAACTCTCTCCCTGCCCTAGACTGGGCTTCTTCATTCTCTCTTACTTTTTTCTGCCCCTAAATCCCCTCAATAGATTCACCATACCACCCATCCCTATTGCCTCTCTGGAACCTTCCTTCCATTGTAAGCAACACCCCCCCCCCCCGCCATGTTCTAAACCACCTGCAGGAATGCTCTCTGAGGACGCCAGTCCCTTCCCAGTTCTCTTCAGTGGGAGATTCTCTTTCTCCCACACCCACACAGCACTGGGTCACTCTCCTGACCTCCTTTACTCCTCTACCACTGAGTGGAAACACCTCCTCTGATACCTTCATCTCCCAAGTCTATCACTCTCTGTTGGTCCTCTGGTTAATTTCATCTACCCACCTCCTGGCCCTGCCCTCATTCTCTGACCACTTGGCCTCCAGTCTGTGGTTCTTCCTCTCCATGCAGTTTCCTAAGATTGTTTTGGAAGATACTAATGTGTAGGAAAGTGGCCCATCCTCATACTTCGTGTTTACCTCTCAGTCCTTGCACTCTCTCACTTCTACTCTATCTCAGCCTTTCACTTCCAGAGCCAAGACCTGAATCTTTGCTCTAGTCCAACACCCCATTCAACTGGTACTAGTGGGCTGTCCTCCACTCCTGGATCTTACCACTCCTCTCTTTCCACCTCATAAAGGTCCCATCCCTTGACACACCCTCCCCTATGTACCTAGTACATCTCTGCATCTTGGCCGTTTTTCTTTTTTCTTTTCTTTCCCCAGAATGAACACTTCGTTGGATTGTTCTCTAACCAGAACCCTCAATTTCCTTGCACACTCATCCTCTGCTTCACCTTTCCTACAAAATACTCATCAAAGATCCAGATTCCAATCTACGTTATCTACTTTCCTATGATGCCAAGGGTTTCTGGAGAAAACCAGTCATTACAAATCCAGGTTCTCCAAACTTAGCTGGTCCCCGGGTGCCCTGAATTAAGCAATTCTGTTATTAATCCTTGGTAGTAGAGTTCATCTCCTACTGTCCCCAACTATTCTAACATTTTTTTCCTCACAAAACCCCTACTCAACTCTTTCCCCACTTCCCACTCTCAGCAAATGACCCTGCCTTCTACCTTATGGAGAAAAAATGTCATCAGACATGAACCTCAATTTTCTGGCACACTTTTCTACCTCCACAGTCATCTACTTTCCCCCTGTACAAGGCCAGGCCCTCAATACACTCATTGCTCTTTCCCTTACACTTTCCATTTGTCTTTCTCTACTGGCAACTTCCTTTCAGACTCTAAACAAGCTGACATTGTTTAAATAATGTTTATTTCATATTGCCCTCTATCTGCTCTGTAATTCCCCTCTTTTCCCACTCATCTACACCTCCCAGAATACTTGTTACTGCTTTACCTATGAAATCAGAACCAAACCTACTCCTACTATCCTTCCACAAAAGTCACACATTACCTCTATACCATGATCAGCCCTAATGTTGCTAGATTTCTTTACATCTTTAGCACCCCTTCCTCCTTTAAAGCTCCATTCTCTTCCCTTCCATATCATTGCTCCCTTCTGGTATCTTTCTGGCCCTTCCTTCTCTATGTTGGGGCCCCCTTTTCCTCTGCTTTCCCCTTGAAGATCAATCCAGACCCACTGCTCTCTGTCTCCTGCAATGACCTTATACTTTTCTAGTTTTAACTGCCACCCATATGCTGATAACTTCCAGATCCATCCCTCCAGTCCTGACCTTCATCAATTCACAGCAGATTCACAGTCCTAAACATTTCTACTTGTATGCCCCATGGGTACAGATTTTAAATGGCTCTCAGTCTTCCCCACCTCAAAATTGCTTCTTGTTCTAAATTCTCTATCTCAGTGGCTTCACGATACACCCAGTCAACAAATTAGAAACTTGAGGGTCATCCTTGAGCCCTTAATATTTCCAACTCTCTATATTTATTCTCTGACTCCAGTCTATCAGTTTGAGTTCCTCAAAGCCATTCAACTAAACAATAGCATGAAGACATTTAAACATTGAAGGGATTTTCAAATACAGTACAGTTACCTCCTTAGTAAATTAAATGAGTCCCACATCCCCAACCAGAAAGAGTGTAAAATAATGCTTTTCAAGATGAAACTAATGAGGTTCTTTCTAAATGTAGAGAAAAGATTAAACCTACAGAGGTAACATTCAAAGTTTCATCCCTGATACAAAAAAATGTCACACAATTACCAAGAAGCTGATAAAACCAGTTTCATAGTTTTAGCTTTCCCATTTTTGGTCTATGGTTCACATCAAATCAATTTTTATGCATGGTGTGAGGTAGGAGTTAATGAGGTTTTTTTCCATATACATATGTTGTTCCAGGACTATTTTTGAAATAGACTTTCCCATTCTCCATTAGATTGTTTTCATGCCTTTGTTGAAAATTAAATGACTATATAAGTGAGGTCTATTTCTGAGTTCTTTCTTCTGTTCCATATATCTCTTTGTTGATCCTTATGCCAGCATGACACACTCTTGATTACTGTAGCTTCATAGTTAGTCTCGAAGTCATGTAGTATAAGTTCTCCAATTTGTTCTTCTCTTTCAAGATTGCTTTAATATTCTAGGGCCTTTGCATCTCCACATACAACTTATCAATTTGTCAGTTTCTGGAAGAAAAAAAAAGACCCTACTGGGATTATAAATGAATGATACAGGATTTCTGTGAATGTGTCAAAACTCCTGCTCCAAATTTTCAGCTGTGCATTTAGTGAAACTAATGCCACAAGTTACATTGGGGCAGCAGTGGTTCCAAGTCCACCAACCCCCAACCTGTTTACTTGATTTCTCATAGCATTTTGTCCAAAAACCACTCAGGATTGTCTAACACTTTGTCCAAGAGCCAAAGACCAAAGGACTATAGCTGACAAAAGCCTCAGTCAGAATAGATGGAGAGATATACCATGTTCTTGGATTGGAAGAATCAACATTGTGAAAATGACTCTACTACCCAAAGCAATCTACAGATTCAATGCAATCCCTATCAAACTACCACTGGCATTTTTCACAGAACTAGAACAAAAAATTTCACAATTTGTATGGAAACACAAAAGACCCCGCATAGCCAAAGCAATCTTGAGAACAAAAACTGGAGCTGGAGGAATCAGGATCCCTGACTTCAGACTATACTACAAAGCTACAGTAATCAAGACAGTATGGTACTGGCACAAAAACAGAAATATAGATCAATGGAACAGGATAGAAAACCAGGAGATAAACCCACGCACATATGGTCACCTTATCTTTGATAAAGGAGGCAAGCACATACAGTGGAGAAAAGACAGCCTCTTCAATAAGTGGTGCTGGGAAAACTGGACAGGTACATGTAAAAGTATGAAATTAGAACACTCCCTAACACCATACACAAAAATAAACTCAAAATGGATTAAAGACCTAAATGTAAGGCCAGACACTATCAAACTCTGAGAGGAAAACATAGGCAGAACACTCTATGACATAAATCACAGCAAGTTCCTTTTTGACCCAGCTCCTAGAGAAATGGAAATAAAAAAAAAAAAAAAAAGGGACCTAATGAAACTTAACAGCTTTTGCACAGCAAAGGCAACCATAAACAAGATGAAAAGACAACACTCAGAATGGGAGAAAATATTTGCAAATGAAGCAACTGACAAAGGATTAATCTCCAAAATTTACAAGCAGCTCACGCACCTCAATAACAAAAAAACAAACAACCCAATCCAAAAATGGGCAGAAGACCTAAATAGACATTTCTCCAAAGATATACAGATTGCCAACAAACACATGAAAGAATGCTCAACATCATTAATCATTAGAGAAATGCAAATCAAAACTACAGTGAGATGTCATCTCACACCGGTCAGAATGGCCATCATCAAAAAATCTACAAGCAATAAATGCTGGAGAGGGTGTGGAGAAAAGGGAACCCTCTTGCACTGTTGGTGGGAATGGAAATTGATACAGCCATTATGGAGAACAGTATGGAGGTTCCTTAAAAAACTAAAAATAGAACTACCTTACGACCCAGCAATCCCACTACTGGGCATATACCCTGAGAAAACCATAATTCAAAAAGAGTCATGTACCAAAATGTTCATTGCAGCTCTATTTACAATAGCCAGGACATGGAAGCAACCTAAGTGTCCATCATCGGATGAATGGATAGAGATGTGGCACATATATACAATGGAATATTACTCAGCCATAAAAAGAAATGAAATGGAGTTATTTGTAGTGAAGTGGATGGAGTTAAGAGTCTGTCATACAGAGTGAAGTAATTCAGATAGAGAAAAACAAATACAGTATGCTAACACATATATATGGAATCTAAGGAAAAAAAAAAAAAGGTCATGAAGAACCTAGTGGCAAGACGGGAATAAAGACACAGACCTACTAGAGAATGGACTTGAGGATATGGGGAGGGGGAAGGGTCAGCTGTGACAAAGTGAGAGAGTGGCATGGACATGTATACACTACCAAACATAAAACGGATAGCTAGTGGGAAGCAACCGCATAGCACAGGGAGATTAGCTCGGTGCTTTGTGACCACGTAGAGGGGTGGGATAGGGAGGGTGGGAGGGAGCTACAAGAGGGAAGAGATATGGAAACATATGTATATGTATAACTGATTCACTTTGTTATAAAGCAGAAACTAACACACCATTGTAAAGCAATTATACTCCAATAAAGATGTTAAAAAAAAAAAAAAAAAGCCTCAGTCAGAGCCGCCTTCTCTACACACTGAATGGTTTCCTATAGGGGAAAAAAGCCATTAGTTTTCAAAGGAAGAAAGTCTTATTTGTCACTATGGTACCCCATCTTCTTCAGGCATCCTGACTGACCTTTTTCTTGAAAGAGCTATTCTTTCAAAGTTCCCAGTCCTGAAAAGCAGGGCCTGGCTACTCTCTGATGTTCACTGGAGGAGGCCAACACAGGACAGAATAAGGAGTTATGTCTTAAGACTTTACCCACAAAGGGACCTGTTTGGGAGAGAAAGGTATCTTGGACACTCTAAGGAGGCCGTGAACTGCAGGGGTTAACCTCTTAGAATTTTGAGTGTGGGATGGGTGATAATGTGCATTGGTTCAAACTCATAATTCTTACCCTAATGGACCTTTCAGTCTACTTAAATAATTAAGAGAAAAACAAAGCAATCCAAATTTTTAAAGGATACATTTTCCTTTCTGCAGAAAATCTCAGAGTCTTTAATAGATATATCTGCCTTGTGGCTCCCAAGAAGGAACATGGCATGTACAATTTCCCAAACATTTGACCATGGAACTGATCTATTAGAATGTTATTATTTGTATCATTCTCTTTCAGGAACCTCAACATCCCTGAGTGACAAATAGCTAAACTCTTTGGTAAATTCCATAGGCTGAACAATTGTTTATAATCATGAAATAGTCTTTATTAATACTTCCTCTTGGAAGAATTCACAATATATTAATAATAATTATAATAATAATTATTAATATAATATATTAATATAATATATATTAATATAATATATAATAATTATTAATAATAATTCTCCATTTGGTGTTACCCCAGAGGCCCACGATGACCCTTAAATGGTATGGATTTTGATGGTATTGTCCTACAGGCCTGTGTCTCTTAACATAATATTTATTTGAAGACATACAACAAAAGTATACCAAAGATGTCCCAGATGTTTAGACATGTGCCTTATATCCCAGCTAGAACTAATCTAGGCTGGAGCAGAAAATGGATCATAAAGGATGAGAGAAGCCTTGTCAAAGGACCCATGCAGGTAGTGTCTTTCAGGGGTTGCTGGAGAATCTGTTGAGGAAGATCTAAGTTAGAGAGATTTCAAGGCTGAGTCCAAGAGAACAATTCCCGTATCACATGATCTAGAGGCTGGAAGGAAAGTCCCTTTCTTAAATTTGTCTTGGGCCTTGAATGCCCTGCCATTAAATTTTGAAGAAAATATAATTGGGACCTCAGTTAGGCAAGAGGTGGAAAATATTTGTTTAACAAGGGTACTGATCCACTTAAAAGTTTTATTGAGGCCTAAAAGGAATAAAAAGCAAACTTGTTGGATTAGAAATACCCTCAGAGGAAATTGAGCCCTCATCTGTCACCCCCAGCAGTCTTGCTATAACTGTCCACCACTCTGTCCCTTTGGCCCCGCCCTGGCCCCTTGGTACCAGAACATTTCCTATATGCAGTAACTGTAGTGGGGAACAAGCTGAACCCAAAGTCTCTAATTCAATTTGACAACCAGTCAGGATATTCAGGTTTTTATTTGGAAACTGCCCTGGTCCACAAAGGTGTCAAGATCTATTAGCTATCCATAGGGCCAGGATTCCCAGTCTGAGCTCTCTACCTTGGGAAATCTGAATAACAGGAAAGAAGCTTGGGTTATATGCTGGGGACTTGCATTGGAACCATGCATTCTAAATTCCCTCAGCCAATCTGATTTTCTTCTGAAGAGAATCAGTTTTTGGTGTCTGAGCAGCTAGCCCAAATACTGAGAACTCCCTTTACTGAGGGCACCCCCCCCACACACAAAGAGCCCTCCCTGATTATCCCAGCACTACAGTGTTCCCTTCTCAAAAGCCCTGCAAAATTTGCTAGGCCCAGTTGTGTCTTAAGGCTTGAACCCTTCATCCTTAGTATGGACAGGTGGGGAGGAGAATCAATTCACTCTAGAGTAGGAGTGACATATATATGGCACCATTACCCCCATTTTCCACATCTTTATCTGTGACAGACAATATTAATCAATCATTGTTCTTTTCTGCTGAGCCCAGATATGGCCTCAAAAATCCTCTGCACAGAAATTGATAGGAGCTAGAGTCTAAGATAAAGCACATTTTCCATCCCTGTTCTAAAGATTACAGTGTGCTATTAGAATGTACCATGAAAGAGATACAGGTTATGGTGGTTCTGATGAGGGAGAGATTTATTCATTTACTTAATTCATCGGGTATTTATTGAGCATTTACTTTATGCCAGGCACTGTGCTCAGAAGAGGAAGGTAGAAAGTGTCATAGAAGTACAGAAGAGGGGCAATCAAATCAGACTGGGGTTGGGGGGTCAGAGGAAACTTCCTAGGGGAGGTAAATTTTTTTTAATTAATTTATTTGTTTTTATTTATTATTGGCTGTGTTGGGTCTTCATTGTTGTGCGTGGGGGCTACTCTTCATTGCAGTGCACAGGCTTCTCATTGCAGTGGCTTCTCTTGGTGCGGAGCATGGGCTCTAGGCATGCGGGCTTCAGTAGTTGACGCACGTGAGCTCAGTAGTTGTGGCACACGGGCTTAGTTGCTCCACGGCATGTGGGATCTTCCTGGACCAGGGCTCGAACCCGTGTCCCCTGCATTGGCAGGCAGATTCTTAACTACTGTGCCACCAGGGAAGTCCCTAGGGGAGGTAAATTTTTAAGGAAGAAAAGAAATTAGATAAATTTGGAACCAGGGTTGTGGAAAGCGTAACAGACAATAAGAACAATTTATGTAAAGACACAGATATACAACAGATATCCAGGAGTTTTGATGATTAAGGTAAAGGATATCAGATAGAAACAATAGGAAATGAGTTATGTGTATTTTTCAGAACACTAAAGTCACAAAATACAGTAGAGGGAGTGTTTAAGAAGAATTCATGCTACTGTGTATGTGGAAGTGCCTTGCAGAGAGGGTGATGCTCTAAAACAGCACTAAAACAGTGTGGTTTGTCGAACAATAGCATCAGCATCACCTGGGAACTTGTTAGAAATGCAGATTCTCAGGCCCCACCCCAGACCCACTGAATCAGAAACTCTGAGGAGGAAGCCTAGAGATCTGGGGTTTACCATGCCCTCTGGGAATTCTGATGCACACTAAGCATCCAGAAGCACTGCTCCAAAATAATAGTTGATGTTATTACCATCATTGAACCCACCCACTTCCATGTCCCTTCACCATACCAAATTGGAACAGCATTTCCCCCACTGCACTCAAATTCACCTACTCTTGATTTACCTGACTCCATCAACACCAGTGCTGCCCAGGATTTCAGACTACATTTCAGTATGACTTTGATTCCCTCCTCCTCCACACTATCCAACACATCCCATCTGCCCTTATGCCCTGGGAGCATGTTAGTCTAATAACCTGAATCCACTAGACACAGATTAAAATTCAAGAGACGAAGTGACAGTGGGCATAATAAAAAAGGTAATGTCAATCTAGTCTGCCAGACAGACGCACTTTTCCTCAACTTCCCTCTGGGCAAGGATGGAGAGCCCAGGCTTTAAGCCAGCCTACCTGGTCTCACATCCTGGCTTTTCCTCTTTCTTTCTGTGTCACTTTGGGTGAATTATCTAAGATCTCTGTGCCTCAGTCCCCTCAGCTGTAAACTAGAGATAATAAGGTATTTATCTCATTGAGTTATTATAGAGATGAATGAGTTCATACAGGTAAAGTACTTTGAACAGTGTCTAGCTCAATAAGTAGTAGTAGTAGTAGTGGTAGTATCACCATTACATTATTCACCTATTGCAACAGTCTCCAGTCTGTCTTCACTGCTCTTGGTCTTGCAGCCTGGCCCACTGGAAGTTGTTTAAATGGCAACTTCATGTTGAACAGGTCATTCCCCTCATCAAAAGACTTCTGTGGCTCCCCTAGGCCATCATTATCTTTGATTTTAAATGCCCACCCCCTTTTTTAAAGAAATGGAATCCTTTGCTTCTAACGGGCTCTTACAGATAATAGTAGAATTGTTTTGATTGAAGTCAGGGAATAAGAAGGCCCTTCCAGCTTCTCCCTTGTCTTTCGTTGCCCCTCAAGAGACATCCCTGTGGAACTCTGGGATATGAAGGGCCCAGCATATCCTCTGACCTGTGAAATCCAAACAGCAATCAAGTTGCCCTTTTGCTACAAGATTATCTCCTCTCCAGAAAGGTAAAACACAATGTGAAATTGCACCTTGTGAATTTACTTGAGCTGCTCACCTGATCTACCCATGATGGACCAGGATGGCTTTGGCTTGAACTTCCCACCTAACTGTCTGGTTTCACTCTGCTATATGTCCTCCCAGCCAGCCTAACCCCGAGGGACCACTGCTTCCTTTTGGCCCTAGCCTCTCTTGTGCTTGTCAGACACCCTCCTGAAGGCAAGGAACAAGAGACCCTGGGGATCCCTGAGAACAGGGAAGCCCAGGACGAGCTATGTCTAACTTAGAATGTTCTGGCCAGTTGCCCAGGCTTTGTTCCAATTTCTGATATTCTTTAGAATCTTCTCATTACATCACTAAGAGAAGTACAATTAAGCTCTAATCTCTCCCTCTCTTTTTAGTAACTTTTATTTTGTTTTCTGATTATGAAAGCAATATATGGCTAATATATTGGAATAAATATGTAATATACAGAAAATTATGTTTTTAAAAAAGCAAATAAAAATAAACTATAATGCCTCCACACAGAAACAGGCATTGTTAATACTTTGGTAGGTTTCCTTTGACTATTTTTGTATGAATACATTCATATTCATTCACACTATTTGGATCATAATCATATAACCATAGGCTATACATCATTGAAAAGTCTTCAAAAACAGAATTTTAAATAGCAGAATAATATTCTTTCTATTGGATATACATTTATTCAATAAACAATAACTAACATTTATTGAACACTTATTATGTGTCAGGTCTTGTGTTTGGTATTGTTATATACAGTAATGAACAGACAGGTGTTGTCCCCATGGAGCTAACAGTCTTCAGTGGGAGGTACATTTTTAACAAATGAACATGAAAATTAAAATTAAAAATTACATTAGGCTTAATAAGGGGAGAGAATAGTATGCTATGAGAAAGCTTAGTACAGAGGAAAAGCATAATCAGGATCTGTATTACAGGTAAAGTCTCTTTGGGGAAGTGATATTTTATTTGAGACCCAAAGGATAAATAAAAGTTAACAAAGTAAAGACTGGGGGAAGAATAATTCAGATTGTGTTAGGTTTTGCTGCATTAATGCGGCACAACAATTGTAACCAAAATCTCAGTAGCTTACAATAACACTTACTTTTCTCACTCCAAGTCTTGGATTTGGCTGGGGTCTGAGTGATCTCAACTGGACTCAACTGGGCTTGGCTCCAGGTTATGGGTTGTTTTCGGGGCTCCTCCAAGTGTCTCATTCAGAGCCAAGAAGCTATGGGGACATGCTCTTCTGGTGGATGATAGAGGTAGAGGAGGTCAAGGCAAATTTCTCAGAACATTCAGAGTCTCTGGTAGCATCAAGTCTATTAACATTTATCAGCCAAAGCTCAAGGGCCCCAAAATATGCCCTCCCTTCTGTATGGAAAGGCTCTGCAAAGGGCATGGGTGGACACTTTCTTACAGGGAGAGAATGAAGAATTGAGGACAATAATACAATTTACCTGTAGACAAAAGGAAATGCATAGAGACTTCAAGTCAGGAAAGAACTAGAAACACCCAGAGAGAGGAAAGGAGTCATGAATAACGACATTAGAGAGGCAGTGAGATGCTGTGTAGGCTGTTTAAAAAGAAATTTGGTTTTCATTCTTGTTGCATTAAAAAGTCAAACTGAGATGTTCTAAACAAGAGAGTGATGAGGCAGGTGATGTAGATAGGTTCATGGAGTACTTATTCCCCTGCCTTTCTCTACTGAAATACTCAATTTCTAAGCCTCCCTTGTAGCTAGGGATAGTCATGTGATACAGTTCTGGCTGATGAGATATAAACTTATATCTGATGAGAAGAGTTTCTGGGAAATATTTGGATTTCCTAATAAAAAGGAAGGTAGGTTTTGGCAGGTGGTTTGGTCCTTTGCCCTTCTCTAATTTCCATCCTGGAACACAAATGTTATGCCTGGAGGCACAGCAGTTATATCGTGACCATGAGGACGAAAAGGTAAATATAAGAATGGTAGAGCAGAAATGTCTACACTTCTGTGTCTGGGTCCTTCACAACGTTATTCAACTTCTGCATCTGCTCTGGACTGCCTGTGTTAGGAATTATCATGTGAGGAAAATAAGCCTCTTTAAAAAAAAAATGCCACCGTAAGTTAGATTTTCTTTTAATTGCCTTGAATGCATTCTACACTGATACAAATGATATGATCCAATTTATGCCTTAAAATGATCTGAGTATTGTTTTGTAAGAAATAATTTTATGAGGATAGGGAAAAGGAAAAACAAGGAAATCAGTTAGGAAAATTTTATTACAATTCAGGAAGGAGATGAAGGTATCTTGGCTTCAATGGTGATAGAGATTAATGGATAGATTTGAGAATTATTTTTAGAAAGAATTGACTTGGTGATGGATTAGCTGCATGTTGGGTAGAAAAGAAATTGTAGGCAGAATGATGAGCCCTAATCCCTAGGACTGTAAATATGATAAACAGTCACAAGCCTGTGACTATGTTACTTTACATGGTCAAAGGGATTTTGCAGATGTAAATGGTGTTTGTATTGGTTTTCTAGGGCTGTGTAACAAAGTACCACAAACTGGTTGGCATAAAACAATAGAAAAGCTGAAATCAAGGTATCAGCAGGGCCATGCTTTCCCTCCTAGCTTCTGGTTGTTACCAGCATTCCTTGGCATTCCTTGGCTTGCAGCTCTATAACTCCAATTTCTGTCTCTGTCATCACATGGCCATCTTTCCTCTGTGCATGTCTTCACATGGCATTCTCCTCTCTGTGGTTCTTTATCTCTGGGTTTCTTTTTATTAGGACACCTGTCATATTGGATTAAGGCTCACTCTACTCCTCATCTGACCTCATCTTGATTACATCTGCATAGATCATTTTTCCAAATAAGGTCACATTTTCAGGTACCAGCGGTGAAGACTTCAATATACCATTGGAGGAGACACAAATCAACTCATAACAGGGTTACTGGTGGAGAAAATATAGGGAGATTATCCTGGATTATCCAGGTGGATAAAATAGGGAGATTATCCTGGATTATCCCATAAGCAGAGAACATTCTCCTGCTGGAGTCAGAGAGATGAAGCGCGAGGGGAAGACAGAGAAATTCCAATTATGAGAAGAGTTCCACATCCTGTTGCTTGTTCAGAGGTGTAGGGAGCCATGTGCAAGGAACAAAGAGAGGTTCCTAGAGCTATGAATGGTTCCTGGCTGCAACAAGTGAGAAAATAAGTACCTTAGTCCAACAATTGCAAGGAACTAGATTCTTCCAACAACTTGAATGGGCTTGGAAGTATATACTTCCGCAAAGCCTCCAGAGAGGAATGCAACACTTTGATTTAGGTCCTGTGAGATCTGGAGCAGAGGAACCAGCTGAGCCCCACTGTGCCAACTTATGACCAAGGGAAACTGTGAGATGATAAATGGCTGTTGTTTTAAGCCACTAAATTTGTGGTAATTTGTTAGGCAACAATAGAAAATAACTACAAGGAGAATATAAAGAATAACTCTGCAGTTTTTGTTTTAAGCACCTGGGTAAGTGGAGTTGTATCTACTTTGGTGGGAAAAACCAAACAAGAAGCAGGTGAGGTGGAACAAAGCACTGAGGACATCAACACTTTGAGAGTCGTAGGAGAAAGCTCTGTTTTGGTGGCACATGCATAGCTGGATTCATGAGCCTGGGGTTTAGAAGAGGTCAGGGTAGAGTTATAAATGTGTAAGCCACAGCCCAGAGACAGTATTTCCAGCCATGGAACTGCTATGATCACCCAGAGGAAGGGAAGACAGAGAGCCTAGGACTGAGCCAGGGAAACTTTCCATCCAAGTCAGGACAGGGTGGTGGTGGTGGTGGTGGTGGTGGTGGTGAGGGGGTGGTGAGGATGGGAAGGAAGGAGAAAGAGGGAAAGGGAGAAATTGGAAGAAGTGGCCTCACAGAAAGGAGAGGTCAACAAGGTGCATGATGCTGAGAAGTCTAGTAAACTGAAGACTCAAAAATATCCAGTTTCTTTTGAGATAAACATATACCTACCATATGATCCAGCAACTCCATTTCTTTTTTTTTTTTAAACATCTTTATTGGAGTATAATTGCTTTACAATGGTGTGTTAGTTTCTGCTTTATAACAAAGTGAATCAGTTATACATATACATATGTTCCCATATCTCTTGCATCTCCCTCCCTCCCACCCTCCCTATCCCACCCCTCTAGGTGGTCACAAAGCACCGAGCTGATCTCCCTGTGCTATGCGGCTGCTGCAACTCCATTTCTTGATTTCTATCCAGAGAAATGAAAATATATGTTTACACAAAAGCCTGTATGCAAATGTTTATAGCAGCTTTATTTGTAATCACCCAAACTTGGAAACAATCCAAATGTCCTTCAACAGGTGAATGAATAAACAAACTGTGGTCTATCCGTAAATGGAATACTACTCAGTCATAAAAAGGAACAGGCTATTGATACACACAACAATTTGGATAAAAAGATTGCATGTTGGGCCAATATCACTGATGAACAGGTGTAAAAATCCTCAAAAAATACTAGCAAACCGAATCCAACAATACACTAAAAGGATCATATACCATGATCAAGTGGGATATCTCCCACAGATGCAAGGATTTTTCAGTATCTGCAAATCAGTCAATGTGATACTCCACATTAACAAGTTGAAGAATAAAAACCATATGTTCATCGAATAGATGCAGAAAAAGCTTTTGGTAAAATTCAACATCCATTTATGATAAAAACTCTCCAGAAAACAGGTAAAAAGGTAACATACCTCAACATAATAAGGGCCATATATGACAAACCCACAGCTAACATCCTACTCAATGGTGAAAAGTTGAAAGCATTTCTTCTAAGATCAGGAACAGGACAAGGATGCCCACTCTCACCACTTTTATTCAACATAGTTTTAGAAGTCTTAGCAATAGCAATCAGAGAAGAAAAAAATAAATAAAAGGAATCCAAATGGGAAAGGAAGATGTAAAACTGTCACTATTTGCAGATGACATGATACTACGCATAGAAGATCCTAAAGATGTCACAAGAAAACTACTAGAGCTCATCAGTGATTTCAGTAAATTTGCAGGATACAAAATTAATATACAAAAATCTGTTGTATTTCTATACACTAAAAATGTAGTATCATAAGGAGAAATTAAGGAAACAATTCCATTTACTATCACATCAAAAAGAATAAAATACCTAGAAATAAACCTACATAAGGAGGCAAAAGACCTGTACTCCAAAAACAATTAGACACTGATGAAAAAAATTGAAGATGATACAAATAGATGGAAAGATATACCATGTTCTTGGATTGGAAGAATCAATATTGTTAAAATGACCATAGTACCTAAGGCAACCTACAGATTCATTGCAATCCCTATCAAAATGCCAATGGTATTTTTCACAGAGCTAGAACAAATAATTTTAAAATTTATACAGCAACACAAAAGACTCCCAATAACCAAAACAATCTTCAGAAAGAAGACCAGAGCTGGAGGAATCATGCTCTCTGACTTTAGACTATACTACAAACCTATAGTAATCAAAACAGCATGGTACCAGTACAGAAACAGACACATAGATCAATGGAAAAGAATAGAGAGCCCAGAATTAAACCCACACACCTAGGGCCAATTAATCTATGACAAAGGAGGCAAGAATACACAACGGAGAAAAGACAGTCTCTTCAATAAGTGGTGCTGGGCAAACTGAACAGCTACATGTGAAAGAATGAAATTAGAACATTCTCTAACACCATATACAAAAATAAACTCGAAATGAACTAAAGACCTAAATGTAAGACTGGATATTCTAAAACTCCTAGAGGCAAACATAGGCAGAGCACACTTAGATATAAATTACAATATTTTTTATGGATCCATCTCCAAAAGTAAAGGAAATAAAAGCAAAAATAAACAAATAGGACCTAATTAAAAGCTTTTGCACTACAAAGGAAACTATCAACAAAACAAAAAGACAACCTACTGAATGGGAGAAAATATTTGGAAATGATATGACTGATAAGGGGCTAATATCCAACATATATAAACAGCTCATACAACTCAACATAAAGAAAAAAACAATTTAAAAATGGGCAGAGGGGCTTCCCTGGTGGCACAGTGGTTGGGAGTCTGCCTGCCAATGCAGGGGACACGGGTTTGAGCCCTGCTCTGGGAGGATCCCACATGCCGCGGAGCGGCTAGGCCCGTGAGCCACAACTACTGAGCCTGCGCGTCTGGAGCCTGTGCTCCACAACAAGAGAGGCCGCGATAGTGAGAGGCCTGCGCATCGCGATGAAGAGTGGCCCCCGCTTGCCGCAACTAGAGAAAGCCCTCACACAGAAACGAAGACCCAACACAGCCAAAAATAAATAATAAATAAATAACAAATAAATTTTAAAAAAAAATAAAATAAAAAATAAAAATAAAAATGGGCAGAATAAATGAATAGACATGTTTCCAAAGAGGAAATGCAGATGGCCAACAGGCACATGAAAAGATGCTCAACATTGTTAATCGTCAGGGAAATTCAAATCAAAACCACAATGAGATACCACTTCACACCTGTCAGAATGGCTATCATTAAAAAGAACACAAATAACAAACATTGGTGAGGATGTGGAGAAAAGGGAACACTTGTACACTGTTGGTGGGAATGTAAATTGGTGCAGCCACTGTGGAAAACAGTATGGAGTTTTGTAAAGAAACTAAAAATAGAACTACTACATGACCCAGTAATTCCACTCTTGGGTATATATCCAAAAAAACCCCACAAAAAACCCAAAACACTAATTCAAAAACATACACGCACCCCAATGTTCACAGCAGCATTATTTACAATTGCCAAGATATGGGAGCAACCTAAGTGTCTATCAACAGATGAATGGCTAAAGAAGATGTGGTGTATATATACAATGGAATACTATTCAGCCATAAAAAAGAACAAAATTTTGCCATTTGCAACAACATGGATGGACTTGGAAGACATTATGCTAAGTGAAACAAGTCAGACAGAGAAAGACAAATACTGTGTATTACTTGTATGTGGAATCTAAAAAATTCAACAAACTAGTGAACATAACAAAAAAAGAAGCAGTCTCACAGATAGGGAGAACAAACTAGTGGTTACCAGTGGGGACGGGTAGGGAGGGTCAATATAGGGGTGGAGGAGTGGGAGGCACAAACTATTGGGTGTAAGATAAGCTCAAGGATATATTGTACAACATGGGGAATATAGCCAATATTTTGTAATAACTGTAAATGGAAAGTAACCTTTAAAAACTGTATAAAATTTTTAAATGTTTTTTAAAAAAGACTGCATGCTGTATGGATCCATTTATGTGACATTCTCAAGAAGATAAAATTACAGGTACAGATAACAGATCAGTTCTTGCCAGGTTCTGAGAGTGGGAATAATTACAAAGGGGTATCATGAAGGAATTTTGAGATTGCAGTAAAACCATTTTATATCTTGACTAGTGTGGTGAAAACAAAGCCATCCATGACAGATGACTCCATGCATCTGTCCAACAGAACTATACACTTAAAAGGATGAGTTAATTTAATCTTAATTGTAAAAATGAAGAGAAATACAAATTTAAAATGCCCAGTGAATCCAGCCGTATGGAAGTCAATGATGACTTTCAGAAGAGCAGTTTGCGGGGGATGACAGGCCTGGAAACCAGCCTGAAGAGGCACATGGGTGAGTGGGGGGTGAAGAAGCAGAGACACAGAGTGCAGACACCCAGATATGAAAGGGAGGTGGAGGAAGGGCAGGAGCTGGAGAAGAAGGTGGAGAAGAGGTATTTCTTAACCTCAGGAACCAAAGGTTGAATTGACCATAGTCCTTGGTTCATAGTCCACTTTCATCATCAGTTTGTGCAAGGCTGATATCTTGTCATTTCCCTTTAATTCCTGACCCACACAGGCTCCCAAGCTAATGTTTTTGATCATGTACTAGAATATGTACATATGCATCTTTGTAAAATATGAAATGTTACTCTACTAGTACTTCTGATTTCATTTACATAAATGGCATTATGCAGTTGGCCTCATTCTGTTTCTTCTTTCACTCAACACTTCTCTAAAAAGATCTCTCCTCTGGACTCAGATATAGAGAACAAACTAGTGGTTATCAGTGGGGAGGGGGAGGGGGCAATATAAGGAGGGAGGAGTGGGAGGCACACATTATTGGGTGTAAGATAGGCTCAAGGACGTATTGTACAACTTGGGGAATATAGCCAATATTTTGTAGTAACTGTAAATGGAAAGTAACCTTAAAAATTGTATAAAAATATTTTTTAATTTAAATAAAGTGATCCCAATTTCAGCAGTAATATTATTTTTTTTAAGAGTCTAGGTAAAGACTATTGTGATTTAAAAAAAATAGAAGTTATAAAAATTATCACCTCCAAGTAAATATTAAGGTTTGATATAATACCATAGAATAATTATTTTTTGCTATAATTTTATAGGCAGAACCCACATTTTCTTCCAATATTATTAGGCTGAATAATGAGTGTTTTAATCAAAATCAGTATGTATAAACTATAACTTTAAAATATCATATAGACTCTCAAGTGCTTTTAATCACCACTTTCCACCTAAATGATAGCTAGATATTCAGGATCCTAAAATACAGAGTAATATTTGTTGTAAATATTATCAAACACCAAAGCTAGCCTAGATGTATTAGATTCAAATACAGAGTGAGAGACTATATACAGAGAAAGAGCTATGTGAGGACTGAAAAAATACAGAAGTGAACGTTTAACTTATTACAAATGGTTTTAAAAGAGGACTGTAGTAGGCTAAATAATGGCCACCAAAAGATATCAGGTCCTAATCTCTGGAACGTGTATATGTCATCTCTGGAACAGATGACCCCAAACTGCAAGAAAGACAGAAAAATATATAGAATGTTGAATAAGTCTATAACAACCTGGAAAATGAGACTAACATCACTTGATTAAAAATGTTGACTAGAGAGTTAATGAGTCATATCTATGAAGGAAAAAGAGATTGGAAGCAACATCAACCAAAAACACAGGCAGAGAAAAAAACTACAGAAGTAGAAGTTTTAGGAAACTCCAAGCTAAGAATTAATAGACACAGGAATGAGCAAGGGTTCTCAAGCATTTTCCAGTGTGATTATTTTGGGGAAAAGGATATATTTGCTTCCTAGGGCTGCCATAAACTCCACAAAATGGATGGTTTAAACAACAGAAATTTTTTGCCTTACAGTTCTGGAGGCTAGAAGAACAAGATCTAGAGCTCAGCAAGGTTGGTTCCCTCTGAGACCTGTGAGGAAGAATCTGTTCTGTGCCTCTCCCCTAGCTTCTGGGGATTTTCCAGCAATATTTGGTGTTTTTGACTTGTGGAATGATCACCCTGATCTCCGCCTTCATCTTCACATGGCATTCTCCCTGGGTGCATGTCTATGTCCAAATTTCCCCTTTTTATAAGAATGTCAGACATATTGGATAGGGGCCCACTCTAATGACCTCATCTTAACTAATTGTATCTGAAATTAACCTATTTCCAAATAAGGTCACATTCAGAGTTACTGGAGGTTAGGGCTTCAACATATGAATTCTGGGTGGACACAATTCAACACATAACAGGGAGTCACTCATTTGTTGGACCCTCCTTTTCCCCTATCTGTGCTAAGTAGCAGGAACAAGGTCCCTACTTTTGCACCAAAGCAGGAAATTACACACTAAAGCCAGAGGAAGCACAAAGTCCCAGGTGGCTACCTATCTTCAGTGAAATGGGAAATTCTCATTCCCATGAAACAAACTTTTACCAGCTCCCACCCAGAAGTGAGTCCTATCTTCCCTTTTTCCACAATCATGAGTGAAAAACTATTAATCATAGGAGTAAT
Organism: Eubalaena glacialis; assembly: GCF_028564815.1. Classification (NCBI taxonomy): domain Eukaryota; kingdom Metazoa; phylum Chordata; class Mammalia; order Artiodactyla; family Balaenidae; genus Eubalaena; species Eubalaena glacialis. The sequence goes on along the minus strand of NC_083728.1, from coordinate 32,136,157 downwards.
TTTAGAAAATCAAAACCAATCACTTAATTATAACAATAATAATGGATTAAGACAAACAGGGTTTATTCCAGGCTTGTAAGGATGTTTCAACAATTGAAAATCTATTAATATAATTATATAACATATTAGAGTGGGACATAGAATCTATAAATATCTCAATGGATGCATGTGATCTATTGCATTCTTCTTCCCAGTTTTGTATGCATCCCTGTATCCACACTTCTTGTTATGTGACTTTGAGTTCCTTCCTCCAGAGGCAATGTGCACCTCTCCCATCTTCATTGTTGTTGGGCTCAACCATGTGACTTGCTTTAGCTAATGGGAATTGGACAGATGTAGGAGTGTTCCAAGCCTAGGTCTTATGGGGTATCACTTGTTTCTGCTTCTCCCCTGTTACACTACTGCCATCGCCATAGAAGAATATACCCTGTCTAGACTGCTGGCCCTAGAAGAATAAGAGATATTTGGAACAGTCCTGGATTCAGCCTTAAGCTTAGTCAAGCCACAATGAAGCTGGATTGTGTGTGAATGAGAAATATATTTGTTTTATTAAGCCATTGAACCTAGTGGTGGTTGTTATGCAATATTATTATGACAATAACTGACTGATGCAATACAGAAAAGGCCCTTGGGAAAATTCAACACTGGTCTCTGATCTAAAACTTACCCTGCACACATCACACAACTACCTGCAAGCTATGGTCAGCTAATAGTACAAAAAAGCTCCCTTAATCTAAAAAAATAAGATAAAATAAAAATTCTACAAGTAACTTAAAACAAGCATTATACTGAATGGTAAAACATTAGAAGTAGTCATATAAAAGTCAGGAACAAGACAAATTTGCCAGTCTTCAAATATATTTTGCAGTAATAGGTCCTAGACAATAAATAAAACAAGAAAAAAACAAAAGTGTATTGGAAGGAAGAGAAAAATGTTCTTGTTTACAACAATACAACTGTTCATCAAAAAAATATAAATCAATCAAAAACCTTTTAGAACAAACATAAGAGTTCAGAAAATGACAAGACACAAGTTCTACATGAGAAATAACCAAATAGAAAATTAGAAAGTTTAATGGTAAAAAAAAAGACCCCATTTATGATAGTAACCAAAAAAAAAAAAAAAAAAAAAAGCAGTGATTACCTAGGAACAAATCTAAGAAATGTGCAATACTTTTGAAGAAAAAGAACATATTGAGGCATAAAGGGACCTACAGAAACAGAGAGGCACACATGGACCCAACATGAAGCTGAGGAGCAAATACCTGCCAAGTCGATGCCAATGGATTTCACAGGACCCAGAGATGCACAGAGAATCAACATTGATGGCAGTTCTTCCACACACTGATCTCTACATTCAGTTCACTCTCAGCCAAAGCCCCAAAATGATACTTATTTTTTAGAGAACCTAACAAGCTGATACTAAAATATATGTAAAAGAAAAAAATGTGTGTAAAATGACAAAGTAATGAATATATAGGGGAGAGGAATAAAGCAGTAATACATATCCCAAAACATATTTTTAAATTATTTTAATTACAGGTATACCACACCTTATTGCACTTTTCTTTATCACACTTCACAGATGTTGTGCTTTTTTACAAACTGAAGTTTTGCGGCAACCCTGCATACAACAAATCCATTGATGTCATTTTTCCAACAGCATTTGTTCACTTCATGTCTCTGTATCACATTTTGGTAATTCTTGAAATATTTCAAACTTTTTCATTATTATTATATTTGTTATGGTGATCTGTGATCAGTGATCTTTGATGTTACTACTACAACTTGCTAAGGCTCAGAGGATGACTAGCATTTTTTAGCAATAAAGTATTTTTAAATTAATATATGTACATTCTTTTGGACATAATGCTGTTGCACACTCTTAATAGACTACAGCATTGTGTAGACATAACTTTTACATGTACTGGGAAACCTAAAAATTTGTATGACTCACTTTATTGTGGTGATCTGGAAATAATACTATCTCTGAAGTATGTCTGTATAATGTTATAGTAAAAAATGAAGGCAAAATAAGAATGTCCAGATAAAAATGAGCTTAGAGCATGCACTACCAATAGACACTCATGAAAAGAACTTTTCAAGGACACACTTCCAATAGAAGGAAATGATCCCTGGAGGAAGGTCTGCAATGCAAGAGGAATGAAAGCACAAGGAGAATGAAAAAAAATATGTGGGCAAATCTAAATAGAAATTGATGTAAAAAAGCAATAATCATATTAACTCCTGAGTTGTGTGCCAAATAAGAATACAGAATTAAATTTCTGGATAAGTAGGGAGGCAAATGTCAGAGTTAAAGTGCTCAAAGATAACTGTATTGCTCAGAAGGAGTGTAAAGTTCATGATTAATTGGAGATTTTGTTGTGTTAATATGCATGTTAAAATTTCTATAAGAAGGATAAAAGAATAGAGCATATAACTTCAAAACTGAGGGGAAAATAAAATAAAGGGAAGCAAAAACCCCTACCAACCCAAAAGTTGACAAGAATGAGAAAAAATAGAAAAACTGGAATAAATAAAATGGCCCAAATAAAATGGTAGAAAAATGCAATTATACAAATAAAATTATAAATGAATATAAAGTAAAAACATCTTATGTAAAAACAAAGCTGGATTGAGCAGAAGCAACGAGAACTACAATAATGCAGCCTGTGGAACAAAAACCACATTCACAGAAAGATAGACAAGATAAAAAGGCAGAGGGCTATGTACCAGATGAAGGAACAAGATAAAACCCCAGAAAAAAAACTAAATGAAGTGGAGATAGGCAACCTTCCAGAAAAAAAATTCAGAATAATGATAGTGAAGATGATCCAGGACCTCAGAAAAAGAATGGAGGCAAAGATCTAGAAGATGCAAGAAATGTTTAACAAAGATCTAAAAAAATTAAAGAATAAAACAAACAGAGATGAACAATACAATAACTGAAATGAAAATACACTAGAAGGAACCAATAGCAGAATAACCAAGGCAGAAGAACGGATAAGTGACCTGGAGACAGAATGGTGGAATTCACTGCTGCAAAACAGAATACAGAAAAAAGAAGGAAAAGAAATGAAGACAGCCTAAGAGACCTCTGGGACAACATTAAATGCAACAACATTCGCATTATATGGGTCCCAGCAAGAGAAGAGAGAGACAAAGGACCTGAAAAAATATTTGAAGAGATTATAGTCGAAAACTTCCCTAACATGGGAAAGGGAATAGCCACCCAAGTCCAGGAAGTCAGGAGAGTCCCAGATACGCCCAAGGAGAAACACACCGAGACACATAGTAATCAAATTGGCAAAAATTAAAGACAAAGAAAAATTATTGAAAACAACAAGGGAAAAATGACAACATACAAGGGAACTCCCATAAGGTTAACAGCTGATTTCTGAGCAGAAACTCTACAAGTCAGAAGGGAGTGGTATGATATACTTAAAGTGATGAAAGGGAAGAAACTACAACCAATATTATTCTACCCAGCAAGGATCTCATTCAGATTCGATGGAGAAATCAAAAGCTTTACAGACAAGCAACAGCTAAGAGAATTCAGCACCACCAAACCAGCACTACAACAAATGCTAAAGGAACTTCTCTAAGTGGGAAACACAAATGAAGAAAAGGACCTTTAAAAACAAACCCAAAACAATTAAGAAAATGGTAATAGGAACATCCATATTGATAATTACCTTAAACGTGTATGGATTAAATGCTCCAACCAAAAGACACAGGCTCACTGAATGGATACAAAAACAAGACCCATATATATGCTGTCTACAAGAGACCCATTTCAAACCTAGGGACAAATACGACTGAAAGTGAGGGGATGGAAAAAGATATTCCATGCAAAAGAAATCAAAAGAAAGCTGGAGTAGCAATACTCATATCAGATAAAATAGACTTTAAAATAAAGAATGTTACAAGAGACAAGGAAGGACACTACAGAATGATCAAGGGATCAATTCAAGAAGAAGATATAACAATTATAAATATATATGCACCCAACATAGGAGCACCTCAATACGTAAGGCAACTGCTAACACCTATAAAAGAGGAAATTGACAGTAACACAGTAATAATGGGGGACTTTAACACTTGACTTACACCAATGGACAGATGATCCAAACAGAAAATTAATAAGGAAACACAAGCTTTAAATGACACGATAGACCAGATAGATTTATTTGATATTCATAGGACATTCCATCCAAAAACAGCAGATTACACTTTCTTCTTAAGTGCGCATGGAACATTCTCCAGGATAGATCACATACTGGGTCACAAATCAAGCCTCAGTAAATTTAAGAAAATTGAAATCATATCAAGCATCTTTTCTGACCACAATGCTATGAGATTAGAAATCAATTACAGGGAAAAAAACGTAAAAAACACAAACACATGGAGGCTAAACAACACATTACTAAATAACCAAGAGATCACTGAAGAAATCAAAGTGGAAATCAAAAAATACCTAGAGACAAATGACAATGAAAAAACGACAATCCAAAACCTATGGGATGCGGCAAAAGCAGTTCTAGGAGGGAAGTTTATAGCCATGCAAGCCTACCTCAAGAAACAAGAAAAATCTCAAATAAACAATCTAACCTTACACCTAAAGGAACTAGAGAAAGAAGAGCAAACAAAACCCAAAGTTAGCAGAAGGAAAGAAATCATAAAACTCAGAGCAGAAATAAATGAAATAGAAACAAAGAAAACAATAGCAAAGATCAATAAAACTAAAAGCTGGTTCTTTGAGAAGACAAGCAAAATTGATAAACCATTAGCCAGACTCATCAAGAAAAAGAGGGAGAGGACTCAAATCAATAACATTAGAAATGAAAAAAGAGAAGTTACAACAGACACTGCAGAAATACAAAGCATCCTAAGAGACTATTACAAGCAATGCTATGCCAATAAAATGGACAACCTGGAAGGAATGGACAAACTATTAGAAAGGTATAACCTTCCAAGACTGAACCAGGAAGAAATAGAAAATATGAACAGACCAATCACAGGTAATGAAATTGAAACTGTGATTTAAGATCTTCAAACAAACAAAAGCCCAGGACCAGATGGCTTCACAGGTGAATTCTATCAAACATTTAGAGAAGAGCTAACACCCATCCTTCTCAAACTCTTCCAAAAAATTACAGAGGAAGAAACCATCACCCTGATACCAAAACCAGACAAAGATACTACAAAAAAAGAAAATTACAGATCAATATCACTGATGAATATAGATGCAAAAATCCTCAACAAAATACTAACAAACAGAATCCAACAACACATTAAAAGGATCATACACCATGATCAAGTGGGATTTATCCCAGGGATGGAATGATTCTTCAATATATGCAAATCAATCAATGCAATACACCATATTAACAAATTGAAGAAGAAAAACCATATGATCACCTCAATAGATGCAGAAAAAGCTTCTGACAAAATTCAACACCGAATTATGATAAAAATTCTCCAGAAAATGGACCTAGAGGGAACCTGCCTCAACATAATAAAGGTCATATACAACAAACCCAAAGCAAATATCATTCTCAATGGTGAAAAACTGAAAGCGTTTCCTCTAAGATCAGTAACAAGACAAAGATGTCCACTCTGACCACTATTATTCAACATAATTTTGGAAGTCCTAGCCACAGCAATCAGAGAAGAAAAAGAAATAAAAGGAATACAAATTGGAAAAGAAGTAAAACTGTCACTGTTTGCAGATGACATGATACTATACATAAAGAATCTTGAAAATGCCACCAGAAAACTACTAGACCTAATCAATGAATTTGGTAAAGTTGCAGGGTACAAAATTAATGCATAGAAATCTCTTGCCTTTCAATACACTAATAATGAAAAATCTGAAAGACAAATTAAGGAAACACTCCCATTTACCATTGCAACAAAAAGAATAAAATACCTAGGAATAAACATAACTAAGGAGACAAAAGACCTGTATGCAGAAAACTATAAGAAACTGATGAAACAAATTAAAGGTGATATCAACAGATGGAGAGATATACCATGTTCTTGGCTTGGAAGAATCAATGTTGTGAAAATGACTATACTACCCAAAGAAATCTATAGATTCAATGCAATCCCTATCAAATTACCAATGGCATTTTTTACAGAACTAGAACAAAAAATCTTAAAATTTGTATGGAGACACAAGAGACCCCAAATAGCCACAGCATTCTTGAGGAAAAAAAACAGAGCTGGAGGAATCAGGCTCCCTGACTTCAGACTATACTACAAACCTACAGTAATCAAGACAATATGGTACTGGCACAAAAACAGAAACATAGATCAACGGAACAAGATAGAAAGCCCAGAGGTAAACCCACGCACCTATGGTCAACTAATCTATGACAAAGGAGGCAAGGATATACAATGGAGAAAAGACAGTCTCTTCAATAAGTGGTGCTGGGAAAACTGGACAGCTACATGTAAAAGAATGAAATTAGAACACTCCCTAACACCATGCACCAAAATAAACTCAAAATGGATTAGAGACCTAAATGTAAGACCGGACACTATAAAACTCTTAGAGGAAAACATAGGAAGAACACTCTTTGACAAAAATCACAGCAAGATCTTTTTTGATCCACGTCCTAGAGTAATGGAAATAAAACCAAAAATAAAAAAATGGGACCTAATGAAACTTAAAAGCTTTTGCACAGCAAAGGAAACCATAAACAAGATGAAAAGACAACCCTCAGAATGGGAGAAAATATTTGCAAATGAATCAACGGACAAAGGATTAATCTCCAAAATATATAAACAGCTCATGCAGCTCAATATTTAAAAAACACACAGCCCAATCCAAAAATGGGCAGAGGACCTAAATAGACATTTCTCCAAAGAAGACATACAGATGGCCAAGAGGCACATGAAAAGCTGCTCACCATCACTAACTATTAGAGAAATGCAAATCAAAACTACAATTAGGTATCACCTCACACCAGTTAGAATGGGCATCATCAGAAAATCTACAAACAACAAATGCTGGAGAGGGTGTGGGCAAAAGGGAACCCTCTTGCACTGTTGGTGGGAATGTAAATTGATACAGCCACTATGGAGAACAGTATGGAGGTTTCTTTAAAAACTAGAAATAGAATTACCATATGACCCAGCAATCCTGCTACTGTGCATATACCCAGAGAAAACCATAATTCAAAAAGACACATGCACCCCAATATTCATTGCACCACTGTTTACAATAGCCAGGTCATGGAAGCAACCTAAATGCCCATCAACAGACAAATGGATAAAGAAGATGTGGTATATATATACAGTGGAATATTACTCAGCCATAAAAAGGAACGAAATTGGATCATTTGTAGAGATGTGAATGGATCTAGAGACTGTCATACAGAGTGAAGTACGTCAGAAAGAGAAAAACAAATATCGTATATTAACGCATATATGTGGAATGTAGAAAAATGGTACAGATGAACCAGTTTGCAGGGCATATATTGAGACACAGATGTAGAGAACCGTATGGACACCAAGGGAGGAAAGCGGTGGGGGGTGGAGGTGGGGGTGTGATGAATTGGGAGATTGGGATTGACATGTATACACTGATGTGTATAAAATGGATGACTAATAAGAACCTGCTGTATAAAGAAATAAATAAAATACAATGTGATAATAATAAAAAAAACCAAAACTGGATTGTTTTCCAATCCAACATATTAGTTACACCCAATATATAAGGCACAGAAATATTGCAATGTAAAGTATAGAAAAAGATACCCCAGCCAAATAGCAACTAAAGTGTTAGTGTTCCTAGCTCTGTAGTTTTAATAAAATACTAAACACAATAAAGTTCCAGGCAGATAATTTTACTGGAAATAGACGGGCTTAGTTTGTACTGATGCAAGGTTCATTTCACCAGGAAGTTGAGTTCATATGCCTCTATAACATAGCTTCATAATGGATATGCTTGTGGTGCCCTTGTCGCATCCTCTCTCCCACCTTTGATCTCTGCTTCAGGGGTACTGGACAGCTCTGTTCAAGTTCAGACTCACATTGTCAGCATCCTACCTCAAGCCCACCCCCACCCACGGGGCCACCACTTGGGGCCTTCATCAGAGCCTCAGAAGTCTGTGGGCAAATGTAGTCCAGATGTTTGGGGGAGTCAAGGTCCCCAGGAATAATCCCTGCAGAAGCTGAAGGATAAGTGCTCCCATCTCCTGTCTTTTGGATGGATGGTCTGGGAGATTTCTGCATGTTTATTGGTGAAATGGAGCCTCATTTCTCACAAGAGCAACCTTAACAGAATTTTATATGGCTTTTCCTCCTTCCTTACCACCTCCCATTTCCCCAAGTCCTGCTTCCTGGGATTGATTGTCTCCAAAACAAGCCACCTGCACCCAAGCATGTTCAGGTTCTGCTTTCAGGGAACCCAGCCAGGCAAAGCCAGCTTGGATGAGTGCTTTAGGAAATGTGCCTGAGGAGGTGGGACACAGCCCAGAGAAGTTTGGATGGGGTCTGGGAAGAGTAATTAAGACTCAATGCTCTCAATCAGAGCATGCACTGGAGCTTAGGCCCTGGGGAAGAGGCCTCAGGCAGCTGGGGAAACAGTTCAAGTCAGAGGATGTTTGGGGAAAAGGAGAGGAGAGGATGGGCCCCCAGAAAAGGAGAAGGGCCCCAAAGACCATCTCTGGCATCCTCCCTTCCTGTCAACCCTGGTACTCCTGAGGCCCAGGCATTCAGCAGAAATTCCCATCTGCTCTCTTTCTGGCTCCTACCCCACCTCGCATTCCAGCAAAAGCTCAGTCTGGTGCAGAAATGCAACCCTTGCTTCTGGGCACAGGTATCACAAAATCAGAGGCCTCCTCTTTTTAGTGAGTTTTTTTTTAAATTGAAGTATAGTTGATTTACAACATTGTGTTAGTTTCAGGTGGATAGCAAAGTGATACATATTTATATGTATATATCTATATTCTTTCTTTTTATTCTTTTCCATTATAAGTTATTACAAGATAAACACAAAGATTTATTGTATAGCACAGGAAACTATATTCACATCATGTTTTGGTTTTGTTAACAAAGATAATTGGAGTTTTTCACATCCAACATAAACTAACAGTAAGTTCTCCCATGTGGAAAACCCAGCCTCCAGGCTCTGCAGTTCTCATGCAGCCTCCAAGTGAGAAAGGTCTTGGGCAGAGAGGCCTGGGTTCCAGACACAGCTGGAGACAGCCTCCTGGCTTGATGACCTCAGGATAGTCACCAACCCCCTCATGTCACAATTTCTTAGCTGTGTAGCGGGAATAAGACCATTCAGGTCCCTCCCTACCCGACAAGCACATGGTCTTGGAGTTTGAAAGCAAAGTGCTCTGTGGGGAACCTCAAGTTATATACTGGGTGGATGCCTTTTTCAATCCAAAACAACATTGATTGATGCCCACCAGATATTAGGTTGTGTGCTAGGCATTGTATAAAATTCAAAATGCCAAAGCCAACTAACCAAGAGCCTGTCAACTCTCCCCTTTTTACCTGAATTACCTGTATTCTCACCCAACCCCTGTCCTTCCATCCTTTCCCCAAACTCTTCCATTCTGATGAAATGGAGCTGGACTCTGTGGGGCCCTCCTGGGTACAAATCCTTTTAGTATCCCCCACTTCTTGTTTGTAGGAAATACGCTTCATTCAGCTTCCTTGACCTTCCCTGAGTTCCAAAGGGCAGATTCAAACAGTTGCTAATCAGGGAAGGGAAAGGGTGGAGAAACAAAGGAGAAGCAGTCCAGAAACTAGTGCAGCAATAAAGCAAGGTCCCGGTTCCTCCTCAAGGAATATACATAACAATACCTTTGAGCTCTTCTGCAGGAACTAAGACCCCCACCCATGTGGAGGATGGTAACTTCAGGCTGAGCACAAGATTCCTGGAACACTGTCCTGTTACCTCATCATCAGCCAATGAGAAGAAAGTCTGCACACAGTGGAAGATAATGTAGACCCTGACCCCCTCCTCAAATAATTCTTCCTTTAAAAACTTCCATGGTAGAGCAAATCTTGGGATTTAGCTTTTAGACATGAGTCCACCTTCTCCTCAGGTTGCCAGCCTCCTGAATAAAGCAATCTTTCCTTTCCAACCAACACTTGCCACTCGAGTTTTGGCTTTTGAGTGGCAAGAAGTCGAACCCGAGTTCAGTAACACTGACTCCATCCTGCTTCTCCCCCAGGATCTCATCCTGCCTTTCTTCCTATCAGTGTCTCGCTCAGTACTGGCTCTTACCTCTTATCCTTCAGTACTCTCATATTTTTCTCATTCTGAAGAAAAGTTCATCTTTACCTTTTCTTTGTCAATGTCTCCCCAGCATTGTCAACTGAACTGTGCTTTCAGCTCTTAACTCGATCCAAACCAGGAGATGGCAAACTTTTCCTGTAAAGGGTGAGATAGTAAATATTTTATGCTTTTCAGGCCATGTGGTCTCTGTTACAGTTACTTAACTCTAGCACTGTAGTCCAGGGGCAGCCATAGATAATACATAAACACGTAGGCATGTCTGTGTTCCAATAAAACTTTATTTACAAAGACAGGCTAGATTTGGCCCACAGGGTATAGTTTGTGGGCTCCTGACCTAGGCAGTGCTTCTTAAATGTTAATGTGTGCATGAATAACCTGGGAATCTTGTTAAAATGCAGTCTCTGATTCAGTAGATCTAAGCTAGGGCTCAGCAGTCTGCATTTCTAACAAGCTCTCAGGTGATGCTGATGTGGCTGGTCTCAGGAGTGATACTCTTGGTGACTTCTGTGACAGGTACAGCTGACTCAACCACCATTCCAAGTCTCTTCTCTCTTTCTGCCTCCCAACAGAGAGGCTGTAAAAGCCCCCCAAAAGCACTTTCTCATCTACCTCTGTTGCCAGGGTGGCCATATGGGTCAGTTCTGGTAAATATGATGAAAGCAAAATTCTGGAGGTCTTTCAAGAAGCTCAGGAATTGCACCTTTCTCTCCCTCCTGAGTTCTCAACAATTTGAGAATTAAGACAAAGGAGTGGCATTTGAAAGCCTGAAATATCACCCTTATTACTTAAAAAGGCTAAGTTATTGGAGAACACAGTTTATTGTGAAATGGACCTGTTAACTGAATTACAGAAGTTTGACTAACTCCTCCCAGGTTGACTAGAATAGGTTTCCCTATCTGAGTAGAGAGGTGAGGCTAAGACTTTTGGCTCAAAGGAGCAGAGGAGAACTGGTAGCTGCAGGCAGGCTCTCTCCCTAGAGGAAAACTAGAGGTGCTTAGCTGAGCAAGCCCAGTTTATTCTTCCCAAATTTAGCAACCAGCCACATCATTCCACCTCCTCTGGGATAGGGTAAATATAAGGGTAGAGAGGAGCTGGAAGTGTATCAAAAAGAAGGAAACCATTTCACGTGGGACAACCACATCACTCCCCCTCCAATGATCTCTACTTTTTTGTTCTCTTAACATATTTGGTTTAACTATTAAACCTTCAGTCAAAAGATGATGTGCAGTGTGATAGGGAAGTCCCACACCCACCTGCCTGAGACTGTAACAACCAATTTTTTGCCTTTGGTATTTTTCTGGGAACACCAATGGGCAATTCCCACTTTTCCCACACCAAGCATCTGAAATGTGTCATAAGACTACATTAAGTAAACCCCAAGTTTATTTTGAACACAGGGCCAAAATTCATCCCCTATCCTACTTATTGCTCAAATTATATTCAGCCATGTTGTACACATAACTAATCAGAATTTGTGAATGTGTTCATTCAACAAATATTTTATGAGCATCTGCTTTGTTCCAGGCAGTGTTCCAAGTGCTAAAGATGCAACAGTGTACAAAGATAAACATTCCTGCCGCAATGTAGCTCATAGTCCAATGAGGGGGATGGACAAGAAACAATCATTATAATAAATAAGTGATATTACATATTTGAAATGGTAAGCATCATGGAAAAAAAGTAGAGCAGGGAAGAAGGATCAGGAATGCTGAGGGGGAAGGTGGAATGTTACAGTGTAAAAGGTTGTCGGAATAGGTCTCTTCAGGAAGATTGCATTGAGGAATTACTTGAAGTGGGGGGTTAGCAAAGCAGATCATTAGAGGAGTGTTAGTGAGGGGCAGATTGCCTGAAGTGGAGTGAACAAAAAGAAGGGGAGATCAGAGATGTAATGCAGGGTCAGATCAAGAGGGGTCCTTGCAGAGGAATGGCTTGATCTAATTTGTACTTTCATTTTTTAAATTTTTTTTTAAATTTTTTTAAATTGAGGTAACATAGGTTTATAACACTATATAAGTTTCATGTGCACAACATTATATTTAGACTTCTATATGCATTACAGTGTGCTCACCACCAAAAGTTTACTTTCTATCCATCACCATACAGCTGATGCCCTTTACCCATTTCTCCTCCCCTGCCCACTCTGGAGCCACCACTCTGTTCTCTGTATCTATGTGTTTACTTTTATTTAGTTTTGTTTGTTCATTTATTTGAGTTTTTTGTTTGTTTGGTTGGTTGGTTGGTTTTGTTTTTTATATTCCACATACGAGTGAAGCCATATGGTATTTGTATTTCTCTGTCTGATTTATTTCACTGAGCAAGGACCCTCAAGGTCCATCCATCTTGTCACAAATGGCAAGATTTCATCTTTTTAATGGCTGAGTAGTATTCTATTGTATGTGTGTATACATGTGTGTATCACTTCTTTATCCATTCATCAATTGATTGTTTCCATATCTTGGCTATTGTAAATAAAGCTACAATGAGCATAGGGGTGCATATATCTTTTCAAATTAGTGTTTTAATATTCATCAGATAAATACCCAGAAGTGGAATAGCTGGATCATATGTTAGTTCTATTCTTAATTTTTTGAGGAATCTCTATACTGTTGTCCATAGTGGCTGCACCAATTTACATTCCCACCAACAGTGTATGAGGATTCCCTTTTCTCCACATTCTCTCCAACCCTTATAATTTCTTGCCTTTTTTAAATTGAAGTATAGTTGACTTACCACGTTGTGTTAGTTTCTGGTGTACAGCAAAGTCACATATATATATTCTTTTTCATATACTTTTCCTCTATGGTTTATTACGGGATATTGAATATAGTTCCCTGTGCTATATGGGAGGACCTGGTTGTTTATCTATTTTATATATAGTAGTTTGTATCTTTGAATCCCAAACTCCTAATTTATCCCTCCCCCATCCCCTTTCCCCTTTGGTAAACATAAGTTTGTTTTCTATGTCTGTGAGTTTGTTTCTGTATTGTAAATAAGTTCATTTGTATCACATTTTAGATTCCACATGTAAGTGGTATCATATGGTATTTGTCTTTCTCTTTCTGACTTACTTCACTTAGTATGATAATCTCTAGGTCCATCCATGTTGCTGAAAATGCATTATTTCATTTTTTTCATGGTTAATACTCTCTCTATATATACCACATCTTCTTTACCCATTCATCTGTCGATAGGCTGCTTCCATGTCTTGGCTATTGTAAATAGTGCTGCTATAGACATTAGGGTGTATGTATATGTTCAAATTAGAGTTTTCTCTAGATATATGCCCAGAAGTGGGATTTCTGGAGCATATGGTAGCTCTATTTTCAGTTTTTTAAGTAACCTCCATACTGTTTTCCATAGTGGCTGCACCAATTTACATTCTCACCAACAGTGTAGGAGGCTTCCCTTTCCTCCACACCCTCTCCAGAATTTGTTATTTGTAGACTTTTTAATGACAGCTATTCTGACTGGTGTCAGGTGATACCTCATTGTAGTTTTGATTTGCGCTTCTCTAATACTTAGTGATGCTGAGCATCTTTTCATGTGCCTATTGGCCATATGTATGTCTTCTTTGGAGAAGTGTCCATTTAGGCTTTCTGCCTATTTTTTGATAGGGTTGTTTATTTTTTTATTATTAAGTTGTATGAGTTGTGTGTATATTTTGAAAATTAAGCCCTTATTGGTCACATCATTTGTAAAAGTTTTCTCCCAGTCCATAGGTTGCTTTTTCATTTTGTTTATACTTTCCTTTGCTGTGCAAAAGCTCATAAGTTTGATTAGGCCCCATTTGTTTAGTTTTGCTTTTATTTCTATTGCCTTGGGTGACTGACCAAAGAAAACATTGGTACAATTTATGTCAGAGAATGTTTTGCCTATGTTCTCTTCTAGGAGTTTTATGGTGTCATGTCTTATATTTAAGTTTTTAAGCCATTTTGAGTTTATTTTTTGTGCACGGTGTGAGGGAGTGTTTCTTGCCTTTTTGACAATAGCCATTCTAACATGCATGAGGTGATATCTCATTGTGGATTTTATTTGCATTTTCCTAATAATTAGTGATGTTGAACATCTTTTCATGTGTCTGTTGGTCATCTGTGTATCTTCTTTGGAAAAATGTCTATTCAGCTCCTCTGATAATTTATGCTTTTAAAGGATCGCCATGGTTACTGTGTCAAGAACAGAAAGCAGGAAAGAAAGAGTAGAAACAACTCAAAGGAGGAGGCTCTGACAGGTGAGAGGAGGTGGTGGCTTGGACCAGAATGATAGTAGTGGAGGAGGTGAGAAGAGGTTGAATCCTGGATAAATCTTCAAGGTAGAACCAAAAGGATTTCTTGGCAGTTTGGGTATGAGAAAGAAAAGAGTCAAGTATTCCATGATCATGCTTGCATTGAGATTGATAATATTAAGATACTTGATCTTAGGGACTTCAGGAATGGCAGAGTAAAGAGCTTAGCAGACCCTCTCCACAGAAAAACAACAATTTAAGTGGCAAGAGTTATTTTTTAAAAACATTTCGCAGTCTCTGGAATTGTCTTTAGGGCATACAGTAAGTGGAGAAAGATTCAGTGAAGAAAATAGACAAAATCTCAGTAAGAACAGCAAGAGCCATGACCTGCTCCCTCTTTCCTCATCTCTTTGTATGGAAACTCTACTCCAGGTGAATGTGGTCAAAACATAGGGGTGTCCTTTTCCTTCAGTTCCTAAAGTTTCACTCTGGGTAGGGCAAGTCTCCAGTGTTTCTCATGTTCCTCCAGCCCCATATTCTAGGTGAGTGTGGATGAAAGGGCTGAGATGCCCTTCCCCCCACCCAGACCCTATTTGTATAGTGGAAGCTTTACTCTAGGTGTGGCAGGCTGAAAATACTGAGGCTTTAATTACCCCTGTCCTTGATCATTCATCAGGTAGAGGTTCCATGCTGATAGAAATCTAAGAAGACAAGAGGCTACCACCCCTCCTGATACTACTTACATAGAAATAGTATCATTCCAAAAGAAATAGGCCACTCTCCCTACTCCAGGTCCTGTGCAGTGGTGCAAAATTTCTTTCCAGGGGAAGAGACAGGCCATAAGAATGAAAAGCTCCATAGTATGGCCCAAGAGGACTATTTGGAAGGTAATAGGGAAAAATCCATGCTTAAGAGTGTTGTTGAAAACAAGGAGACCTTTGTGAAGGCTAATTGAGAGGGTGCTGGTAGCTCCACAATACTTGTAGCAACAAGTGAAGTGGCAGAGTGACTAGAAATCTAACAGAAAGTTTAACAGAAGTTTAACAGGGTAAAACAGCCAAGAAGAACACTCCTGGGGTCACAGTTGGCCCTGGAGGTCAGGAAGGCTGTGCACATGTCATAGTCTACATGCACTGGAAAGCAATCAAAGGTAGACATGGATCAAACTTGTAAGCATTTCCCAAGCCACACACAGATTAATTAACAAAGGGCAGAAGACTCACAGGCACAGTGTGTTTAAGCACAACCTCTTATGAAACAGTGGCTACACAATAAGCTACTCTGACTCAAAGGAAATTCTAAGAAGCCAGGATTAAAAATAAAACCACACACATCCCTAGAAGTCTTGACAAATGTATTCAAGCTAAGGCTGTGTTCTTTCAGGAGTGATAAATAAAGAACTTCCAAGTAGCTAGCCCCTGGCTGAATATGGGATCAAAACATAAATTCCCTGGACAGCGATAGCAACCTCCAACCTACACACATATACCAAAAAAAAAAAAAAATAGAGAGAGAGAGAGAAAGAGAGAGAAAGAAAAATCTAACTGGCTGAAGGGGCCTAAGCACAAGCTTTGACTGATAAGTAGTTTATGTGGATTCAAGGATAACCCTTTGGTAGCCATAAAAAAAAAATCTGAGCAGGGACATCAAAGGCTGCACACTGCAAGGGAAATCAACCACAAAATTAGCCCAGCCAAGTCACTAAACAAATAAATGAACTATCAAAGCAAACAACAATAACGTCAACCCCAGAGGAGGAAAGGAGTCAGTATCCAGAGTTGCTATATAATCTAAAATATCTACTTTAAAAAAAAAATTATGAGACATACAAAGGAAAGTGTGGCCTATACATAAGGAAGAAAGCAACTGCAAATGGAAATTACCTTTGAACAGACCCAGATGATGGACAAAGCAGAGAAAGACTCCAAAGTAACTCTTATAAATATGTTGAAAGAACTGAAAGGAGCCATGCCTAAAGAACTAGAGGAACATATGAAGAAAAAATGCCTCATCAAATAGAGAACATGAATAAAAAATAGAAATTATAAAATAGAACCAAGTGGAAATTGTGAGGGTAAAAATTACAATAACCAAAATGAAAAATTCACTAAAAGGCTTCAACCATATATTTGAGCTGGTAAAATAAAGAATCAGAAAACCAGAAGATAGATCAGTAGATACTATGTAATCTGAAGAACAGAGAGGGGAAAAAAGATTGAAGAAAAATTCACAGAGCTTCAGAGAAATGTAGAATATCAATAAGTGCATCCACATACATGTAATGGGAGTACCAGAAGAGGAAGCAAAAAGTGGGGTGGGCAGAAAAAATATTCAAAGTGGCTGAATACTGATCAATTTTGATGAAATATATTAATCTACACATCCAAGAATCTCAACAAACTCCTGTAGGACAAACCTAAACAGATCTATACCCAGATATATCACAGTCAAATTGTTGAAATCCAAATATAAAGAAAAAATTTTGAAAACAGTAAGAAAAAATGACTCATCACATAAAAAAGGATGCCAATAAGATTAACAGCTGACTTCTCATCAGAAAGAGTGGAGGCCAGAAGTTAGTGAGATAATGTGTTCAACGTGCTGAAAGTTAAAACCTTCAACCAAAAATCTTATAGCCAACAAAACTATCTTTCAAAAATGGTGGCAAAAGAACGACATGACCAGATAAACAAAAGCAGAGAATTCATTGATAGCAGACCTACCTTATAAGAAATACTAAAGGAAGTTCTTCAGGATGAAGCTTATAACTCTAGACAGTAATTTAAGGCCATAGCAAAAAACATAGAGTGCCAGTAAAGGTAATTGTATAGATAATTATAAAAGACAGTATAATAGCATATTTATTCTCCTATCTTTCTTTTAAAGAGTGATTGCATAAAGCAATATGTATATAATTGTATTAAGGAATGTGTAAAATGTAGAAATGTGATATATTTGACAATAACAGCAAAAAGAAGGCAGGTAGAAACAAGATGCATTAGGGTGAAAAAATTAATTAAACCAGATGGTAACTGGAATCCATAGGACTAAATTAAGGAAACCAGAAATGGAAAATAAGAAGGTTAATACAACAAACATAAATACATTTGTTTTCCTTTCTTGTCTTGGTTTCTATAAAAGACATAGAATTATATAAATTAATAATTATAGCAATGTATTTCTAGATGTAATTTGTACAACAATAAAAGAGGAATAAAAGGGGAGAGGGTATGGAGCTATACAGGGCAACATTTTTTTAATTCATTGGAATTATGCTAATGAAATCTGAA
The DNA here is from genome assembly GCF_028564815.1 of Eubalaena glacialis. NCBI lineage: Eukaryota > Metazoa > Chordata > Mammalia > Artiodactyla > Balaenidae > Eubalaena > Eubalaena glacialis. The sequence continues at coordinate 32,118,378 of NC_083728.1, read as the reverse complement.
GTAAATTTAATAAGTAAGCTGTATATTGTAAGCCCTGGAGCAACTGCTGTCTCCCCATCTCCCCTACACCCAAACCCCTGGTAATTACATTCTACTTTCTATTCTTAAGAGTTCAACTTTTTTTTTTCTTTTAGATTTCACATAAAAGTGAGATCATACAGTGTTTGTCTTTCTCTGTCAGGCTAATTTCACATGGAAAAGAACAGTCCTTTTAACAAACGGTCCTGGAACTATTGGAATCCACATGCAAAAGAATGTATTTGGACCCTTACCCCACACCATACACAAAAATTAACATGAAATGGATCATAGACCTAAATGTAAGAGCTAAAATTGTAAAAATCTTAGAAAAAATCATAGGTGTAAATTTTTGTGACCTTGGAAATTATTCCTTAGGTATGACACCAAAAGCATAAGCAATGAAAGAAAAAATACATAAATTGGACTACATCAAAAAAAAAAACAACACAACTTTTGTGCTGCAAATGAATGCTGCCACCAACAAAGTGAAATGATAATCCACAATATGGGGGGTGGAATTATCAAATCATATATCTGATAAGGGACTTATATCCAGAATATATAAAGAACACTTCAATAATAAAAGATAATGCAATTTTTAAATTGGCAAACAATTTGAAGAGATATTTCTCCAAAGAAGATATATAAATAGCCAATAAACACATAAAAAGACACAACATCATTACTCATTAGAGAAATGCAAATAAAAACTACAATGAAATGCCACTTCATGCCCCCTAGGATAGCTATAATAAAAAGAGCAGGCAATAAAAGTGTTGGCAAAGATGTGAAGAATTTGGAACACTTACACACTGTTGGTGGGAATTTTAAATGGTGCAGCCACTCTGGAAACAATTTTTTCCTCAAAATGTTAAACATAGAATTACCATATCCCCCAGCAATTCCACTCCAGGTATATACTCAAGAGAAATGAAAACATTTACATCCTCATAAAAACTTGTACATGAATGTTTATAGCAGCATTATTCATAATAGTCAAAAAGTGGAAACAACCTAAATGTCCATCAACTGATGTATGGAGAAGCAAAATATGTTTATTTTCAAACAATGTAACATTATTCAGCAATAAAAAGGAGTTAAGTATGATACATGCTACAACATTGTTGAACCTTGAAAATATGCTAAATGAAAGAAGCCAGTCACAAAATACCACATATTGTATTATTCTATTTATATGAAATGTCCAGAATAGGCAAACCTATAGAGACAGAAAGTAAATTAGTGGTTGCCTTGGACTGGGGGGTATGGAATGGAGGAATGAGGAGTGACTGCTAATGGGCATGGATTTTCTCTTAGAGGTAATGAATACAATCTAAATTTACATGGTGTTAAAATAGATAGCTAGTGGGAAGCAGCTGCATAGCACAGAGAGATCAGCTTGGTGCTTTGTGACCACCTAGAAGGGTGGGATAGGAAGGGTGGAAGGGAGATGCAAGAGGGAGGGTATATGGGGATATATGTATACATACAGCTGATTCACTTCGTTATACAGCAGAAACTAACACAACATTGTAAAGCAATTATACTCCAATAAAGATGTTAAAAAAAATTTTTTTACATGGTGTTGACAGTTGCACAACCTTGTGAATAAACTAGAAAACACTTTAAGTGGGTGAAATTTATGGTGCATGTATTAAGTCTCAGCAAAGATGTATTTAAATGTTCATATTAAGATGTTCCAATAATTAAACACATAGCCATTTCAGTAGTAAAATGCTAACATATAGTGTTGCCCCAAATTTGAAAATAAACCCACTTTCTTCAAATAAATTTTCTTCAAAAAATGCATCCAGCCCTGACCTCTTTCTGAATTCCAGTCCACATTTTCTACTGCATGTAGGACTCCCATCTGGATTTCATTGGCCTCTCATGCTCACAAATTTCCCCCAAATCTGGTCTACCTCTTAGGTGCTTCTCTCTAATGATAGCCCCACAATTTCTGCAATCTTCTACACTGAAAATCTCAGTGCCATCTCTGATTACTACCTCTCCCTTGTTCATAAGTCCAGGTGATTTCACTTCTGCCCAAGTTCACCCATTCTCTACCTTACTTCCATGCCAGCTACTGCTGCCTTAGTTCAGACTCCTAGGTTTGCTCCTGAATTAGTGAGACCTCTACTTTCACCAACTAACCTGTGCCAAAGCCAGATTAACATTCCCAAGAAGAGCACTGGTCATGTCACACTAAAGCTCAACAGCTCTCAGTGGTTTCCTGTGCTTGTTGAACAAAGTCCAAATTCCTTCTTCTGGAAAATCAGAATTTGGGGATGTTTTATCCCCAAGCTATCTTTATCTGACTCTGATGATTCCCTTCACAAATACTTTACATTAAAGACCATCTACTCTTTCCTTTGAGTGTCACTAAACTTCCCCACTTCCTTGCCTTTGCCTTATACATCATTTCTTCTTGTCCAAGAATCTCCAAAATTCCTGGTCAGGCTCCTCCATGAAGTTTTTCCCAAGCTGGAAGTGATTTCTCCTTCTTCTAAACTCTCTTCAAACTCTATCATACACCAGCATGCCACAGATTACTGTCTATCAGATATTATAACTCTCTAGGTGCATTATGTATTTTGTTGCTATCTCTAACCTTCTTCTTCACTTCATCTCTTCTCTTTCTTCAATATTGCATCCAGTCTTTGCTATGGGATTCTTAAGTGCCTAATTTGTGCTTGACTTGTAATTCTCAGAGCCTCTAGCCCAGTGCCAGACACTTAATAGGTACTCAATAAATGCTCATGGAAACAAAGGAGGGAGGAGAAACAGAAGTTGTGCTTCCTGGCTTTAAGGAACTTAGCTCATGTAGAAGCTGAACACAAATTTTTCGATGCTTGACAGGATGAGGAAAGTATGACAATAAACATATCTCACAAAGGGGACATTTAACAACACTGAGAGGAACTAGAAGAGGTTACTGATTGGGGTGAGATTTTAATACATGGATATGGAATGAAGAGCATTCCAGGTTAAGGGAATAGCATCCACAAATAGCCAAGTTCACACATTTGTAAGAGGTGAACTGTGAAATATGATTGATGAGTAAGGTGCGTGCTTGTATGAAAGAGGGAAGGGTTCTGTAGTTGGAGATAAGCCTTGAAAATTACATTGGAGACTGATCATAGAAAGTATTGGATTGCAGGGTAGAGAATTTGGACTTTATTCTGCAGGCAATGAGTAGCCCTTAAGATATTTAGTTGAGCAATGAAAGAGCTCAGGGGTTAAAGGAGGCAGAAAGGTAACTTCCTATAAAGCAGCTTAGTGATCAGCTGCCAATTTGCCTTATTTGTAAATCTGGGTGATCAGCTGCTGATTTGCCTTATTTGTAAATTCAGCTATGGGTGCCTGGAAAAATAGGGGATGATGGGATTACATTTTAAAGGGACATCAAAATATTCAGCTTCACTTTTTAAAAAATTATAAAAACCTCTATTTTCTTAAAGTACATGCAAGTTAACCAAAGCCTCCAGGGTCTGTTTGGATCATATTTACTTTGGTACCTTGAAAGCTTAGCAGTTGTTTAGAAATTCAACTACAACTCACTTTTAAACAAAATCACCCTTGAGAATGGTGGGTTTGAGCTATCTCAATATATTAACTTGACATTATGAGGCAGTTATGCTGCAGGTTCAGAGGGCTGATTAAATCTTAAAATGAGCACAGAACAGGTGCCAAAAAACACACACTTTAATTGGCTCCTTCAATAGAAGAGACAAAGAGGGAAAAGCAGCAACATAAATGGAGGCTATTTTATTGTTTAAAAGGAGACCTCCTCTGTGTCAGACAGGAAAATCTAGCATCAGATCCCATGTCTTTTCTTTAAGACTGTAGATATACAGAGAAAAAAAAGCACAACTTGACAGTCAGGGCTAGAAGGAAACTGAGACTCCAAGCTACATGTAAACCATTTGGAAGGAAGAAAGGAATGTTAAATACTAACAAAGGATTCAGTCAGAATTTCAATTTGCTATAGAAATTAATCATTGTATATATAATTTTTAATCAAATTCAACAGTTTTAACCCATAAGGCAGAGATATTTTTGCTCATTGATAATAATCACATGCTTCTCCACATTTCACACCCTCCCTGTTAGTTAGGTAGAGGCTAGGTGACTAATTCTGGACAAGGGGCTGAGAGCAGAAATGATGTATGTTACTTGTAAGCTGAGGCATTTAGGAGCTGGTGTCCTGCCTCCCTTGTTACAATTGTCTTGGAGGCCCTATGTTCTAAGTAAATCAGCTGAGAAATAGTGGAGTATCTATCAACCTAGGTTCTGCAGTGAAAAATAGTTTAGTTATGTTAAGCCACTGAGATATTAGGGTTTATTTGTACCATATCATAGCCTAGTCTATTCTACTAATTCATCCTCAGTATCCACCATTTCTTTCATTGTGTTAAATCCCCTAATTTTGGGCTGGACACGTGGCTACCCAAAATGAAGACTATATTTCTCAACCTCCCTAATGGCTGAGAGAAGCAATATGTTTAAAATACAGCCAAAGGACTGTAAGTGAAAGTACTGTCTCTTCCTTAAAAGCAGCTGTAATATACCTTTTGCTCTTCTTCTTTGTCCTCTTCTTTATCTTGCTACCTGGAATGTAGCTGCTGCTATCTTGGACTAGAGGTCAAGGCCACAAGTACAGCAGCAACAGTAAAAGAAGCCAGAGTCCCTGATAGCATGGAGCACCATACCAACTGTGGACAGCCTGCCCCAAAATTTATGTGAGTGAGAAATACATTTTTACCTTGTTTAAGCCATTGTTGTTTCCAGAATCTTCCATATATTCAGATGTGTGACCATGTCAACCAGACCTATATCCAGTGGATTATCTGGCTTTTTCACTTCTTCTGCAAGAGAGTGGCAAAAGGCCAGAATCAGCACCAGCACTGCTCAGTCAAGAGGATAGTTTAGATAGATCCCTCAGGTTGCTTAGGAAAGCTCGACAACTCTTCAAGCAAAAAGATCCAGAAGCAGAGGACATTTGAGGATGTATGTATTGTTAGTACAGAAGAGAGTCTCTGATTTACTTAGAAAGTCAGTCCTACCTAGGAGGAAGAGGCCATAACTATTAACAACAATTTAGAGTCTATTCCTCTTCCTCTTCTTGTCCCTGAGGTCAAATCCCAGAAGAAATAAAAACCTACATCCTCTCCCTGATTTGATTTTATTTTTATATTTTTAGGTTTCCCACTTCTCAGAAGAAATTCTTCCCCCATTTTCATTGAAACTCATTGCTACTTATTTCCGAGGCTTGTATCCATTTCTTAGTTTTTGCCTTCATGGTAAATGGTCCCTTCTACATAGTAAAATCTCAGTGGGTATGATATTTCCTTATTCTTTGTGTCCGTTTCATTCCCATAATCCATGGTTTGATACTGAGAATATTATTCTGCTATGGAATGAAATGACCCCTGTATCTAATGAACAACCTAGAAGGAAGGAAAGCTCCACAGAGGCGGGGATTTTTATATGTATATTTCTAGTACCTAGAAAAGTACCTTGCATATCATAGGAATTCTACAAATATTTGTTGAATTTAATATCTACTAGTCTTCTCTACTTAGCCTCACCACCATACTACTATTTACCTCTAAGTTATATCACCTTATGCGTGTTCAATGTACAGAAATATCCTGAGTGGCTAACTGCCAGAATCTAGAAAAAATAAATTTTGGACTTAAATAAACTATTAGGCATCTCTTTTTTTACAGTAAACTTCATATACAGAATTTTAAGCAGTAGATAAATTAAAATATGAGTTTATTTTAAATTATAAAGCCTTGAAAATATATTTCTAGGTGTATTAGTCAGCCCAATCTAGAATCAAGCTGCAATAAAAAACAATCTCCCAAATTCTGTAGCATATAACAATAAGCATTGATTCTCATACACATCTGCATGTTGACTTATCTAAGCCAGGCTCAGCTGGACATGGTTCCAAGCTATAGGTCTAGATCTGCTCTATGTGTCTCCATATCTTCCTTGTCTAGTGGTTACCCAGGGAATGTTCTTCTCATGGCAAAGGCAGGAGCACAGATGACAACTCCAGCTACAAAGGCACATTTCAAGCCTCTGCCTGTGTCCTGCCTGCTAACATCCCATTGGCCACAGCAAGTCACGATATCATGCTCAAAATCAAGGGGTCAGGAAGTAACTCTGGCTACCATAAAGCTTTAGCAAGGGGGTGAATGTATAAAACACGTACTGTATAAATGTATAAAAACAGATATTGAGACTAAGGATTCACTCTATCACACTAGGTGTGAAAAATATCAAATGTAAATTTGGGCCATTTTCTGATATCAGTTCTTCCCTGATAAACATTGTAAACTGTCACAAGAAAGGAAAGTGGGGTATGAAATCCCCAGAACTTAACTCAGCTCCCTAAGTCTGGAAAACATTCCTTTGTTTCTGAATGAACAACACATGCTGGGTAAATGCGGTGGAGAATGCACCTTAGGTTCACACCCTCTCTCAAGCCTACAGTGTTCCAGAACTCAGTCCTAACTCCATCCTTGCTCAAAGACTTTAACTCTTCTCCTTGGGAAACTCTCCTAGTAGAACGGTTCTCCAGGTCAATAATAGTAGTAAATGGCAGGGAAAATTTTAAGTCAAGAAATTTTATTTACTACCTTCATCCTCTCTGGGATGATGGTTTCATGTCAGAATAAAAAGAAAGTGCATTGAATGCCAGAGCAGTTATGGAGGGTAGGGAATATCATAGACTCTCACCAGACCCCAATCTATAACATGAGTCATTTAACATCTGATCCAATTAGTGGTCCCCAGCCCCCAGCTACTCCCTACTGTGTACTCCCTACTGTGGTCACTCAAGGGATCCTTACTAGTCTTCTTCTTCTTACTAGTCTTCCTTAACCCGGGGTCCTTAGATTGAATGTGTACAGAATTTAGGGGATCCTTGAGTTTGCGTGGGGAAAATGTTAACTAATATTTAACTAAATATTTAGTTAACTAACATTTAGCACTTCCTTCAATTATGAATGTAAGCAACAAACCACAGTAGTACTAGCAATACCTGTGTCCTTGTCACCAATAGAAATCACATTTTTTTTCTTATTACTTGATGCTTGTAGATATCTTTTGTAACATCTTTAGAGGTAATAATTTGTGTTTAACACTACTTTGAAAATGAAGTAGTTATTAGATCCACTGCTAGATCTGGTTCTTTAATGTGTCATACTATCAATATATCACAGATTTGTTTTTCTAATATTTTGATAACAGTTTTCATAATCTAAGTATTTTGTTTCGTGCATGTAAAAACATACTGAAAAAAGTCCATAGGCTTCACTAGACTGTTAATTGGCTCCACTGAACAAGTAAGGTTAAAAATTGCTCCCTAGAGTTTCCATCCATGGGTAAATTTTTAGACTTTCAGGAAACACATCGTAGGTTCACCATGTGCTTATATACAACAGCAGGTCATGTGCCCAAAAATATCTTGGACATATGGGATCAGTTCATTCCCTTTTATCCATATCTCAAACCCTTCCCCTTTTGATTCCTGTGACTATCTTCTGCAGACACTCTCCCAATCCCATTCTGGTTTCTTCTTCTGTCTTATAGTTTCCAGAAAATCTGTAAAAATCTCTTCTTTATCATTCCTTTATCATATCTTAGTCTCCAACTATAAGGTAAGGTCAAGGTAAGTTTAACGTAGCAATGCCTCCTGATTTAATTTTTAAAGTTTCCTCCTGATCATGTAACCTCTCTTAAGCCATTGCCAGGGAAGAAAAGTTCACCACCCCCCTCCCTTGTATAGTAATTCTTACCTTAGAAACTATTGCCTGATACTAACATGACATTTTCCCTTCATTGAGGTTGGTTCTGCCTTTTTCTCTAGATCCATTTTAAGACAGTTTCCATGCCTCCCCTCTCTCTTCTTCTCTACACCAAGTAGTCATTGACTCCTCAGCCATGGTAAAGGTCTGCCTGGTTTCCAGACTTTGCCTCATCCTTGTCCACTCTTCAGGCCACTCTCAGTGTGGGGGCCCCAGATGGGAGGGTGATGCATTGAGCATCTGCCAAAGTCAAGACTTTGCTCATTTCACTACAAATGCGTCATGTCTCTCTGGGCAGTCAAAGATGAGTTAATTTTAAAAGTGCCTCACTGATGATCAGTAAGGATGATCCAATCAACTAACCACTTATTGATTCACTTCACATTTAGGATCTTGTACAGAATGACCCTATCCAGCCATATTTTTCATCACTACCTGCTATGGTTTGAATGTTTGCATCCCTCTAAAATTCGTGTGTTAAAATCCTAATGCCAAGGTAATGGTATTAGAGGTGGGGCCTTTGGGAGGTGATTAGGTCCTGAGAATGGAGCCCTCATGAACAGGATTAGGGCTCTTATAAAAGAGGCCCCAAAAAGATGCCTCACCCCCTTCCACCATTGCAGAACTTGGCAGTCTGCAACCAATAAGAGGGCCATTACCATGTTGGCACCCTGATCTTAGACTTCCAGGTTCAAGAACTGTAAGAAATAAATTTCTGTTGTTTATAAGCTTCCCAGTCTGTAGTATTTCATTATAGCAGGCCAAGCAGACTAAGATACTACCTGTACATGTAGTGGACACTGTGATGCAACACCAGATTCCCCGGTAGAACGTATTGTCCCAGCTGCTGAGAGTGCTTCTGGCTGATTGCCCTGAGCTGTCATCTCTCCCTGGAAACTATCCTTGGCTGGAAACAGCTACCTTGCCCAAGAGGACAGTCCACATCCAATGACTGGTCACTTGGAAAATGTAAAGGCTCAGAACCCTCCCTGAAACATGAGACAATTTTGAAAGGCCATCCCAGCTTCAAAACTCCATAGAGGGTCAGCTGAGGCCTTTACTGAGACTGCTTTGCAGCCCAGCTTCTCCCACTGCATGATCCTGCTTCCTTGCCTTCCACAGAGTTTGATCCCCAGATCTCCAGTAGATCCCATATGCTAAACTTCACCTTAGAGTCTGCTTCTGGGGACCTCAACCTGCAACACTCCCTGACCCCATTCCAGGGCCCTAAGCCCACCAACATTAAATATGCAACTCTCTGATCACCTGTTTACTGTCATCTCCAGTATGCTCTACAGGGCTTGGCACAGGGGAGGAATTTACTAAATTAACTTTGATCTGCAAATTTGACAGCCTGCCATCAGTACCCTCATCCAAGTCTCTAATAAGAATCTTGAGAGTGGGTCAAGCTAAACAACTTGCTACCTAAAATGTCACCTAGTGATGTTCTCTGAGAGAAGTTAAGGGTCCTGGCAGTATCTCAGGCCATATAGCCAAGCATAAGAAGGTGAGTGCCAAGAGCCTTCTTCCCTGGGATCCCTGTAACCCCAGATCCCAGGCCTCAGCAAGACCCAGCTTAAATGAATAGACAAGTGGGCACCCAGGCCAAAACACTGTTCTTGTCCTAAACAGAGAGACATCTCCCTGAGGCTGATTCTTAACGTTTAATCTTAGTTTGCTTTATCATTAAATCTAGTTTTTAAGTATGTTGTTATTTTTGAGTCATATGAAGTTGCTATTGTTGTAGGTCCCATAAGGTCAAACATTGGCTATATCATATACTCAGTCTAAGAATATCTTAGCTTAATTTTTAATTATAAACATTTATCTTTTTAATTTGTATTTTATATTGGAGTATAGTTGATTTACAATGTTGTGTTACTTTCAAGTGTACAGAAAGGTGATTTAGTTATACATATACATATATATATTCTTTTTCAGATTCTTTTCCCATATAGGTTACACAGGGTATTGAGTAGAGTTCCCTGTGCTATACAGTGGTAGGTCCTTCTTTTTTTTTTTCTTTTTTTTTTTTAAATTTTTTATTTTTTTAATGATATTCTTGTCTGCTTACATTCTTTTTATTTATGTATGTATGTATGTATGTATGGCTGTGTTGGGTCTTCATTTCTGTGCGAGGGCTTTCTCTAGTTGTGGCAAGCAGGGGCCGCTCTTCATCGCGGTGCGCGGGCCTCTCACTATCGCGGCTTCTCGTTGCCGAGCACAGGCTCCAGACGCGCAGGCTCAGTAATTGTGGCTCACGGGCCGAGTTGCTCCGCGGCATGTGGGATCTTCCCAGACCAGGGCTCGAACCCGCGTCCCCTGCATTGGCAGGCAGATTCTCAACCACTGCGTCACCAGGGAAGCCCCGGTAGGTCCTTCTTGATTGCCTATTTTATATATAGTAGTGTGTATATGTTAAACACAACCTCCTAATTTATCCCTCCACCCACCTCCACCTTTTCCCTTTGGTAACCATAAGTTTGTTTTCTAGGTCTGTGAGTCTGTTTCTGTTTTGTAAATAAGTTCGTTTGTATCATGTTTTTAGATTCTACATATAAGTGATTTCATATGGTATTTGTCTTTCTCTGTCTGACTTACTTCACTTAGTATGATAATCTCTAGATCCATCCATGTTGGACATTTAGGTTGCTTCCATGCCCTGGCTGTTGTAAATAGTGCTGCAATGAACACTGGGGTGCATGTACCTTTTCAAAGTATGGTTTTCTCCAAATATATGCCCAGGAGTGGGATTGTTGGATCATACGGTAGCTCTATTTTTAGTTTTTAAAGGAAACTTCATACTGTTCTCCATAGTGGCTGTACCAATTTACATTCCCACCAAAAGTATAGGAGGATTCCCTTTTCTCCACACCCTCTCCAGCATTTATTGTTTGTAGATTTTTTGATGATGGCTATTCTGACTGGTGTGAAGTGATACCTCATTGTAGTTTTGATTTGCATTTCTCTAATAATTAGTGACATGGAAATCTTTTCATGTGTTTATTGGCTATCCGTATGTCTTCTTTGGAGAAATGTCTATTTAGGTCTTCCGCCCATTTTTTGATTGGGTTGTTTTTTTGTTATTGAGCAGCATGAACTGTTTGTATATTTTGGAGATTAATACATTGTTGGTTGTTTAATTTGAAAATATTTTCTCCCATTCTGTGTGTTGTCCTTTCGTTTTGTTTATGGTTTCCTTTGCTGTGCAAAAGCTTTTAATTTAATTAGGTCCTATTTATTTATTTTTGTTTTTATTTTCATTACTCTAAGAGGTGGATCAAAGATCTTGTGGCAATTTATGTCAGAGAGTTTTCTGCCTATGTTTTCCTTTAAGAGTTTTATAGTGTCTGGCCTTACATTTAGGTCTTTAATCCACTTTGAGTTTATTTTTGTATATGGTGTTATGGAGTGTTCTAATTTCATTCTTTTATGTGTAGAGTTTTCCTAGCACCACTTACTGAAGAGACTGTCTTTTCTCCATTGTATATTCTTGCCTCCTTGGTCATAGATTAGGTGACCATAGGTGCATGGGTTTATCTCTAGAACTTCCATGCTGTTCCATTGATCTACATTTCTGTTTTTGTGCCAGTACAATACTGTTTTGATTACTGTAGCTTTGTAGTATTGTCTGAAGTCAGGGAGCCTGATTTCTCCAGGTCAGTTTTTCTTTCTCAAGATTGCTTTGGTTATTTGGAGTCTTTTGTGTTTCCATAAAAATTGTAAAGTTTTTTGTTCTGATTCTGTGAAAAAAGCTATTGGTAAATTGATAGGGATTGCATTGAATCTGTAGATAACTTTGGGTGGTATAGTCATTTTGACAATATTGATTCTTCCAATAAAAGAACATGGTATATCTCTCCATCTGTTTTCATCATCTTTGATTTCTTTCATCAGTATCTTATAGTTATCTGAGTACAGGTCTTTTGCATCCTTAGGTAGATTTATTCCTAGGTATTTTATTCTTTTGGTGAGATGGTAAATGTGATTGCTTCCTTAATTTCTCTTCCTGATCTTTCCTTATTAGTGTATATAAATGCAAGAGATTTCTGTGCATTAATTTTGTATTCTGCTACTTTACAGAATTCATTGATGAGCTCTAGTAGTTTCTGGTAGCATCTTTAGGATTTTTTATGTATAGATTCATGTCATCTGCAAACAGTGACAGTTCTACTTCTTCTTTTCCAATTTGGATTCCTTTTTATTTCTTTTTCTTCTCTGATTGCCATGACTAGGACTTCCAAAACTATGTTGAATAAAAGTGGCAAGACTGGACATGCTTATCTTGTTCCTGATCTTGCAGGAAATGTTTTCAGCTTTTCACCATTGAGTATGATGTTAGCTGTGGGTTTGTCATATATATGGCCTTTATTATGTTGAGGTAGGTTCCCTCTATGCCCACTTTCTGGAGAGTTTTTATCATAAATGGGTGTTGAATTTTGTCAAAAGATTTTTCTGAATCTATTGAGATGGTCATATGGTTTTTAATCTTCAATTTGTTAATGTGGTGTATCACACTGATTGATTTTCAGATATTGAAAAATCCTTGCATCCCTGGGATAAATCCCACTTGATCATGGTGTATGATTCTTTTAATGTATTGTGGGTTTAGTTTGCTAGTATTTTGTTGAGTACTTTGGCATCTATGTTTATCCATGTTATTGGCCTGTAATTTTTGTGTGTGTGTGTGGTATCTTTGTCTGGTTTTGGTATCAGGGTGATGGTGGCCTCATAGAGTGAGTTTGGAAGTGTTCTTTCCTCTGCAATTTTTTGGAATAGTTTCAAAAGGATAGGTGTTAACTCTTCTCTAAATGTTTGATAGACTTCTCCATTGAAGCACTCTGGAACTGGACTATTCTTCTTGGATTGATCTCTTTTTTTTTTTTTAAACATCTTTATTGAAGTATAATTGCTTTACAATGGTGTGTTAGTTTCTGCTTTATAACAAAGTGAATCAGTTATACATATACATATGTTCCCTTATCTCTTCCCTCTTGCATCTCCCTCCCTCCCACCCTCCCTATCCCACCCCTCTAGGTGGTCACAAAGCACCGAGCTGATCTCCCTGTGCTATGCGGCTGCTTCCCACTAGCTATCTATTTTACATTTGGTAGTGTATATATGTCCATGACACTCTCTCACCCTGTCACATCTCACCCCTCCCCCTCCCCATATCCTCAAGTCCATTCTCTAGTAGGTCTGTGTCTTTATTCCCGTCTTGCCACTAGGTTCTTCATGACCTTTTTTTTTTCCTTAGATTCCATATATATGTGTTAGCATACTGTATTTGTTTTTCTCTTTCTGACTTACTTCACTCTGTATGACAGACTCTAACTCCATCCACCTCATTACAAATACCTCCATTTCATTTCTTTTTATGGCTGAGTAATATTCCATTGTATATATGTGCCACATCTTCTTTATCCATTCATTGGATTGATCTCTTGATCATTATGTAGTGTCCTTCTTTGTCTCTTGTACCAGTCTTTATTTTAAAGTCTATTTTCTCAGAGTATTGCTACTCCAGCTTTCTTTTGATTTCCATTTGCATGGAATACCTTTTTTCATCCCCTCACTTGCTCTATGTGTCCCTACACATGAAATGGGTCTGTATGTATCCCTAGATCTGAAGTGGGTCTTTTGTAGACTGCATATATATGGGTCTTGTTCTGCCATTCAGGCAGTCTATGTGTTTTGGTTGGAGCATTTAATTCATTTACATTTAAGGTAATTATCGATATGTATGTTCTTATTGCCATTTTGTTGATTGTTTTGGGTTTGTTTTTGTAGGTCACTTTTCTTCCCTTCCTCTTTTGTTCTCTCCTCTTGTGATTTGATTACTAACTTTACTGTTGTGTTTGGATTCTTTTTTCTCTTTTGTGTGTATATCTATTGTAGATTTTTGGTTTGCAGTTACCAGGAGGTTTTGACATAGCAATCTATATATATATACAAGATTGTATAGATAGATATAGATATAGAGATGTCTATATCTATAATTGTTTTAAGTTGCTGGTCTCAATTTCAAATGCATTTCCGATATTCTGCATTTGTACTCTCCTCTTCTCATGATTGCTGGTTTTGATAATCTTTTGTGTGGATGATTTCCTACATTTACTGTATGTTTGCCTTTAACAGTGTGCTTTCCCATTCGTAATTTTCTTGTTCCTAGTTGTGGCCTTTTCTTTTCCGCCTAGAGAAGTACCATTTGTTATAAAGCTGGTTTGGTGGTGCTGAATTCTCTTAGCTTTTGCTTGTCTGTAAAGCTTTTGATTTCTCCACTGAATCTGAATAGGAGCTTTGCTGGGTAGATTATTCTTGGTTGTAAGTTTTTCCCTTTCTTCACTTGAAATGTATCAGGCCACTCCTTCCTGACCTGCAGTTTCTGCTGAAAAATCAGCTGATAACTGTATGAGGGTTCCCTTGTACATTATTTGTTGCTTTTTCCTTGTTGCTTTTAATATTTTCTCTTTGTCTTTAATTTTTGTCAATTTGATTAATATGTATCTTGGTGTTTCCCTCCTTGGGTTTATCCTGTATGAGACTCTGTGCTTCCTGGACTTGGGTGACTGTTTCCTTTCCCATGTTTGGGAAGTTTTCAGCTATTATCTCTTCAAATATTTTCTCAGGCCTTTCTCTCTCTCTTCTCCTTCCAGGACTGCTATAATCTGAATATTGGTGCATTTAATGTTGTCCCAGAGGTCTCTTAAACTGTCCTCATTTCTTTTCATTCTTTCTTCTTTACTCTGTTCTGTGGCAATGATTTCCACCATTATGTCTTCCAGCTCACTTATCCATTCTTCTGCCTCATTTAGTCTGCTATTGATTCCTTCCAGTGTATTTTTCATTGCAGTTATTGTATTGTTCAGCTCTGTTTGTTTTTTCTTTAAATGTTCTAGCTCTTTTTAAATTTCTTGTATCTTCTTGGTCTGTGCTTTCATTCTTTTTCCAGGATCATCTTTACTATCATTACTCTGAATTCTTTTTCAGGTAGATTTCCTATCTCCACTTCACTTAGTTGTTCTTTTGGGGTTTTATCTTGTTCCTTCGTCTGGAACATATTCCTCTGCCATCTCATTTTGTCTAACTTTCTGTGTTTGTGGTCCCATAGGCTGCAGGGTAGTTCCTCTTGCTTCTGTTGTACGCCCCCTGGTGGATGAGGCTGGTCTAAGAGGCTTGTGCAGTCTTCCTGGTGGAAGTGACTGGTGCCTACCCACTGATGGGTGGAGCTGGGTTTTTTCCCTCTGGTGGGCAGGGCCATGTCAAGGGGTGTGTTTAGAGGCAGCCGTGGGCTCAGGAAGACTTTTGGAAGCCTGTCTGCTGATGGGTGGGACTGTGTTCCTGCCCTGTCTGTTGTTTGGCTTGAAGTGTCCCAGCACTGGAGCCTAAGGGCTATTGGTTGGGGCCGGGCCTTGGCATCGAAATGGAGGCATCCAGAATAGCTCACACCAATGAGTACTCCCCAGTTCTTCTGTCACCACATGTCCTTATCCCTGCAGTGAGCCACAGTCAACCCTGTCTCCCAGGAGACCCTCCAAGATCAGCAGGTAGGTTTGGCCCAGGTTCCTATGAAGTCACTGCTATTTCCCCTGGTTCCTGGCACACCTGACTCTTTGCTTGCACCATCCAAGAGTGGCGTTTCTCTTTCCCCCAGTCCTGTGGAGTTCCTGTGATCAAGCCCCACTGGCCTTCAAATCCAAATGCTCTGGGGGCCTCTCCTTTTGATGCCAGACCCCCAGCTAGGGACCATGACATGGGTCTCAGAACTCTCACTCCTGTGGGAGAACCTCTACAATATAATTATTTTCAAGTTTGTGGGTAGCCCACCTGGCGAGAATTGGATTTGATGGTATCGCGAATGTGTCCCTCCTACTGTCTCATTGTGTCTTCTTTTTTGTCTTTGGAAGTACAATATCTTTTTTGATAGGTTCCAGTCCTTTTTGGTCAATGGGGTTGTTCAGCAGTTAATTGTGATTTTGGTGTTTTTGTGAGAGGAGGTGAGCTCAAGTTCTTCTACTTCACCATCTTGTCAGGAAACACTGTTCCATCTATTACTTGTTTAATTAAAAAAAATTTTTTTTTGAATTTTTGAATTTTATTTTATTTATTTTCTTATACAGCAGGTTCTTATTGTTTTTCCATTTTATACATATTAGTGTATATATGTCAATCCCTATCTCCCTATTCATCCCACTACCACCATCTCCCACTGCAGCTTTCCCCTCTTGGTGTCCATATGTTTGTTCTCTATATCTGTGTCTCAATTTCTGCCCTGTAAACGAGTTCATCTGTACCATTTTTCTAGGTTCCACATATATGCGTTAATATGCAATATTTGTTTTTCTCTTTCTGACTTACTTCACTCTGTATGACAGTCTCTAGGTCCATCCACGTCTCTACAAATGACCAAATTTCCTTCCTTTCTATGGCTGAATAATATTCCATTGTATATATGTACCACAACTTCTTTATCCATTCGTCTGTCGATGAGCATTTAGGTTGCTTCCATAACCTGGCTATTGTAAATAGTGCTGCAGTGAACATTGGGGTGCATGTGTCTTTTGACTTATGGTTTTCTCAGGGTATATGCCCAGAAGTGGGATTGCTGGGTCATATGGTAATTCTATTTTTAGTGTTTTAAGGAACCTCCAAACTGTTCTCCATAGTGGCTGTATCAATTTACATTCCCACCAACAGTGCAAGAGGGTTCCCTTTTGTCCACACCCTCTCCAGCATTTGTTGTTTGTAGATTTTCTGATGATGCCCATTCTAACTGGTGTCAGGAGATACCTCATTGTAGTTTTGATTTGCATTTCTCTAATAATTAGTGATGTTGAGCAGCTTTTCATGTGCTTCTTGGCCATCTGTATGTCTTCTTGGGAGAAATGTCTATTTAGGTCTTCTGCCCATTTTTGGATTGGGTTGTTTGTTTTTTAAATATTGAGCTGCATGTGCTGTTTATATATTTTGGAGATTAATCCTTTGTCCGTTGATTCGTCTGCAAATATTTTCTCCCATTCTGAGGGTTGTCTTTTCATCTTGTTTATGGTTTCCTTTGCTGTGCAAAAGCTTTTAAGTTTCATTAGGTCCCATTTGTTTATTTTTGTTTTTATTTTCATTACTCTAGGAGGTGGATCAAAAAAGATCTTGCTGTGATTTTTGTCAAAGAGTGTTCTTCCTATGTTTTCCTCTAAGAGTTTTATAGTGTCTGGTCTTACATTTAGGTCTCTAATCCATTTTGAGTTTATTTTGGTGCATGGTGTTAGGGAGTGTTCTAATTTCATTCTTTTACATGTAGCTGTCCAGTTTTCCCAGCACCACTTATTGAAGAGACTGTCTTTTCTCCATTGTATATCCTTGCCTCCTTTGTCATAGATTAGTTGACCACAGGTACGTGGGTTTATCTCTAGAATTTCCATGCTGTTCCATTGATCTATATTTCTGTTTTTGTGCCAGGACCATATGGTCTTGATTACTGTAGCTTTGTAGTATAGTCTGAAGTCAGGGAGTCTGATTCTTCCAGCTCCATTTTTTTCCCTCAAAACTGCTTTGGCTATTCGGGGTCTTTTATGTCTCCATACAAATTTTAAGATTTTTTGTTCTAGTTCTGTTAAAAATGCCATTGGTAACTTGATAGGGATTGCATTGAATCTGTAGATTGCTTTGTGTAGTATAGTCATTTTCACAATATTGATTCTTCCAATCCAAGAACATGGTATATCTCTCCATCTGTTTGTATCACCTTTAATTTCTTTCATCAGTGTCTTATAGTTTTCTGCATTCAGGTCTTTTGTCTCCCTAGGTAGGTTTATTCCTAGGTATTTTATTCTTTTTGTGGCAATGGTAAATGGGAGTGTTTCCTTAATTTCTTTTTCAGATTTTTCATCATTAGTGTATAGGAATACAAGATATTTCTGTGCATTAATTTTGTATCCTGAAACTTTACCAAAGTCATTGATTAGCTCTAGTAGTTTTCTGGTGGCATCTTTAGGATTCTCTATGTATAGTATCATGTCATCTTCAAACAGTAACAGTTTTACTTCCTCTTTTCCAATTTGTATTCCTTTTATTTCTTTTTCTTCTTTGATTGCTGTGGCTAGGACTTCCAAAACTATGTTGAATAATAGTGGTGAGAGTGGACATTCTTGTCTTGTTCCTGATCTTAGTGGAAATGCTTTCAGTTTTTCACCATTGAGAATGATGTTTGCTGTGGGTTTGTCATATATGGCCTTTATTATGTTGAGGTAGGTTCCCTCTATGCCCACTTTCTGGAGAGTTTTTATTGTAAATTGGTGCTGAATTTTGTCAAAAGCTTTTTCTGCATCTATTGAGATGATCATATGATTTTTATTCTTCAATTTGTTAATATGGTGTATCACATTGATTGATTTGCATGTATTGAAGAATCCTTGCATCCCTGGGATAAATCCCACTTGATCATGGTGTATGATCCTTTTAATGTGCTGTTGGATTTTGTTTGTTAGTATTTTGTTGAGGGTTTTTGCATCTATATTCATCAGTGATATTGGCCTGTAATTTTCTTTTTTTGTAGTATCTTTGTCTGCTTTTGATACCAGGGTGATGGTGGCCTCATAGAATGAGTTTGGGAGTGTTCTTTCATCTGCAATTTTTTGGAAGAGTTTGAGAAGGATGGGTGTTAGCTCTTCTCTAAATGTATGGTAGAATTCACCTGTGAAGCCATCTGGTCCTGGACTTTTGTTTGCTGGAAGATTTTTAATTACAGTTTCAATTTCATTATTTGTGATTGGTCTGTTCATATTTTCTACTTCTTCCTGGTTCAGTCTTGGAAAGTTATACTTTTCTAAGAATTTTTCCATTTCTTAGAGGTTGTCCATTTTATTGGCATAGAGTAGCTTGTAGTAGTCTCAGGATGCTTTGTATTTCTGCAGTGTCTGTTGTAACTTCTCCTTTTTCATTTCTAATTTTATTGAGTCCTCTCCCTCGTTTTCTTGATGAGTCTGGCTAATGGTTTATCAATTTTCTTTATCTTCACAAAGAACCAGCTTTTAGTTTTATTGATCTTTGCTCTTGTTTTCTTTGTTTCTATTTCTTTTATTTCTGATCTGAACTTTATGATTTCTTTCCTTCTGCTAACTTCGGGTTTTGTTTGCTCTTCTTTCTCTAGTTCCTTTAGGTGTAAGGTTAGATTGTTTATTTGATATTTTTGTTTCTTGAGGTAGGCTTGTATTACTATAAACTTCCCTCTTAGAACTGCTTTTGCTGCATCCCATAGGTTTTGGATCATTGTGTTTTCATTGTCATTTGTCTCTAGGTATTTTTTGATTTCCTCTTTGATTTCTTCAGTGATCTCTTGGTTATGTAGTAATGTATTGTTTAGCCTCCATGTGTTTGTGTTTTTTACGTTTTTTTCCCTGTAATTGATTTCTACTCTCATAGCATTGTTGTCAGAAAAAATGCTTGATATGATTTCAATTTTCTTAAATTTACTGAGGCTTTATTTGTGACCCAAGATGTGATCTATCCTGGAGAATGTTCTGTGTGCACTTGAGAAGTAAGTGTCATCTGCTGTTTTTGGATGGAATGTCCTATGAATAGCAATTAAATCTATCTGGCCTATTGTGTCATTTAAGCTCGTGTTTCCTTATTAATATTCTGTTTGGATGATCTGTCCACTGGTGTAAGCCGGGTGTTAAAGTCCCCCACTATTATTGTGTTTCTGTCGAGTTCCTCTTTTACAGCTGTTAGCAGTTGCCTTATGTATTGAGGTGCTCCTATGTTGGGTGCATATATATTTATAATTCTTATATCTTCTTCTTGGATTGATCCCTTGATCATTATGTAGTGTCCTTCCTTGTCTCTGTAACATTCTTTATTTTAAAGTCTATTTTGTCTGATATGAGTATTGCTACTCCAGCTTTCTTTTGTTTTCTATTTGCATGGAATATCTTTTTCCATCCCCTCACTTTCAGTCTGTAGTGTCCCTAGGTCTGAAGTGGGTCTCCTATAGACAGCATATATATGGGTCTTCTTTTTGTATCCATTCAGCAAGCCTGTGTCTTTTGCTTGGAGCATTTAATCCATTCACGTTTAAGGTAATTATCGATATGTATGTTCCTATTACCATTTTCTGAATTGTTTTTGGTTTGTTTTTGTAGGTCCTTTTCTTCTCTGTGTTTCCCACTTAGAGAAGTTCCTTTAGCATTTGTTGTATAGCTGGTTTGGTGGTGCTGAAGTCTCTTAACTTTTGCTTGTCTGTAAAGCTTTTGATTTCTCCATCAAATCTGAATGAGATTCTTGCCGGGTAGAGTAATCTTGGTTGTAGGTCCTTCCCTTTCATCATTTTAAATATGTCATGCCACTTCCTTCTGGCTTGTAGAGTTTCTGCTGAGAAATCAGCTGTTAACCTTATGGGAGTTCCCTTGTGTGTTATTTGTCTTTTCTCCCTTGTTGCTTTCAATAATTTTTCTTTTCTTTAACTTTTGCCAATTTGATAACTATGTGTCTTGGTGTGTTTCTCCTTGGGTTTATCCTGTATGGGACTCTCTGCGCTTCCTGGACTTGGGTGGGTATTTCCTTTCCCATGTTAGGGAAGTTTTTGACTATAATCTTTTTAAATATTTTCTCAGGTCCTTTCTCTATCTCTTCTCCTTCTGGGACTCCTATAATGCGAATGTTGTTGCATTTAATGTTGTCCCAGAGATCTCTTCGGCTGTCTTCATTTCTTTTCATTCTTTTGTCTTTATTCTGTTCTCCAGCAGTGAATTCCACCATTCTGTCATCGAATTCACTTATCTGTTCTTCTGCCTCAGTTATTCTGCTATTGATTCCTTCTACTGTAGTTTTCATTTCAGTTATTGTATTGTTCATCTCTGTTTGTTTGTTCTTTAATTCTTCTAGACCTTTGTTAAACATTTCTTGCATCTTCTTGATCTTTGTCTCCATTCTTTTTCCGAGGTCCTGGATCATCTTCACTATCATTATTCTGAATTCTTTTTCTGGAAGTTTGCCTATCTCCACTTCATTTAGTTTTTATTCTGGGGTTTTATCGTGTTCTTTCATCTGGTACATAGCCCTCTGCCTTTTCATCTTGTCTATCTTTCTGTGAATGTGGTTTTTGTTCCACAGGCTGTAGGATTATAGCTCTTTTTGCTTCTGCTGTCTGCCCTCTGGTGGTTGAGGTTATCTACGAGTCTTGTGTAAGTTTCCTGATGGGAGGGACTTGTGGTGGATAGAGCTGGCTGTTGCTCTGGTGGGCAGAGCTCAGTAAAACTTTAATGTGCTTGTCTGCTGATGCATGGGGTTGGGTTCCCTCCTTGTTGGTTGTTTGAGGTGACCCAACACTGGAGCCTACCCGGCTCTTTGGTGGACTAATGGCGGACTCTGGGAGGGCTCACACCAAGGAGTAATTCCCAGAACTTCTGCTGCCAGAGTCCTTGTCTTCACAGTGAGACACAGCCACCCTCCACCTCTGCAGGAGACCCTCCAGCACTAGCAGGTAGGTCTGGTTCATTCTCCTATGGGGTCACTGCTCCTTCCCCTGGGTCCTGATGCCTACACTACTTTGTGTGTGCCCTCCAAGAGTGGAGTCTCTGTTTCCCCCAGTCCTGTCGAAGTCCTGCAATCAAATCCCGCTAGCCTTCAAAGTCTGATTCTCTAGGAATTCCTCCTCCTGTTGCCGGACCCCCAGGTTGGGAAGCCTGACGTGGGGCTCAGAACCTTCACTCCAGTGGGTGGACTTCTGTGGTATAAGTGTTCTCCAGTTTGTGAGTCACCCACCCAGCAGTTATGGGATTTGATTTTATTGTGATTGCACCCCTCCTACCATCTCATTGTGGCTTCTCCTTTGTCTTTGGATGTGGGGTATACTTTTTGGCGAGTTCCAGTGTCTTCCTGTCAATGATTGTTCAGCAGTTAGTTGTGATTCCGGTGCTCTCACAAGAAGGAGTCTAAAAATTTTTTTTTAACTCTCTCATTTACTTTCCTCTGAACAGTTCAATTTACTGGCTATTGAAGCAGTGGTTCAATGGTAACACTGAGGCTTAAGAATATATTGCCTTCTTCTTCTCTCAATATCTTCCGAGAAATGATATATGAGGGGCACACAAACTGCCATGGTGATCACATACCTTTCCTGGTGACCACAGCTGTCACTGCCAAGCAACTGACTAACATTTATTCTTGTTATACCTAATTTATCCTAAAATTTCCTTTTTTTAAATATTAAGAGTGTCATTTTTAACCACTTTTATTATCCTTTTTTTTTTTTTACTTTAGCTCATTTTGCCATTTTATTGATTAACATATCCTTTTAAGCTGGCTTTAAAGAACGTGGCTATTTACTGTCACTACCACAATCAAAGAACCAGGTTCGCACATGGTTCCCCCCAGAACCCTTGAGGACTGATAGGAATGTGACAATTGTTCTCACCTTTAAGAAGGGATTGTGCGCTTAGAGGAAAACATAGGCAGAACACTATTTGACATAAATCACAGCAAGATCTTTTTTGACCCACCTCCTAGAGTAATGAAAATAAAAACAATAATAAACTAATGGGGGCTAATTAAACTTGAAAGCTTTTGCATAGCAAAGGAAACCATAAAGAAAACAAAAAGACAACCCACAGAATGGTAGAAAATATTTACAGATGAAGCAACCAACAAGTGATTAATCTCCAAAATATACAAACAGCTCATGCAGCTCAATATCAAAAAAACAAACAACCTAATCAAAAAATGGGTGGAAGACCTAAATAGACATTTCTCCAAAGAAGACATACAGATGGCCAACAAACACATGAAAAGATGTTCAACAACACTAATTATTAGAAAAGCGCAGATCAAAACTACAATGAGGTATCACCTCACAATGGTCAGAATGGCCATCATCAAAAAATCTACAAACAGTAAATGCTGGAGAGGATGTGGAGAAAAGGGAACCCTCTTGCACTGTTGGTGGGAATGTAGATTGATACAGCCACTATGGAGACCAGTATGGAGGTTCCTCAAAACACTAAAAATAGAACTACCATGTGACCCAGCAATCCCACTCCTGGGTGTTTACCCAGAGAAAGCCAGAATTCAAAAAGATACATGCAACCCAATATTCATTGCAGCACTATTTACAAATAACCAGGACATGGAAGCAGCCTAAATGTCCATCAGCAGAGGAATGGATACAGAAGTGGTGGTACTTATATACAATGGAATATTACTCAACCATAAAAAGGAATGAAATAGTGCCATTTACAGAGATGTGGATAGAACTAGAGACGGTCATACAGAGTGAAGTAAGTTAGAAAGGGAAAAACAAATATCATATAATATTGCTTATATGTGGAATCTAGAAAAATGGTACAGATGAACTTATTTTCAAAGCAGAAATAGAGACACAGATGTAGAGAACAAACTTATGGATACCCAGGGGGGAAGGGGAGCGTGGGATGAATTGGGAGATTGGGATTTACATATATACACTACTATGTATAAAATATGTAACTAATGAGTACCTACTGTATAACACAGGGAACTCTGCAATGTTTGTACCTTCTCTAAGCTTTCTCATTCAACCAAACTGATCACTCCTTTGTGGCAAGATTTGGTAGGAAGCAAGAATTCTTTTTCCTCCTCTCCTGTTCAGTGGGATTCAGGATAAGGCTGACCTTCATACCCAGCATGCTTCCTTTAGACTGTTCATGTGCTAACAAAAATACATCAGCAGCACGCACACCATCCTGGTGCCAGAAAGGGTGTTTATAAAAATTGTTCAGATGCTTATTTCTCTCTTCCAGAAATTGCCTTCTCTCTGATCCAGGTTACAGATCTGTGCCAGAACCCTGGGTCTTGAAAAAACTGTGAAGAATATTTATCAATATCACCCAGTTTTCCACTTCAACCACCCACTCTCCAAGTCCTCAACAATTATGTTACTCTAGATTGTTGGGGTTTATTCAATTCATAGATATTTTCTTTCTTTTCTTTTTTTGTGTCTCTTACTTGTGGTAAAAATACACATAACACAAATCTTACCATTTTTAAGTGCACATTGTGTTTAGTAGCATTAATAATCCAGGTTCTGATTCAGAATCAAATTGGAGTTGTTGCTCACTTCTAACAACTGCCTGCTATTTTTCATCCCTCTAATTTCCAATCTTACTTTTGCTTATAGGGCAGTGACCAGAATGACTCTTTCTAATGAAAAGTTTGTCTTCTCATCTAGCTTAGGCTCCCTGTTATCTTGGTGTGTCCAGCCAGGTGAGCCAGACTAGCAGGCCTCTGGGAAATCTGTGCATTTCAGAGAAGTGCTCATTTGTCTTTGGTTCTCTCTCTCTCTTCCTCCCTCTCCCTCCCTCTCATATGGAACTGAACCTGAGTGCTCTGTTTGGGCTCATGTGATTTCTGATTCCATCTCAATAGGTCTCTGAAGGATATAGTATTGCTTAAATAGAGAAGGAAAGAAAAGTATCCCTAGTGAGAACAGGGATGTAGCAGAACACAGAGGCCACTAACCATAGAGTTAGTGCTCAGGGCATATCATTTGGAATGGGACATAAAAGAGATCTGAAACATAAATCTGAAGAGGGAAATTTGGGTTAAAATGAAGGTGCCAGAATAAGAGAAGTAAGTGCTGTCTTAAAAAAGGAGGGAACCATGGAATGAATAAGAGCAGTCTAAATCAGCCTGGGTAGGGAAGAGCCTGTTCATAATGAAGACTAGATGTCTGAGTTTCAGACTTCTTGGGTCTAGACTCTGTGGTTACAGAAGGAGAGGAGGGACCTAGGGAGCTGGTGGATGAAACTCAACAAAGGACCAACCCAAAGGAGGTATTTGGTGACCAGGAGTGGGAAAGGAGGAAGGTCTCTAAGGGGAGCAAGTTCCAGACACAGAGAGACTGAGAGAATGGGGGAGCAAGACACAGAAAGAGACAACCAGCTGAAGAACTAGGTTGGATGGTGGAGCAGAGATTTGTCAGCACTTGCTCATTTCTCCTCCACACTCACCTCTCCACACAGAAGCCTGATCCTTATGAACACCTGCTTCTCATTGACTATGGGCTTTTCTGACTATGGGAGCCCAATCAGCCCACACAGAGGACAAGCATGAAGTGCCTGAAAGTTCATTACCTCAGCAGCAGTACTATGTCCGTGATGGACAAGAGTGGTGGGTAAATACCCCAGCTACCTTACCACTAAGGTGGGAAAACTCTGAGGTACATGCCCTACACTGTCTCTCAGCGTCCTCCACTGAGACTGAGCCCCAGTTTCCCACATGGGAACTGACTTCATGGCACAGTCTTCATTGGCTGTCTTCCTTTCCCTTTCTAGTGAAGTTTCCTTCACCTCCCAAATAAATTATTCACACCTTGATCCTTGTCTCTTGCCTCTCTCTGGGGCAGTGCAGCCCAAAGGAAGGTTTGGTTTAGAACATAGTCATCCTGCACCCCCCAATCCTCTCCCCAACAAGCTTCCAGATCCTCCCTGCTTAACCCTCAGTGTGTGACCAGAGCCACTGGAGGTCCACTCCAGGTGTTCAACATTGGGCCCTGAGGTCTCCTCTTTCTCTCCAGTCCCTTACTTCCTGGTCTGGTTAGCCTGCCTGGGGAAGAGATTGGCACAGGAAGCTCCCACAGAGGTAGGCACCTTGACATAAGCGCCACCCCCACGACCACAGCCATGGAAGAATTCAAAGCTAGGAAAAGGCCCAGGAGATCTGGAGCCCCCTTTCACCCTGCTCCAGAGTAGACAACATAGATTTGGACATTGAGGGGCCCTCACTGAGGTGAGCAGATGGAGTTCTCTTATTAATTTGTCATGATGCCAAGACCGTTTAATTTCTCTTCTTCAGAATGGAGTCTTTGAGGACTTTGATGGTGATTTGTCTACCACTGCTGCAGGGTTCCCCACTTCCCAACTCTAAGGCAGAGAGGAAAGAATTTATTATTTTAATCAGGGAGGAAAACAAGAGCGACGTTGATGCCACTGCATGACAGCGCTGTGGCCCCCTACTCTAGAGCCGGCATCATGGAGATGAATGGCCAGGGTTGTTTTCTCATTAACTTAATTTTTGCTGAGGAAAAAAACTCATGGGCTATTAGGGTGCTCTCCAACTCAGCCATCATGGGGAATTGGTGCTGATAAAAGGGGCTTATATGAAATTAGTACCATTGTGAAAGGTCAACCCAGATGTAAATAAGAGATACCAGAACAGTGAATGGGACACTGTTACCAAACACAATCTCAGTCCCTCCCAGGCTGAACTGGGCCTTAAAGTTGAGGCTGATACTCCAAGCAGCCACCCTAATTGTTGTGGGGGCTGTGGGCCCTTGGAGGAGGCTCGACCATTCACTCATCCCAGACCCTGAACTGCCCATTCCTCAGCTTCTGTCAGAGATGATGTCAGGATGTCCTCCTGCCTGCTATCATGTGACCACTTGGCTGGCATTCTGCCTTTCAGTCCCTTCCCTGCCACTCTCTAGGGACCACAGGCATGTTCTTGGTTCTCCTCCAAGCCCTACAAGGCCCATGGGAGGCTAGAGCAGGGGTAGGCAGGGAAATCTCAGGGTTTCTCAGCGTAACCAAGCCTCACCACTATTTCTATTCCATTAAGACCTCTTCCTGGTGGTGCAAGCCACTCTCCAAGGAAGGCTCCGACTCCTCTACAGGTGGATAACAGGGCTCTCCCCTCTGGTCTAGAGTTTCCAAACCTGTCTCATCGGCCGCACCCATCCCCCACTCCCTGGATTTTGACCTAGAGGGAGGTCAGGGAGCAGGTCTCCAGTTCCCATCCCCCTACCCATAGCTCCTTTCCCGGATCCCAGAAAGGGTTCCTGCCCCCTCCACCCCCACCATTTGACATATAACCTGTGCTTCCCTACACCATGACTTCAAGTGGTACACTATGGAGCCTTCTCAGTGTATAATGGAAGATTTGGGGAAATTAGAAAGCCCTTTTATATCTCAACATAGCCCAGCTCTGGCAGGCACAAATCCTTGCCTCCACAATTCCCGTTCCAAAAGGGCTTTTTTGAGAGCTCATATTGAGTATCAAAAGCTGAAGCCTGACTCCTTTGTCTTCTTTTGGGTTCCACCTTCACCTGTGAATTATAATGAGTAGAGGCTCAAGAAAGCAAGAAATATTAGCAACAAGAATTGCATTCATGTGTATAAGGGTCAGCATCAGATCTGGGCCGACGTAGGCTTGTCGGGGAATGACCTCAGCCTTTCTCTTCCCACTTCCTTGTTTCCTTGGAACTACAGAAAAAATATGAAACATTGCAAGTTGGATTGCAAGCCTTGGGCCTACCTGACTCACACAGTATAAAAAGCTGATGGGAAGCAAAAGCTGTGGTCTCTGTGTCACGGTGACCTGCAAGCACCTTGGCTCCCCACTTCAGCAGCCATAGATACCCCACATGGTTGAAAAGACCAAAGAAGCTGTGTGGTTGGCCCTCCCAGTAAGGAGATATTGGGTACCCTGTATCTAATTTCCTCTGCCTTTCTATAAAGCTAAGTGTCAGTGTTCTCCAAAGAAATAGAATCAACAGGATGTTTGTATAGGTATGGAGAGAGTTTTATTTTAAGGAACTGGTTTATGTGATTACAAAGGAATGGGGAGTCCAAAATCTGATGGGGGAGGCTGACAGGCTGGAGACTAAGGGAAGAGTTGCAGTTAGAGGCCAAAGGCAGTCTGCTGGCAGAATTTCTTCTTGCTCAGTGGAGGTCAGTCTTTGTTCTATCAGGGCCTTCAAGAAATTGGACTAGGCCCACCCACAGTATAGAAAGCAATGTGATTTACTCAAAGTCCACTGATTTAAATGTTAATCTCATCAAAAATACCTTCACAAAACCATTCAGAATGTTTGACCAAATATCTGGGCACCATGGCCCAGCCAAGTCAATATATAAAATTAACAGCCATACTAAGTAACCATAGTAAACATAAGATGGTTGCATCTTGTGAGTTTGATTGCCATCTTGAATCATAACCATAATCATATCCCATAGCCACTCCTGTCTGAGTTCAATCACAGTTGGTTCTCTAAGTGCTGAGCTGCTGCAAGGATCTGTGGGAGGCACAGTAGCCAAAGAGGAGGTCATTTCTTCCCCATCTGACCACTGGCATCTACTACCTTGCCTGCAGCTATTCAGGGAGGCTTTTCCTACTCTTTTGTTGCAGGGAAGCTCCCTGGAGAATGTCCCCATGGCTCTTGTTTTCCTTGCAGACCACACACAACCAAGCCTAGGGGTGAGCACCCAGCATCTTGCTGACTGCCCAGGAGACACTCCTGGCCAATGTGGTCCTATGAAGGGCCCTGAAAGAGGTACAACTGCTACTTGCTGAGAAGACAGCAAATCTACCATTGTGGTCTTAAAAATGAACATTCCCTTTTACAATACTTAGCACTTTACAGTTTGCAAAGCACTTTCACATCTGTTATCAATTCGATCCTTCCCAAAGAATGTGAGAAAAGTCTTGGTTCTGGTCTTCATTGCTGCCTCAGGCAGCCAAAGATGGAGTTTTCCAGATCTCCCTTGCTGGCTCATCCAGGGGCTGCCCTAATGCACTGCACTTTCTCAAGCTAGCAAGAACATGTAGAGACCATGGTGAGGCTCAGAGGCTGCAACTTTGGAGGTCTCCTGTAGTTCCTAGTCCCCATTCTCAAAGATGTCACAGGCTACCAGCCTGGTCTTGAGGGTAGAGAAGCAAGCCATGCCCTGGTACTCACTCAGCCATCACTGTCTCTGAAAGGCCAAGATGTCTGACATGACTTACAGCTTAAGAAATGAACTTAGCTCATGTTATTACCAAGAAAGCCAGCAAATAGACCCTGGAAGTGATGGCAGCAGTTCAGACTCTCAGCCGGCAAGTCAGCGTCTGGGGACCTTTGGGTTTCCATCTGTTAAGCCCCATCAGAGCCAAGTGGACAATGGGGGTAGTACAGACACAACTATGAATGTATATGTTGTGTGTGTGCGTGTGTGTGTGTGTGTGCGCACGCACGCGCGCGCGCTCCAGAAGGCCAACTTCAAGCATACCTAAGCTTGAAAACACAGCCAGAATTACCAATAGAGAAAGTAGTGGCCCAAGCCTTTGGCAATTCCCTTGGGTCATGCCATGGTGAACCCTGTGGTCCTTGCCCTAGGAGAGCATCTGCCACATGGAGGAAGCAGACACACCCCAAATAAGTCAGATCCTGGGATGCTGTGGGTACTGTTTTAGTTTAGAACCAGAGTCAGGGTGATGGAAGAACTTCCACAGGCAAAATTATGTGTGTGGCCCAGGCCTGTTCCAGAGGTAGAGCGATGTGGGAGAAGTTGTCAGACCTTCCAGGAGCCTCAAACTACTGCTGCATCAGTCCCTGAGACAGAAAATGGACAGTGATCAGGAAGGAGTACCAAAGGGTCTTAACCAAGTGCTACATGAGAGGGTGAACAAGGCTCCCAGAGAGCTGGGGTAGCAGTGACATGACTGGCTAGAAGTGCCAGCTGTCCATGGACTCAGCCACAAAGAGTAGATTGCCAGGGCATGGAGAGCTGCTGTCAGTGAGCAGCAACAGCTGCAGGAGTCTAGGTTCTCAGTCTCCACTGTTCTGCTCTCCATCAGTCACAATCTGGCAGGAAACACCATAAGCCCAAAGGCAGTTCTGACTCTAACATTTGTGGAGTAGTGAGATAAGAGTACAAAGGGAGGTCCCAAACTTGCAGCCCACCTCCTTCTAACAACACCCATGGCTCTACCCTATACCATGCAGGGTCCCACATGCACACGTGTGGATGGATGAGCCTTCAAGTCCAAGCTCTGTCCATGACCCATTCTTTGGGGATACTCATCAATGGCATGGACTAACCTTGGGAGACAGATCCAGAGAAGATGCCCACATAGAGCCCAGAAGCAGGATAAGGCCATTTAAACAGGGGACTCTAGGTCCTGCTCACCCTGAGTTTGGCCTCGGGGTGGAGGAGGTGACAGGTGTCATGAAGTCCTGGTGGGAAAGTCTCCTTGGCACAGTGCAGGGGAGGGATGAGAAGGTCCTCTAAAGCAGGACTGCTCACAATGTGGTCCACAAAGCAGTGCCAGCCCAAGAGCTGTTTCTCATGGGCTCATGACAACGTTAGCACAGAAACTGAGTAAGCATTTAGGAACTCAATAGCAATTTGACCACCTAATTTTATGCCTTTTGAGTCTAATAATAATAATAATAAAACATTTGGGCTTTGTTTTGCATTTTTTTTGTTTTGTTTTGCTTTTTACTTTTCATTTTTCTAGTAATTTTATTGTATTTTACAAAAACATTGGTCCACAACAGATTGGAAAATTTTTAATCTGGTCTTTCAGCACAGATAATTTGAGAAGCTCTGCTCTGAAGCACAGGATAAGGTCAGACGTACCAACTGCCTAAGTGTGAGGGCAGCACTTCCCAGGGGCATGTCTGGGGAAGATGCAGCCTAATCTCCTCTCTGGATATTCAGAGGCTTGCCCTGATCAGCCAGTCCTCCAGAGTGACGACAGTAGAGTACACGCCCTAGGCCCTCCAGAAAGGACCACCTGGGACAAAGGGCTCTCACAGAAGTGATTAGGAGAACTGCCAAGGATAGCATCTACACTTTACACAGAGTCCTCTATACTTGAGTCTCTGCTGAGCCACTTGCCTGCTGGGCAACCTTGACAAAGGCAACTTCCTTCTCTGAACCCCAGTTTCCTCATTTGTGAAATGGTATAAGGATTAAACAGGTTAAAAGCATGTGAAGCACTCAGCCCAGCATTATGAGACCTTAAGAGGCTGTGAACTCAGAAACAGGGTGACTCTGCTGTGTTCACACCTCAGATAGCAGGATAGACACCAGATGGGGGAGTAGATATCAACAGGCCAGACACCAACCCACATGCCCAGCAAACTTGATCTCTAGTGGTCCTCAGCTCTGCCAGCCTCCTGGAACCCTACAGCCACAGGGCCTACTTAGCAATTCTGCAGGGAGCAATCTCACCCAGTGGGGCCTGAGTCACTGCTCAGGATCCTGTGAGTCACCAGAAAGGTAGGGAGGATTAGCAGGAACCCAGGATCCTGCTAGGAATATGGACATTTAATCCTTCCCATATGGTGTGCTTAGGAGCAAAAAATACTACAAATATTACTTAGCCCCCACAAGACCGCATACCTGGAAATGAAGAGAAGGTGGGAGGTTGAATTGGCAAGAGCAGTAAACTTGGAGATCAGAATATCTGATGTCCAGTTTCTGACTATATTGTACACAAGCTGTGTGACTTCAGGCTTATACTATGTAGGATTTATCTTGGGTCAGGTCTCCCAGAAACAGAACCTGAGACAGGGATTCAGATGTACATGGGTTATTGGGTCGGGGTAGGAGCCCT
Source organism: Eubalaena glacialis (assembly GCF_028564815.1). Classification (NCBI taxonomy): domain Eukaryota; kingdom Metazoa; phylum Chordata; class Mammalia; order Artiodactyla; family Balaenidae; genus Eubalaena; species Eubalaena glacialis. The sequence goes on along the minus strand of NC_083728.1, from coordinate 32,087,185 downwards.
CAGCTGAAAGGGAATGAAGGATGCAGGGCAGAGGAAACAGCTGAGCAAGGATGTGTTTTCATCCAGAATCTGGCCTCGTCTTGATCCCATGTGGAACTTGGGAGCATGAATAACACCACAAGTTTTTCCCTCCCAGAGGCAAGGAGGCTGAGCTGTTATACCCCAAATCAGTAAGTCATTAACTAAATAATGCCCACAGGTGTGGCCATACTCTCCCAGGCTTCTTCTACAAGGCAGCTCCCATCAGCCAATGTCAGTCTCCCAGAGAAGGGCCAATAGCCAATGCCTGCAGCTACTGGTCCTGTGGCCTGGGCACCTATAGCATCCCCTACAGGGTTGTCGTAGGAATTAGTGAGATGATACAAATAAGCACAGCAGTGCCTACATATATGTGGCATTCAATAAATGCTGGTCGTATTGTCACAAGATCAGAATTATAATATCGGCTGTGTGATATTGTTAATACTGGCTGTGCAATATTGTTACATATACTATAATATTGTTATATGTACTATATAATATATGTTATATATACTATATATAATATATATATATAGTGTGTGTGTGTGTGTGTGTGTGTATATATATATATATATATATATATATATATATATATGTATGTATTGCTAATATTTCCAGTATCTTTACCAAGTAATTTTATCACTCCATCCACCTTGGCCGAAAGCACCCTATAAAAGAGGAGGAGTCTCACTGTTGTTCTCTAAGTTTCCTTCCAACTCTCACGTTCACATTCAGAATTCAAGTTTTATGTGTTTCCGGATTGAAGACCCTGTTTTAAGACCTCTTAACCTCCCAGATTTGGTATGTCAAGAAATGCAATGAAAACTTTTGGATAGTATGGGAGAACTCACGGAATGCCTCCCACCCCAAACTACCTGCCCCCAAAACATATGTCCTCACAGGGCACCTGTGTTATCTAATTTTCCATCAGCCCAAAGAGTTTCACTCTTTTTGTAAGGCCTGACCCCTCCATGTTTATTTATATTCCAAATGCCCTTGAGAGGGGTAGTATATTCAGTAATGATGGTTCAGTGATTTTTAAAAAGTGGGGATCAATAAGCTCCTCCACAATGGAATTATGGAAGCTAGTGAGGGAGAATCAAACTGAGGTGGGAGTACTGTTGAGAGTGAGGTCCAGAATGAGAGCCTTTGTCAGAAGATGAATCTTGGAACATTCTCAGCATTATTCCCACCACTTACACCCAGACCAAAACAGTGCTGCTCTGCTGGATTCAGGCATTACTCTGGTCCCTACTTTTTTCCTTCCCATTCTTTACTCCACACCAAAATTTACCTCACCAGTGTCCCAGAACCAATCAAGGTTCTTTGCTGTCTGCCAGGGACTGAAGGTGAACAAAGCAGATGGGTTGAGCCAAGATATTGTATGATCAGCAGCATAAGGACACTGGGCACTGAACTGGGGGACACACGAGGACTCTATTCTCTCCCCTCACATGAACTGGTGGGCCACTACACTACTTGTAACTGTGGTAGATTGCAAAAATGAACAGAAGTTTTTCCCCTCCCTGTACCTACAATTTTACAAAGTGAATTTGATGCTACTTCCATCAAGAAATGAGGTCTTTCTCTACCCCTCGGATCTGAGATTAGCTATGTGACTTGCTTTGACTAATGGGACAAAGGTGATGCAAGCAAGCAGTGACTTGAAAAGAGTTTGTGCAGTGGGATTTTATCTCTTTCTGCTCTCAGGAAGCCTACAACTACCACCCTGCAAATGAGCCTGGGGCAGCCTTCCAGAAGATATGAGACTATGTAGTTCAGTTACACCATCACACCAGCCAACAGCCAGCAATCACCAATCATGTGAGTGAGCCATCAAACTTCAGCTGACTGCAGACTCATGAGTGATATGAGCAGAAGAACTGCCCATCTGAACCCAGCCATAATTATCAACTCATAAAAATCATGAACTAAGTAAATGGTGTTGTTTTAACCCACTAAATTTGGGAGTGATTTGTTATGTGGCAATAGCTAACTGATGTAATAACAAATTTGCACTGTTGGTTGGACAGTGCAGAGAAGCATGGAGGCTGAGTACTTAGCCTGGACTCTCTATTCCTCTCTTAGTCACAACACAGTCATGGATGAGTCACTCCCCTCAACATACACGAAGCCTCAGTTTCCTCATCTATAAAATGGCAGGGTGACCAATCCTCTTAGAGTTGTGTTGCCTGTTCCAATGAGACCCCAAAGTATTTTTCATCCTCAATCTCCCAGATTTCCTGTACTTATAACAAAACCCTCTTCCCTCCCTCACCCCCACTAAACCCCATGGGACTCTAAGAGAATGTGTAACTTCCATCACAGCCTAAGTACCCACCTGTTATGGCCAATCTAGGGAAAGTCAGAGGAGTTTAATATCTGGTGGGTGTGAGTGTGAGAATGGTTTATGGAAATTTATGAAAATCAAAGCACAAGCTTCTCCCCTGGGAAAGTAACAGGGAAATATTCAGCTCTACATAAAAGAGAAGTTTTTGAATCAAGAAGAGAATAACCAAGTCCCTGCATCAATAAACTGTGGCCTTGTCTCTGAGTATCTGGATCATCCTGACTCTCTCTGCTCTGCTGACCACTCTTGGCAAGACTGGACCTTGGGGCAGAGCCCTTGGGCCCAAGGTGGCTGAGGAGACCAGAGAACGGTGCCCTAGGTGTCCTGCCATGTGCTGAGAGCCAGGGGTGGAGAGGAAAAGGCGCCAGGGGGTAGGATGCTGCAGGCTGCCCACTAGCTTTTTTTTTAACATCTTTATTGGAGTATAATTGCTTTACAATGATGTGTTTGTTTCTGCTTTATAACAAAGTGAATCAGTTATACATATACATATATCCCCATATCTCTTCCCTCTTGCGTCTCCCTCCCGCCCACCCTCCCTATCCCACCCCTCTAGGTGGTCACAAAGCACTGAGTTGATCTCCCTGTGCTATGCGGCTGCTTCCCACTAGCTATCGGTTTTACATTTGGTAATGTATATATGTCCATGCCACTCTCTCACTTTGTCACAGCTTACCCTTCCTCCTCCCCGTGTCCTCAAGTCCATTCTCTAGTAGGTCTGCGTCTTTATTCCCGTCTTGCCCCTAGGTTCTTCATGACCTTTTTTTTTTTTTTTTTTAGATTCCATATATATGTGTTAGCATACGGTATTTGTTTTTCTATTTCTGACTTACTTCACTGTGTATGACAGACTCTAGGTCCATCCACCTCACTACAAATAACTCAGTTTCGTTTCTTTTTATGGTTGAGTAATATTCCATTGTATATATGTGCCACATCTTCTTTATCCATTCATCTGTCGATGGACACTTAGGTTGCTTCCATGTCCTGGCTATTGTAAATAGAGCTGCAATGAACATTGTGGTACATGACTCTTTTTGAAATATGGTTTTCTCAGGGTATATGCCCAGTAGTGGGATTGCTGGGTCGTATGGTAGTTCTAGTTTTAGTTTTTTAAGGAACCTCCATACTGTTCTCCATAGTGGCTGTAGCAATAATTTCTCTGGAGATATTTTTAAACTGCTTTGGGCTGAGTGCTGAAGGAGGCCCAGGCTGTGGGCCACTAACATCTTTCTGTGTTCTCTGGGACTCCCACACCACACATCAATTGCTCTGTGAGGACAGAAGAGACCACATGCTCTGAGCTAGTATTCAGGAGGCTTTTAGGCCTGGCCAAATGCAAATGAGCCTCCTTGAAGTGAATTTTACATTGACAAAGGAATCAAGTATTCATCCTCTTTCGTGGGCCAAAAACAAGAGCATCATATTTGACACTGGAGACTCTACTAAAACTAATCTGCTTTTTGGAGACTACCTTAGGGTTGGTCTAGAGCAAGGGTCTCAGCTGGCAGTAGAATGGAAGAACAGCACTTGTAAAGGCACTGAGGTCCACATGTGGCCCATCTCCAGGGACAAGTTTAGTGGGCTCTGGCAAGGACCGTCTGTCTATAAATCCCATGCCAATCTACCCTCTACAGGGCCTATAGCCTTTCCTGAGACTTGCCATCCTACTGACAGGGAGGAATCCTTCTCTCTTATTTGAATTCCCCCAGAAGCAAAATCTTAAGACAAGGATTCTAGAGCAAGTAGCTTATAGGAAATTGATTCTGGTAAGTACAGTAGGGGGGTGGGGAAGTGAGATAGAAAAGGGAAGAGAAAGCAGTCAATATTGCTTATTATTATTTATATTAAAATATAAATATTATATATACTTATATACATAATATATAAAAAATTTTAAGTGGTCCAATCCCACTCTATCCCACCTGTTAAAGGAAGAGATTCATTCTAGAGAATGAGACAGGGAAGGGTAAGGGCAGTGAAGGCAGAAATGTCACTTTAGTTAAGGAGAAAGAGCACTAGACTAAGAGGCAATAGTCCTGGATTCCAGCCCTGGCACTCCCATTGGCTTATGTGATTCTCTTTCTGGGCCTCAGTATCCTCATCTGTGAAATGAACCCATTTGGGTGAGAACCAAATTGATCTTTCAATATTTTGTAAGCATACTATATCAACCAGGGATCAGTAGTAGAAAATGAAAACTACTTGATCTATATTAAGCAAATATGGATTTAATGTAAGAAACTCAGCATTTAGAAAACTTTTGAGAGGGCTGAAAGAACCATGACACACAATATAGCACATCAGAACTAGCTCAGCAGGGTAGCTGCTTCCTATGCCACACAGAGAGGAACACATCCCCTCATTGTTACCAGGGGTCACAAGCCCCCTGTGAAACTGCTTGTTCTAGAGTAAGGCCACATTCTCTAGACCTCCACCAACAAAACATGTATGCCTTGAGACCTGCTTCTCAACAGCCATGAAATTAGTGAGCAGCCACTAGAACCCACTGCAGGAAAACCCAGTGTCTCAATGGCTAAAGCCTGCTCACCAGCAGAACCAGTGGAAGCAGCAGAAAGTTGGCCTTTGTGTCAATTCTGTGCAGAACCCTAGCTTCAGGGGGGTCTGGCAAATGTGGATTTTGCTTTTCTAGACCCTCCATATAAAAAGGGCACTAGAAGGAAGTTGGCATAGGTGGTGAGTCCAGTGCACAGTGTTCATACCAGGTGCTGTGTGCCTGATACCAGAGATTCAAAGAGGTCCTGGACACAGCCCTGCCCTCAAGGAGCTTAGTCTAACTGTGTAGCCTAGAAGTGCAATACACAAGTGCTGTTACCAGTTAAAAGTCAGTACTGAATGATGGAGGGGAAGATAGGCAGGAAAGAGCCCCAAGCAGGAACATAGGCAATTACCCCGAGGATGGCAAGAAATTCAGAGAGAAAAAGTAGTTTGGATCACTCTTGAAAAGTCAATTAGGGAGAGAGGCAATCTCAGGGGAAGTAACAGCTGGAACAGGGCACAGATGGATGAGAAGTAATTTGAGAAACAGAGCTATGTGATATACAGGGCCAAGGCAGAGGGTGACAGGGTGGGGAGGGAAGGGGACTGGCAGAGATGGGAGAGGTAGATCAAGTAGCATTCTTGCAAGACCTTAGAAGGGCTGTGGGACACCAGTGAAAGGTTTTAAGCAGGAAAGAAATATAGACATGGTCAGACTGGTGTCAGGAGCCCTGCAAAAAAAGCTAGAATTCTAAAAGGCCAGGAGATTCCAGAGAGAGAGACTAAGAGAGAAGAGGGACAAGAATGAGGAGCAAGCAGAACCATAGGGAACTGAGGCCATGCAGGACACTTACGGTGAAAAGATGGCATTTTCCAAGCACAGCTGCTCTTAGTGGCTCATGTAGCTAGGTTGGGGTGAGAGGCTACAGGTCAAAAGTCAGTTTCATTGAGCAAGAATACTCCCAAAGACTTTTCCCCTTTTGTTCCATAAGAACTCCTGCCTCACCCAAAATGGGTGAGGAAAGTTCTAGAGATGATGAACAAATAGGTGAAGAGAGAGAAGGGAAGGGGAACAAGGAGAAGGAAAGAGAAGGCAAAAATCTGTGACTAGGTGTGTTCCCAAACCACATCAACTTGCATTAGGACACAGTCTCAGCTCAGAGCCCAGTCTTATTTGAGAACTGACCTTGGTCCTGCCAACTGTGAGTGGTTTTCTGCGATACCCTTGGACTTGCACAGAGACACTTGTCAGTAACTTTCACTCCCAATCTTTGGGAAGATTGTTTCCAACCATGAAGAAACAGAAACATGCCTTCCTATTCCTCCACTAACACCTTACCCTTGTCCCCACGGGCCAGGAGCCTTTGTCCTTAACCAAACACTTTTCCAAGCCCACAGGAGAAAGGGTGGGTTATCTGGAAGCAGCATCTGACTTGAAGATTTGGATGCATGTAATCTTCTGGAGGAAGGATCTCAGAAGAATGGGAGTGAGAGAAGCAAACAGAGCTAAGCAAGGATGTGGTCTCATCTGAAGTCTAGGGGAGCTCTGAGCATAAATGTTATCACAGAGTGGACCCACCTTTAAATAAGAGGGCAAATCTTTGGTACCTCTATGTCAGTCACTGACTGAAGACTCCTCTTCAACAGCAGGGGATATATAACCTCCCAGAAGAGTGTCTCCCACTCAGCTGAGGGCAATTATTGGGAGAATGAGGTCCCAGTGATCCTTTAGCAGCCAACACAACAGCTCCACAGCAGCTGGAAAATGGTGCTCCTTCCTGATAACAAGGATCTGAGCAGACCACCTAGAGCATCCACTGCAGGGGACATGCTCATTTTGGCAAGTTTGCTGCACTGAATCCTTTTCTCTTCATCATGTCCCTGTCTTCTAGGAGACTCCCTGCAAAAGCCAAAGCAGCCCTGACCTTAAGGTGAATAAGTGAAAATCAGGACTAGTCCCACTGGCTTCTTTCACATGGCCATGGGTATGACATAAATCCAAGCAGGTCTTCTGGGTCACAGCTTTTCCAAGCCTCCACTCTGGCTGAGCCCAGGCTCCAGCAACCTGCATCCACCCCCCACAGCAGCTTCTCCACAGCAGAGTTCAATGAACTTTCTCTGTGGCCCCACTGGTACTCAGCTTGACTGCCCCAAGAATTGGGAGAAATGTTCCTCCTAAGCTGAGAGGACTCTTTCAGCTACCTTTACATGAGCATAGTTCTTCTGGCTAAGCTGCAAACTAACTGTATGAAATGCTTCTCCAACTTAGGATATGATAAAGAGCACCTCCTCTCATATTGTCTTAAGTAATTATTAAAGTCCTATTAGGAGAAATCCAACATTCCCCTCTCCTCCTCAAGCAGGCTCCTCCTTGCAATTTTTCTAAGAACTTTGGAGCCTGAATCAACTTGAAGAGGGACTATTCTCCCTTCCCAATGTCAACAGGATGGAGTCCCACCAATTTCTGGGGCTATAACTTTTCATTTTTTTGTCAATGTCCAATACTGGACCTTTGCATCCTTGTCCACAGATGATGTATTTCTCTGGCCCTGATCCAGTGATGGCCCCATGTTGGGATCCAAGGCTGTAACTCTCTTGGCCCATGCTCACTCATCATATCCCAGAGCTGACCAGGGTGGGGGGCTCCCAGCCCTGCATACATTGAGCCAGAGCAAGTTTTCCTTCACAGACCCCTTGATCTTCGTGCTAAGTCCCATCTTCAGCCTAGTTAATTCTAATTCTGGAGCCTCATTGCTCTTCCCAGATCCTAGGCTTGGTCCACCCCTATAGATTTCCCTAACTTTGAATCTCCAGGAATAGAAACTGTAATTTTTGTCCTTTTTCTCACAAAAGATCCTGAGACGCTTTTTCAAATAAGTTCTTCCAGAGCTCTGTATACCAACAGGAAGATTTCCCTCAGCCTCACAAAATAGAAGACATTTGTCAGACATTCTGTATCATTTTCTATGCTATTCAGTAAATATTCCGGTTCTTCTCTCTTTCTGGCACAAAATAGAATTACACTTCTATGCCCCCTTGTGGTTGAGGTGGAGCCATATGATCAGCTCTTGCCAATGAGGTATAAGTGTAAGTGACACATATCACGAGGGCTGGTTATGTAATAAATTTGCATGGTCCAGGGTAAAATGAAAATATGAGGTCCCTTATTTTAAAATGTTAATAATTTCTACAGATTTAATGCAATTCCTATCAAATTACCCATGACATTTTAGAACAAATAATCCTAAAATTTATATGGAACCATAAAAGACCCAGAATTGCCAAAGCAATCCTGAGGAAAAAGGACAAAACAGGAGGCATAACCCTCCCAGACTTCAGGCAATACTACAAAGCTACAATAATCAAAACAGCATGGTATTGGCACAAAAAATGGACACATGGATCAATGGAACAGAATAGAGAGGTCAGAAGTAAACCCACACACCTATGGTCAATTAATCTTCAACAAAGGAGGAAAAGACAATTTCTTCAGCAAGTGGAGTTGAGAAAGTTGGACAGCCACATGCAAATCAATGAAGTTAGAACACACCTTCACACCATACACAAAAATAAACTCAAAATGGCTTAAAGACTTAAATATAAGACATGACATCATAAAACTCCTAGAAGAGAACATAGGCAAAACATTCTCTGACATAAATCATACCAATGTTTTCTTAGGTCAGTCCCCAGGCAATAGAAATAAAAGCAAAAATAAACAAATGGGACCTAATCAAACTTATGAGTTTTTGCACAGTAAAGGAAACCATAAACAAAATGAAAAGGCAACTTAGGGAATAGGAGAAAATCTTTGCAAATGATGTGACCAACAAGGGCTTAATTTCCAAAATATACAAACAGCTCATACAACTCAATAACAAAAAAACAAACAACCTGATCGAAATATGGGCAGAAGACCTAAATAGACATTTCTCCAAAGAAGACATATAGATGGCCAACAGGCACATGAGCAAAGCTCATCCTTGTTAATTGTTAGAGAAATGCAAATCAAAACTACAATGAGTTATCACCTCACACCAGTCAGAATGGCCATCATCAAAAAATCTACAAACAATAAATGCTGGAGAAGGTGTGGAGAAAAGGGAACCCTCCTACACTGTTGGTGGGAATGAAAATTGGTGCAACCACTATGGAAAACAGTATGGTGGTTCCTCAAAAAACTAAAAATGGAGTTGGCATATGATCCAGCAATCCCACTCCTGGGCATATATCTAAACAAAACTATAATTCAAAAGGATACATGCACCCCTATGTTCATAGCAGCACTATTTACAGTAGCCAAGACATGGAAACAACCTAAAAGTCCATTTACAGATGAATGGATAATGTGGTGTGTATATATATATATATATATATATATATATATATATATATATATATATATATATACACACACATAATGGAATATTATTCAGCCATAGAAAAAAATGAAATAATGCCATCTGCAACAACATGAATGGACCTAGAGATTATCATACTAAGTGAAGTAAGTCAGAAAGAGAAAGACGAATACCATATAATATCACTTATATGTGGAATCTAAAATATGACACAAAGGAACATATCTACAAAACAGAAATAGACTCACAGATATAGAGAACAGACTTGTGGTTGCCAAGGGGGAGGGGGTGTAGGAGGGGAGGATTGGTAGTTTAGGATTAGCATATGCAAACTATTATATAGGGGATGGATAAACGACAAGATCTTACTGTATAGCACAGGGAACTATATTCAATATCCTGTGATAAATCATAATGGAAACGAATATGAAAAAGAATATATATATATGTATAACTGAATCACTTTGCTGTATAGCAGAAATTAACACATTGCAAATGAACTATACTTCAATAAACTTTTTAAAAATTAAAAAATATTAATAATTTTAAGATGGCAACAGCAGAGCATTAAACCAAACATGGAGCCCTTCCGAACTTGGGGCCCTGTGCAATTGCACAGGTTGCATGTCCATGAAGCAAGCTCTGCACATCACTTCTGGGTGGAAGCATTTAATTAACTATGTGACACACTCCAAAGATCTTTCTTTGCTTCAAACAAAAAGACCAGCGACATTTGAGATTGTGGCTGCTCCATCAACCTAAGTCCCTGAGAGCTACAGTGAACGGAGTACCCCCACCTCACCACTACCCATGGAGGATATGTAGCGTAGCAATAAATAAGCTATGTTGTTAGGTTTGATGAAACATAAAATACCCCATTCTGACTGAGGCATACTCTAACCAAAGACAATAGGTTACTATTTGTCACAGGTTTATCCCAATGACATAGTCACGCATTTACCCTTTCTAGGACCAAAAAGATAACTGTCTGTCTTATCCTGTCAGTTTAATGAACAGCTAGCTCCTTCTCTGGATAAAAATCTGTACTCAGTATTGAAATTAAATAACTTTAGTGCTCAGCACAAGATAAGCCCTCAAAAAGTAATTCTAGATGTTCTAAATATTTTGAAGTTTTCCATCAAAAATCCCTGGACTCTTGCTGCACTCTACATTAGAAATCCCAACACAAAGAGTCCTAAACAAAAAAGAAATGTATTAACTCACAAAACTGGAAGTACAGAGGTAGGGTAATCTCTGGCTCCATTTCATGGAGAGTCCCTGGGCTCTGCCCTCCTCTGTGAGGGCTTTGTTCTCAGGCTGGCTCCTCAAGGTGGCAAAATGGCACCCAGCAGCAATGGGGGTAATGTGCTTCTTTGTTCAGAGTTTGGAGAACACAAGGAACGTTTTATTTGACCATAAAGGCCTTTCTCTTCAGCCCCCTTGGACTAAACTAGATTATGTCTCCACTCCCAGAGCAATAGCAATTGCTAGGGTAATGCCAAGTGCTGACAGCTTCATTCGTCAACATTTATTGAGCATTTATTGAGTGTGAGGCATTTTTCTGAGCTCTGTGATTGCAAGTTCTTGAATCTTGCTTCTGGAAACATTGAGAGAGGCAGAATGGGCTTTCCCTAAGTGACTTAGAGTAGTCAGAACCAACCCATCCCGTTCCCATTCCCAGCTGGGACTGGGATGTACTTTCTTTATTTGCATGGATTGAGTAAATGGGGATAGCAGCACAATGTTGGGGTTCTGACAGGAAATGGAAGAGGCAGTAGACACTGGGCAACAAACAGTGCCTACTCTACTTTTTCTAAATAGATTTATTTTGTGAATCACAAAAAGACCTAAACTGATTTTTCCCCAAATTTGCTATCCAATTGCCATAGCTCTTTCTTAAATCAAAGCCAAACTCACCTCAACAGGTGGCTGCCCTTCACCATTCTGCAACCCTCACCTCCACCAGTCTAGCCCTTGAAACCCCTGCACTCCCTCCTCCCTCCTCTCTGCCTTGCTCCTAAACAACCTCCTCAGGTCTCCTACTTCCTTCAAGGTTTAACCATGACAGCAGTCTCAAGATTCAGGGCCCCTTGCCCTCTATTTCCCAAGGGGCCACTTACTGATCTTAATCATATTTCATTGCAAAACTAATGCCCATTCATTATAGGAAATTAGAAAAAACAGAACAGTTGCATGAATAAAAATAATCATCCACACCCAATAAATATTTTGGCCAATATCCTTCCAGTCTTCTTTCTATGTATTTTTACATAGTTGAGATCATGGTGCATATATAATTTTATATCTTGACTTCTCTTAATGTAATATTTATATGATATAGCATTTCCCATATTTTTATGAAATCTTAATAAATACTTTATAGCTTAATGATAATCTGTCCTCAGATAGCCTGTAGTACCCTTTCTGTTGAACATTTATTTCCAGTTTGTTGCTATTATGATAAAGATAAACATTTTTATGCAAGAGACTTTTTCATCATCAAATTATCTCCTTGAAATAGACTCCCAGATATGTGATCATTAGATATAAAAATTTTTTAGCTTTTCCTACATATTGTGAAAACACTGCAAAAGAGTTTACACTATTGACATTCCCGCTTGGAACTTATGAAAAGGGCTGTTTTACTGCATGGATTAGTTTCCTACTGCTGCTATAACAAATTACCACAAACATGGGGGCTTAAAGCAACACAGATTTATTCTCTTATGGTTCTGGAATCTAGAAGTCCACAATCAGTTTCAACGGGATAACATCAAGGTGTCAGCAGAGCTGGTTCCTTCTGGAAGCTCTAGGAAAAAATCAATTTCCTTGCCTTTTCTTGCTTTTGAGGCCACTTACACTCCTTGCTTGTGACCCCCTTCCTTGAAACACTCCAATATCTTGTTTCCGTCATCATATCTCCTACTAATCTTCTGCAGACAAATCTCTCTCTGCTTCCCTCTTAAAAGGACACTTGTGATTAAATTTAAAGCCCACCAAACAGTCAGGATAATCTCAAAATCCTTAATTTAATCACATCTGCACCATCCCTTTTGCCCAATAAGGTAATATTCAAAAGTTCTAGGAATTAGGGCATGGATATCTTTGAAGGCAATTTATTCAGGTGACCACACTACATTCTTGCCAACATCAGGTATTCCCATTTTTCCTTTATTTTGGACTAATTTGATGGGTGGGACATTAAAATACCAATGACAAGTGAATTTGCATTCTATTATTTTAGCCATTTAAATTTCTTCTTTTATGACTTGTGGGCTCACCCCTGTGTCTATTGAGATATTAATATTATGCTAACCAAATTTAAATGCTTTTTATATGCTAAGAACATCAACTTTTGGGACTTCCCTGGTGGTGCAGTGGTTAAGAATCCGCCTGCCAATGCAGGGGACACAGGTTCGAGTCCTGGTTCGGGAAGACCCCACATGTCACGGAGCAACTAAGCCCGTGTGCCACAACTACAGAGCCTGTGCTCTAGATCCCACAAGCCACAACTACTGAGCCCATGTGCCACAACTACTGAAGCCCACGTGCCTACAGCTCGTGCTCTGCAACAAGAGAAGCCACTGAAATGAGAAGCTGGTGCACCACAACGAAGAGTAGCCCCCGCGTGCAGCAACGAAGACCCAATGCAGCCAAAAATAAATAAACAAATTTATTTTTGAAAAAAAGAACATCAACTTTTAATTTGTTGTGTGTATTGCAAATATTTTTTCTCCTAGTTGATTGGTTGGTATTTTAAAGTTTCTGTGTTTTCAGCAGCTAATTTTTCTTTTATATCTCTTTTGCAATTTATTTTTTAATATACATAGAATAAGATTTCTCTGTTAGGGGTAAAGTTCTATGAGTTTCAGCAAATGCATACAGTTAATAGAACTGTCCTGTCTTGATTGTGGTGATGTTTACACTTTTCCATAAATATTTTGATTTTTGTTTAATTATGGTAGTCCATCCTGGTCTACAGACAGAAAAATGTAATCTAATAAGATTTGTAACTTATGTGATTTCTTCTGACTCTTTTAACCTTATTATTCCTCATCTAGATATTATTTCGTGCTTTTATAGTCTTTTTATATTATACTGGGTTTTTTAATCCATTGAAATTTATTTGGGTGTACAGTAAGATGAGACTCTAAATTGATTTTTTTCCAAGTTGCTAAACTATTGTCCCTGCACCATTATTGAATAATCCATTTCTTCCACTCACAGGACTACTGTTTTGTGAGTCCTGCTTAGGGAGACATTTAAAGGTAAAATTTAAATGAATTTAAATTCATAACTAATTTTCTTGTCCTGAAATTTTAAAAAATCTTTGCTACAGAAAAGAATCTTTATTATTAAATTTTAACATATCCTGGATTCCCATGCCAAAAATAAATTAGAAGTATCTGGTTTTTTGAAGTCATTTTTTTTTTTCAGATCTATAGTGGAGCTAAGTGAAAAGTGACAAATTTAGCCAACAAACTAGTGCTTATCTGTGGGATTTCAAATAATTTCTGTGAAAATTTTTAATTGGTTATAGATGGTGTTGTGTATGCATGCTTTTTTTTAGAATAGTAATGATAAGTATTTTTATTATTATACCTAAGACGGATTATTACCATGTGCTGGCTGCTGTTCTATTCACTTTATTTTTTTTTCCTTGGAGTATAATTGCTTTACAATGCTGTGTTATTTTCTGCTGTACAATGAAGTGAATCAGCTATTTGTATACCTATATCCCCTCCCTCTTGGACCTCCCTCCCACCACCCCTATCCCACCCATCTAGGTCATCACAGCACCGAGCTGAGCCTCCTGTGCTTTATAGCATGTTCCCACTAGCTATCTATATTATGCATGGTAGTGTATATATGTCCACCCTAATCTCCCAATTTGTCCCACCCGCTGCTTCCACCACTGTATCCACATGTCCATTCTCTACGTCTGCGTCTCTATTCCTGCCCTGCAAATAGGTTCATCTGTACCATTTTTCTAGTTTACACATATATGCGTTAATATATGATATTTGTTTTTCTTTTCCTGACTTACTTCACTCTGTAAGACAGACTCTAGGTCCATCCACATCTCTATAGATGACCCAATTTCGTTCCTTTTCATGGATGAGTAATATTCCATTGTATATATGTACCACATCTTCTTTATCCATTCATCTGTCAATGGGCATTTAGGTTGCTTCCATGACCTGGCTATTGTAAATAGTGCTGCAATGAACATTGGGGTACATGTGTCCTTTTGAATTATTCTCAGGGTATATGCCCAGTAGTGGGATTGCTGGGTCATGTGGTAGTTCTATTTTTCATTTTTTTAAGGAACCTCCATACTGTTCTCCACAGTGGCTGTATCAATTTACATTCCCACCAACAGTGCAAAAGTGTTCCATTTTATCCACATCCTCTCCATCATTTATTCTTTGTAGATTTTTTTGTTGATGGCCATTCTGACTGGTGTGAGGTGATACCTCATTGTAGTTTTGATTTGCATTTCTCTAATAATTAGTGATGTTGAGCATCTTTTCATGTGTTTGTTGCCCATTTGTATGTCTTCTTTGGAGAAATGTCTATTTAGTTCTTCCACCCGTTTTTTAATTGGGTTGTTTGTTTTTGTGATATTGAGCTCCATGAGCTGTTTGTATATTTGGGGGGTTAATCCTTTGTCCGTTGCTTCATTTGCAAATATTTTCTCCCATTCTGAGGGTTATTTTTTTGGCTTGTTTATGGTTTCCTTGGCTAGGCAAAAGCTTTTAAGATTAATTAGGTCCCATTTGTTTATTTTTGTTTTTATTCTCATTACTCTAGGAGGTGGGTCAAAAAAGATCTTACTGTGATTTATGTCAAAGAGTTTTTCCTATGTTTTCCTCTAAGAGTTTTATAGTGTCCGGTCTTATATTTAGGTCTTTAATCCATTTTGAGTTTATTTTTGTGTAAGGTGTTAGGGAGTGTTCTAGTTTCATTCTTTTACTTGTAGCTGTCCAGTTTTCCCAAGACCACTTATTGAAGAGACTGTCTTTTCTCATTGTATGTTCTTGCCTCCTTTGTTATAAATGAGGTGACCAGAGGCATGTGGGTTTATCTCTGGGCTTTCTATCCTGTTCCATTGATCTATATTTCTGGTTTTCTTCCAGTACCATACTGTCTTGATTCCTGTAGCTTTGTAGTATAGTCTGAAGTCAGGGAGCCTGATTCCTCCAGCTCCATTTTTCTTTCTCAAGATTGCTTTGCTATTCGGGGTCTTTTGTGTTTCCATACACATTGTAAAATTTTTTGTTTTAATTCTGGGAAGAATGCCATTGGTAGTTTGATAGGGATTGCATTGAATCTGTAGATTTCTTTGGGTAGTATAGTCATTTTCACAATATTGATTCTTCCAATCCAAGAACATCATATATTTCTCCATCTATTTATGTCATCTTTGATTTCTTTCATTAGTGTTTTATAGTTTTCTGGGTACAAGTCTTTTGCTTCCTTAGGTAAGTTTATTCCTAGGTATTTTATTATTTTTGTTGCGATGGTAAATGGGAGTGTTTCCTTAATTTCTCTGATTTTTTGTTGTTAGTGTATAGGAATGCAAGAGATTTCTGTGCATTAATTTTGTATCCTGCAACCTTACCAAATTCATTGATTAGTTCTGGTAGTTTTCTGGTGGCATCTTTAGGATTTTCTGTGTAGAGTATCATGTCATCTGTGAACAGTGACTGTTTTAATTCTTCTTTTCCAATTTGGATTCCTTTTATTCCTTTTTCTTCTCTGATTGCTGTGGCTAGGACTTCCAAAACTATGTTGAATAAGAGTGGCAAGAGTGGACATCCTTGCCTTGTTCCTGATCTTAGTGGAAATGCTTTCAGTTTTTCACCATTGAGAATGATGTTTGCTGTGGGTTTGTCATATATGGCCTTTATTATGTTGAGGTAGTTTCCCTCTATGCCCATTTTCTGGAGAGTTTTTATCATAAATGGGTGTTGAATTTTGTCAAAATCTTTTCTCCATCTATTGAGATGGTCATACAGTTTTTATTCCTTAATTTGTTAATATGGTGTATCACATTGATTGATTTGCATATATTGAAAAATCCTTGCATTCCTGGGATAAATCCCACTTGATCATGTTGTATGATCCTTTTAATGTGTTGTTGGAGTCTGTTTGCTAGTATTTTGTTGAAGATTTCTGCATCTATGTTCATCAGTGATATCGATCTGTAATTTTCCTTTTTGTGTGATATCTTTGTCTGGTTTTGGTATCAGGGTGATGGTGGCCTTGCAGAATGAGCTTGGGAGTGTTCCTTCCTCTGCAATTTTTTGGAAGAGTTTGAGAAGCATGGGTGTTAGCTCTTCTTTAAATGTTTGATAGAATTCACATGTGAAGCCATCTGGTCCTGGACTTTTGTTCATTGGAAGATTTTAAATCACGGTTTCAATTTCATTACTTGTGATTGGTCTGCTTATATTTTCTATTTCTTCCTGGTTTAGTCTTGGAAGTTTGTACCTTTCTAAGAATTTGTCCATTTCTTCCAGGTTGTGCATTCTATTGGCATATAGTTTTTTGTAGTAGTCTCTTATAATCCTTTGTATTTCTGTGGTGTCAGATGTAGTTTCTCCTTTTTCATTTCTAATTTTATTGATTTGTGTCCTCTCCCTTTTTTTCTTCATGAGTCTGGCTAATGGTTTATCAATTTTGTTTATCTTCTCAAAGAACAAACTTTTAGTTTTATTGATCTTTGCTACTGCTTTCTTCATTTCTATTTTGTTTACTTCTGCTCTGATCTTTATGATTTCTTTCTTTCTACTGACTTTGGGTTTTCTTTGTTCTTCTTTGTCTAGTTGCTTTAGGTGTAAGGTTAGATGGTTTATTTGAGATTTTTCTTGTTTCTTGAGGTGAAATTGAATTGCTACAAACATCCCTCTTAGAACAGCTTTTGCTGCCTCACATAGGTTTTGTGTCATTGTGTTTTTGTTGTCATTTGTTTCTATGTATTTTTTAATTTCCTCTTGATTTCTTCAGTGATCTCTTGGTTATTTAGTAGCACACTGTTTAGCCTCCATTTATTTGTGTTTTTTACAGTTTTTTTCTTGTAATTGATTCTAATCAGTGTTGTGGTCAGAAACGATGCTTGATACAATTTCAATTTTAAAAATTTTCTGAGGTTGATTTGTGACTCAAGATGTAATCTATCCTGGAGAATAATCTCTTCAAATATTTTCTCAGGCCCTTTCTTTTTCGCTTCTTCTTCTTGGACCCCTATAATTCTGTGTGAACTTGAGAAGAAAGTGTATTCTGCCACTTTTGGGTGGAATGTCCTATAAATATCAATTAAATCTATCTGGCCTATTGTGTCATTTAAAGCTTCTGTTTCCTTATTTACTTTCTGTTTGGATGATATATTCATTGGTGTAAGTGGGGTGTTAAAGTCCCCTACTATTATTGTGTTACTGTTGATTTCCCCTTTCATGGTTGTTAGCATTTGCCTTATGTATTGAGGTGCTCCTACATTGGCTGCATAAACATTTAAATTGTTATCTTCTTCTTGGATTGATCCCTTGATCATTATGTAGTGTCCTTCCTTATGTCTTGTAACAGTCTTTACTTTAAAGTCTATTTTATCTGATACGAGTATTGCTACTCCAGTTTTCTTTTGATTTCCATTTGCATGGAATATCTTTTTCCATCCCCTCACTTTCAGGCTGTACGTTTCCTTAGGTCTGAAGTGGGTCTCTTGTAGACAGCATATATAAGGGTCTTGTTTTTGTATCCATTCAGCCAGTCTGTGTCTTTTGGTTGGGGCATTTAATCCATTTACATTCAAGGTTACTATCGTTATGTATGTTCCTATTACCATTTTCTTAATTGTTTTGGGTTTGTTTTTTTTTGTTTTGTTTTTTGTTTTTTTCCTGGTTCAAGTCACTATAATCTGCTTATATAAACAATAACAGTACATAAGAAGAACAAACACTATATGATAGGAACAATGGATAATTAATTACCAGATCATGGGTCACTTTTTTCTATTGTTTTTCCCACCTAGAGTAGTTCCTTTAGCATTTGTGGTAAGGCTGGTTTGGTGGTACTGAATTCTCTTAGCTTTGGCTTCTCTGTAAAGCTTTTGATTTCTCTGTCAAATCTTAATGAGATCCTTGTTGGGTAGAGTAATCTTTCATCACTTCAAGTATATCCTGCCACTCTCTTCTGGCCTGCAGCGTTTCTGCTGAAAAATCAGCTGATAACCTTATGGGGATTCCTTTGTATGTTATTTTTTGCTTTTCCCTTGCTGCTTTTAATATTTTTTCTTTGAATTTAATTTTTGTTAGTTTGATTAATATGTGTCTTGGTGTGTTTCTCCTAGGGTTTATCATGTATGGGACTCTCTGTACTTCCTGGACTTTGGTGGCTATTTCCTTTCTCATGGTAGGGAAGTTTTCCACTATATTCTCTTTAAATATTTTCTCAGACCCTTTCTTTTTCTCTTCTTCTTCTGGGACCCTATAATTCGAATGTTGGTGTGTTTAGTATTGTCCCAGAGGTCTGTGAGATTGTCTTCAATTCTTTTCATTCATTTTTCTTTATTCTGCTCCTTGGCAATTATTTCCACCGTTCTGTCTTCCAGCTCACTTATTCGTTCTTCTGCCTCAGTTGTTCTGTTACTGATTCCTTCTACAGTACTTTTCATTTCAGTTATTGTGTTGTTCATCTCTGTTTGTTCTTTAGTCTTTGTAGATCTTTGTTAAACATTTCTTGTATTTTCTCAATCCATGCCTCCATTCTATTTCTGAGATTCTGGATCATCTTTACTATCATTACTTTGAATTCTTTTTCAGGTAGGTTGCCCATTTCCTCTTCATTTATTTGGTCATGTAGGTTTTTACTTTCCTCCTTCATCTGTAACATATTTTTTTGTCATCTCACTTTTTTTTCTTTTTGGATGGGTGGTATTTTGTTCCTGTCTTACTAGTTGTTTGCCCTGAGGCTCCCAGCACTGGAATTTGTAGGCTGTTGTGTAGAGCTAGGTCTTGGTGGTGAGATGAGGACCTCTGGGACACCTCATTCCAATGAATATTCCCTGTGGTCTGAGGTTCTCTGTTAGTTCAGTGGTTCAGACTCAGAGTTCCCACACCAGAAGTTCAGGCCTGATCCCTGGTTCATGAACCAAGATCCCAAAAACTGCTAATGGTGGTAAAAAAAGAAAGAAAAAGAATGAAAGAAAGAATGAAGGAAAACAGGAGCAGAACAATAGCAAAGAGTAAAAAATAAAATAAGATTGGAAAACTAACAGATATGTTAGAAAAAATATAGATGAAACAATAACAGGAACATAAAACAGAACCACAATAGCAAAAAAGAGGGGGGGGAAAGCAGGAAAGGTCTTGTAAGTGGGTGGTGGGGCTTACGCAGGGGCGGGGTTTAGGCAGGGTTGGGGCCCATGCTTAGGACCCACATGGCCAGAAAAGGCCTTGGGGGGTTGGCATGGGGCTTAGGCTCAGCGCAGGAGGGGCCCAGGAGTGCTTCTGGCCTTGGACGGCAAAGGACCAGGTGAGGACCCCAGCAGACTCCCTGGGCCTGAGTGGGTGGGGGAAACACTAGGTGCATTCCCCCCCAATCCGCTGATCCTGGAAGGTACCTCCCCATTGGCCTTTCTTCTTCCCCCCCCCCCCATGCCTCCAGGACCCACACAGCCAGAGGGGGCTCTGAAAGGCAGGGGACCAGAAGCCCAACAGGCTTTCCAGGGCCCGAGTGGGTAGGGGAAACACCCGTGGTGTTTCCCCTGATCCTCTGGTCCTGGAGGGTCATGCCCCATCCGCCTCTCCTCCTCTGCTCCCCTCCTCTCTCCCTCCTATGGCACTGTGTATGCATGCTTGTGCATGGCTGCGTGTATACACGTATGTGTGTGTGCATGTTGTTTGTTTAGGCCCTTGCTCCTTAAAGTGTGTTTCCCAACCAACAGCATCAGCCCACCTGAGCTTTTAGAAATTTAGGATCCTGGGCCCCACCCCAATTTACTGAATGGGAATGTGCATTTTTACAAAATCCCCAGGTGATCATATGTATGTTGAAGTCTGAGAAACAGTGGCTTCAGCGTGGCCTTATCACTTGGCTTGGCTAAGGTTCCCATTTTGATAAATTCTCTCTGCAAAGCAAGGCTTTTTAATGACAGCAGAGGAATAGAGACTCATCTAGGAAACTCCATTCAAGGGGACTGAGAAGCATCAAGGCAGCTACAGAGACTGAGTTGTTTGGTGCCCCCCTCAACATGAACAGATCCCTGGTCATCACTCTTGTTCTCCACAGTTAACGTGACTTGGCCATGACCTGGGTCTCTGCTTCTTTTTATCTTTATATTTTTCTCCTAATTATATTGGCTGGTTTTTTCCCATAACTTCCTGGTAAAATTCCATAAAAAGATTGTTTGATTGTCCTAATTATTCACCTCACTTTATTAAGCAGAACTCCATGCATAAGCATTCTCATGGCCAGCCTGTGTATTATCTACCCTTGGGTCTATTGGGTACCCACCACTGGGAGGGTCACCTCCCTTATCACCAAGGGTAATATAGTCTCCCTTAGAAGGGCCCCAGAGTATGGAATGCCTAAGTGTTGTCATACTTGCTCTTCTCATACTTAAAAAGATAGCACTATGGTCCATCACAGTATGAGATCTGAGCTCTGTCCCCAGGGATGAACTGAATTTGTTGAAACATTCACAACCTCTCCAAAAAGTGTGTGTGATTGGTAGAGGCTTAACTGTACCTATGAGTAAAAAGTCACTGAGTGCTCAGGAAACACAGTGAATATACTGTCCCATCCATAAATCAAAATCACAGTCTTGTCCACAACCACCCATCATTTACACACTTAAAACCAACCAAATATAAACTTTTCACCCTCTTCCTTTGCCCTGATATTTCTCTCCTAGCCCTGCATGTTTGATTCCTAAGCCCAGTCCTTGGGCTCCCCTGTCTTCACTCCACATTCAGGTTAACATCTCAGCCACCCCAAGCTGCTTGTCCTTGTCCACTCAAGGACTCAAAAATAAGTTTTCAGGTGGCAGAAGCTATTTCCACAGTCCAACTCTCCAGGGGTCATCTCAGGCCTGGTCTCTGCTCTTTCCATGCCAGCTTTCAGGAGTCATTTTGGCCAAATAGGACACAATGACTAGTAACCATTTACTGAACATCTGCCAAGCTGAGGGAGAGAGAGGAGGAGATCTATTCCCTACCCTTAGAGGGCTCACCATCTGCTAAACAGATAAAACCAACTCACAGTAAAGAGAAAAGTGATTATAGACAAATGGGGTTTTACTTAAGGCAATTAGAGGGGAGTGAAGTCTGGCCAGAGTGTTTACCTTAACGTTACAATGTTCACAAGTAAACTGGCCAAGTTCAATCCATCAGCTGCCTCATTTGTTTTATACATTCATTCATTCATTTAGCAAACATGTGTTGAACACTCAGTGTCATATAATCCTCATGATACTGAAAGGCAGATACTATTATTTTCTTTTTACAGATGAGGAAACTGAAGATTAGAAAGGCAAGATGACTTGCCCAAGATCACATGACTCATAAGTGATAGGGCTGGGATTCAGACTCAGTGCTGCTGCCTTTTCTCAAGCTCTCACTTCAGTCATTGTACCATTGGCTCCTTATCCGGGGTTGGGATTCAAAACTAGCAGGAAAAGCAGACTATGAAAGGGAATAGGATAATAAAACTTGCTGTTGGAAAAATTGTAGATATTTTCTCCAGATAGGAGTAAGAGCTAAATGAGAGACCTGACTGCCTCCTACACAAGAATCTGGGAGGTGAAGGACATTGGAGCCACTTGTGGAAGTCTCAAAGACCAAGCAAAAATAGTGAGAACTTGCTGTGAGGTCACCAGCTTAAGGAGGGGATACACAAGTCCCTATAGGCCTACTTGGGGTGGGAGGGGTGGTGTTGGAGGTAGGCAAAAGGGACCACAGAGGCCCAAGCTACACAGGTGAGTGCTGGCAAGGGTGAGGGTAGGGATGTGCCCTCCTCGTGTCATGCTGAGTCCAGCCCCTAAGACAAGAACATGGCTAGACTAAAAAGAGACAAGTCTCTGAGCTATTCTGTAACAGACCTCAGCCCAAGTGCCAGCAGGGTAAGTGACAGCAAAGACAAAGATAGAGAAGTCAGAAGACCATGAAAAGACCCCACATGGACCCCAGAATCCTCATCTTCCTCAGTATTAGAAAGATACATCAGCCCCTTGCCCATACACCCTAATCCATCTTAGGAAGAAACACAGGTGATTTTATCCTGAAGATCCCAGGTATTAGTTAAAGGGGACTGGTTAAAATATTGTGCTATAGTTAAGTTCTAAAATGGTGGGGAGGGTGGTGGAAATCAGCTCCCTTCTACCACTCCTGAGTGGATGCGGGTTCACATAAGAAAACAGCATTATTTACAAACAAACCACATTTTCCTTGATAAAAGAGTTGCTGTGGGAGTATTTTGTAAATCTCCTGCACGTGCACAAGTGTGCACACACAGTGGAGTTACATCTAATGCAGAGGTTAGGCACTAAAGTAAGATGAAATCACATCCATTGTTTTTAAATATCTTTTAAAAATCCTTTCAAAGGTTACCACACTGGAGACCAGCCAAGTCGAACTCTGGAATAACAAGCTGGTTCTACAATAGAGCACCAGAATGAAAAATGCACATCTTTAAACCCCACACTCACCCTCCAATGGCTGGACCCTGGGAGAGGCGTGAGGATCTGAAAGTCACTGAGGACCAGCAGAGCAACTACTTCCACTGTGACAGTGAACGTTGTTATGGGAGAAGGAATTGACATCTCAGTGATAGGCCTGATGTCGTCGTAGAAGATGAGCCCAGAAGTCCTGGAATTTACACAACAGCCCACAGGCTGAGAAGAAAGCATCCATTCAAGGAAGTTTCTGGAGTTTCTGCTCCTACAGACATTTGCAAATAAGTTCAACAGCCATCTGCCTTGACTGCTTTGACCAAGCCAGCTGCCTGATCAAGAAGGCATGAAACAAGAGGTCCAGGCTACACTCCTCTCAGCTTGAAATCGAGTCTCCCTAAAACCAGGTTCCTCTGCTGAGGTTATGATCTCTATCCAAAATGATTATTCCCTTTCTTGTCCAACACCTGTTCTCCTCAAGATTGAGGGGAATCAAAGAAAAGGGGGGATTGAAACCAAGCAGGACCCTGTGGGTTTCCCAGGCACAAATCCCACTTTTCATGTGTAGGAAATAGAGTTCATTCAGCCTCCATGACCTTCTGTGAGTTCCAGAGGGCAGTTCAAACAGTTGCTAATCAGGGAAGAGAGGGGATGCAGAGATGGAGGAGCAGTCAAGAAATAATAGTGCAGGACTTCCCTGGTGGCACAGTGGTTAAGAATCCACCTGCCAATGCAGGGGACACAGGTTTGATCCGTGGTCCAGGAAGATCCCACATGCCATGGAGCAACTAATCTCATGTGCCACAACTACTGAGCCTGTGCTCTAGAGCCCGTGAGCCACAACTACTGAAGCCCACATACCTAGAGCCTGTGCTTCATAACAAGAGTAGCCACTGCAATGAGAAGCCCGTGCACCACAATGAAGAGTAGCTCCCGCTCGCTGCAACTAGAGAAAGCCCACGTGCAGCAGCAAAGACCCAACACAGCCAAAAATAAATAAATTTTTTTAAAAAGAAACAATAGTGCAGCCTTGAGGCAGGGTCCTGGTTCCTCCTCAAGAGATATACATAACAATATCTTTGATCTCTTCTGCAGAACTAAAACCCTCACCAAATGGAAGATGGTACTACTTGATGAAGCATTCTTCATTCCATAATGAAGGTCACAGTTCGACAACCTCCAGAATCACAGAAGCCCATCATGAAACCACCTGATGCCAGATGATCTGTGGATTGAAGGAATGCAGGCCCTGCAGGCACACTGATCCTTATCAGCAGCCCCGCCCCTTGACTATAAGACTCCTCAGAAAACCCCCAGGTTGGGACACACAGTTTTGAGGGCATTAGCTGCTGTGGCCCTTTTGCCTGGCAAAGCAATAAAGCTATTCTTTTCCACTTCACCCAAACTCTGTCTCTGAGATTCAATTCAGTGCCAGTATACAGAGGTCAAATTTCAGTATCAAGCTCACAAGTCACAACTCACTTCCACCTCCCACAGCAGTGAGGCCAGTGCAGCTGCAGCCCTGCAGCACTGATCCAAGCTGTTACCATCACATGCTCTTCCTCCCCTGGAACTAAGGTGCAAGGAAAGGAAAGCTGAAACATTGCTGTCATCTTCCACTGACATGAAAGCCATGGCTTCATCCCTTCATCCATGTTTCTCTCACACAAGCACTGAAAGTCTTGCTGCGGGAAAAGCAAAATGTTAAAGGCGTCAAAAAACAGGAATCTGCTAGTGACTAATCAGATTCTTCAATCTCTCTGTAGGAATTCTGGAAGCAGGACAGGCTCCACTGGACTGGGTAAATCCCTGGGGCTCAGGCATAATTCAGCCCAAAGAGAGATACTGGATTACCATTAGTCTGGGTAGGTCAGGGCTAAGGATTAATTTAAATACTGAAGAGACATGGCCCGCAGGTCAAGCAATGGGTCTTACCATCATTAACAGCATATAGTTTTGTTATTTCTGCAGATCAAGGCTCAAGAGCAGCCCTGGGAGCTCCACACTTCTTAAGGTTGAAATCCATTCATTCATTCATTCTTTTGACAAATATTTATATAATATCCTCTTTGTGTTTGGCCCCCAGGACTATAATATTAAACAAAAAACCAGTCCTTGATTTCAAGAAGTTTATATGCTGGTAGGGAGAGACAAACTATAAACCAATTTTTAAAGTGTATATATATGTAATATATTAGATAGATGAACAAAGCAGAGTAAGACACTAGAGAGTGCCAGTGGGGGTGCTATTTTACATGAATGGTCAAGGAAGGTCTCTCTGAGTAGGGATCCCAAGTAAGTGAAGAATGAGTCATGCTGAAATCTGAGGAAAAGCACTCCAGACAGAGGTAATAACAAGTGCAAAGGCCCTGAGGTGTGAGCTTCTTCGTCAGGTTCAAAAAACAAGAGGGGAAACAAGAGGGGCTAGATCAGAGTGAGTAAGGAGAAGAACAATAGAAGCTATGGTCAAAGTGGTGATAGAGGCCAACAATACCCTTTCATGTCATGGGAAGGCTTTATATTTTACTCTGAATCAGATGAGATGTCTCTGGAGGGTTTTAAGCAAAGAGATACGTTGGTCATAATGATATGACCAATAATTTTAGAAAGATAAATCTGACTTCTGTTTGGAAAACAGTGTTGGCCAGGACCTTGCCAGGAGACCTGTCAGGAGGCTATTGCACTAATCAATACAAGAGTTGATAGTGGCCTGAGCCAGGGTGGTGGCAGTGGAGAAGGTGATAGGTGCTCATATTTTGAACCTATTATGAAAGTTGAGCCAATAAGTTTTGCCACGATATTGGATTTGAAAGATAGGAAAAAAAAGGGTGGAGGTGTTCAAAGATAAGTTCAAGGTCAAGCTAGACTTCACTTTTTAAAAAGGGGAAATTTTTATTTACTGCAATTTCCAAATAGCCGTGGAGAAGGTTGGCCAACCTAGCAGGCTTTCTACCATGAAAGAAGCAAGCAGGACCAAGCTGAGCCAAAGGCTTGGAGACAGCACACAGTGAGAAGTGTTATGGACGGAGATGGAGCTCAAGGAAGTGTGGCTTCAGCAACATGGGAGATGGCTGTGAGATAAGTGATGTGATTACTCACACAGTTTTCCAAACCTTCCCTAAAATTGCCAATTTTTCAAAATACCATGTGTGATCACAATTCTATGGGTGTGGGCTTTGTGCCCAGTCTGTTCTTGGGAATTTAAAGAGATTGTTAGGAAGTCTATGGAGTTTGAAAAGATTGGTAGAAAGTCTCCCAACTCTCAGAAGCCATAAAATTGGGGATTCCAGCCACATTTAGCCAGCTACCCCCATAGCAGGGCTCCTGTCTATAATATCAGAGTGCTAAGATATATTTATTTAAATGTTTTATCTGGGAGTCTTAGCTCCTCACCAGACTGGTAGGTTTCTTGAAGACAGAGATGGGTTTACATTTTTTCAGATCCTCAGGGGCTCATACATGCTCTAAACAAAGCCCTCAAACTGAACTTAATTGGATTAATTAACTTGGATTCCATATGTTCTTGGAAATTTTAGCTCATACTCCGGTTCCTTCATTATCTTAGTTTGGAGTCTCCCAAAAACAGACCCTGAGACAGCAATTGACATGCAGGTGGTTTATTTTGGGGGTGATCTCAGGAAGCACCAAGAGGAGAGTGGGAAAGTAAGACATATCAGGGAAGGCAGCCAGTATAGGGGGCATTAGTAACAGTGACCACAGTGAACAACTGGGAGATCAGTTCTGCTGGAGAACCCTTAGGAACAACGTAGAGCACATCTCAGTGTTGTCCCATATGATGGGGAGTAAGCTAGAATATCCACCAAATCCCATCGGTCGTTAGGTCAGACCTAGTCCCAGGATTCCTAAATCTCTGGCATTCCAGCCTGCCCTATACATGGCCAGATTCCAAAGACTAGAGGACACCTTCAGAGAGTCTCAAGTGCTTGCAATAGAAAGCCTTTGGTGAGGAAGTGCCAAGGGGATAATTAGGATGGGGCATCAATAGCAATTGCTAAGCTCATTTTCTTCCTTTTGTTTTTAAGTGATAAAATGCTGGCTCACAGAATAACTGAAAAGAATGGCTGCATCAGTATTCTCTCTCTCTCTCTCTCTCTCTCTCTCTCTCTCTCTCTCTCTCTCTCTCTCTCCCCCTGTCCTCTGCTTTCCTTACTGTCTTTACTCTGAGCAGTTCTTCATGTCTTCACAGGTCAATGGCAACACACTCCCTGGTGCAACTTCAGCCTTACATCATCTTCCATCATCCTCACACCCGGAAATCCCAGAAGAAAGAACTTTGCCTTCCCAAAACCTTCAACAAATGTCTCATTGGACCAGCCTGAGTTATTTGCTCATGCCATGGAGATGAAATAAGTGGATTTGAAAGTCCAGGATTGTGTGCCCCCACCAGAGCCTTGGAAGTTGGACTTAACTCCACAATAACAACATAGACAAGGTAAGAAATCAAAGGTTTATAAAGGGGTAGAAATTTGCTCATAATCACACTGTGCAATCAATAAGAGAATGACAGACTACCCAACAGAAAAATGGGCAAAATTTTGAGCAAACACTTCACTTAAGAGGTTATCTAAATGGTTAATAAACATATGAAAATATGCCCAACCTTATTAGTCATAAGAGAAATGCAAATTAAAAACACAGTGAGATATCACTACACAACCAGCAGGAAGGCTAAGATGAAAATGACAGTAAGTACCAACTATTGGCAAGAATGCAGAGCAATTGGAAATTTCGTACATTGTTGGTAAGAGTGAGGTTGGTGAAAATATTTTGGAAAATTACTTTGTAGTATCTATAGATACTAAAAAAAACACCTGCCCTGTGGCTCACCAAGCCCACTCCTTGTTATATGAGAAATAGAAATGCAAACATATATCCATCAAGACATGCACAAGAATGTCATAGCAGTTTTAGTTATAATAGCCAAAGACTGGAAACAATTCACATGTCCATAAAAAGCAGAATGAATAAATAAACCATGGTATGGTCATAAAGTAGAACACAGTACACCAATGAAAAAGAATGACCTTTGTGCTATACACAATATGGATGATCTAACATATAATGTTGAGTAATGATGCCAGACATGAAAGAATAGGCACTGAGTGAGTCCACTTATACGAATTTCAAGAACAGACAAAATTAATCTCTGCTATTAGAAGTCAGGATAGTGGTTACCCTTGAGAAGGTGGTGGCTGGGAAGATGGCACAGGGTAGGGAGCTTTTGAAGTATTAATCATACTCTGTTTCTCTAACTGGCTGTCAGTTTCATGAGTGAGTTCAGTTTGTGAAAATTCATCAAAGAGTACAGTTTTGTCCACTTTTTGGAATGTATGATATAGTTCAATATTATTTTAAAATTTAATAAAAATTTTGGATATCCATCAAAATTTTTAAATCCATCCTCTTACTGGAAGAGATGGAAATAATAAAACCAAGGCCTTATCTCCCAATCAGAAGGTTTTCCACCAAACAAATTCCTAGGCACACCTTCAAGGTTCCCTTTTACCAGCCCCAACCAAAGCTAATTGCTCCTGCGTTCTAGTCTATTGGAGAATGGAGTCCCAACATCTCTCATCCTCATCAGAATGCAAAGGCTGTTTCCCAGCCTGGCCTGGATCACTCCTGTAGCAGCCCATTCTACCCTCCCTATTCTGGGTGTGAGGTGGCTGCCAGGATTCCAGCCTCCCTTTTCACCAGCTCTTTCTTTCCTGGAATTTCCTTGAGCCAAATGTTCTTTGAGTCTTTGGCTGATCTTTCTGGGCTCTTTCAAACTCCTGTTTAATTCCTTCAATGGATAAAAGTGTTCCAGATTCAGGATGAACAGATGGATGCATGAGAAATGAAATTCACATAGTCATTAAGGCCCTTGGTCCTCATTGCCAAGGTCAGATTATAGGATCTCCCAGAATTCAGGCTATAGGAGACACCCTACCCCATAGGAAATTTGGGAGTCATGTGCCCTCAGAGCTCCAGCTCGGGGACCCATTTTTCTTTTTGCTGGTCTCCTTGAGGTGATGGCATCTCTTTCTGGAACAATATTTGAACTTACTTAAGCTTAAAAGTTAGTCTAATGGGGTGGAAAAATCAGTCTATGACCAGAGTGAGGTGTCCTCTGAAACCAGGACTGAGGGTCAGTCTGAGATGGGGTCAGAGATCCCTCCATGACCCCAAGGGATGGGTCATAACCACAAATCCAAGTTTCTTTTAGTGGGAAGCAGATAAAGTACTATGTCAGGATGAAGGTATGCAGATGCCCTGGCAAAATACACCCGAGCAGCCACTCTGACTCAGAATAAAAAAAAAAGAAACTGTGGGGTTTGGCTATGGAAGTGTGACTTTTTCCCAATGTCCAAGCCACTTTGTAGTAAACTTTCAAATCAAGGTGCATTTGGGGCAATATTCAGTGTCTAACAAGCTTCAGGGCCACTCTAAATTCACTTCAATCTCTCTCCTCTCTAGCCAAAGAGCTTACACTGAGAAACCCTGCTCTCCAGGCCCACCTGACCCTTCCCTTGGCCTCAGACCTACCTCCAAGTCTCGCCCCTCAGGTCCACCTGGCACTCAACACTCACTGTCTCCCAGCCCTTGTCACAGGCACAGTAAGCCTAACAATCTCAGGGTGTTCTAACTTTTGGGGACCCTAAACCCACTGCTTCTCATGTCAAGGTCACCCATGTGGTTTGGATTACCCCAGATGCACACCCTAAGATAAGGATTTGAGTACAAGTTTAATTTGGGGTGGGGGGAGCGATAGCAGGAAACACTCATTTGGGAGTTGAAAAGAGAAGAGAAGGTAGCCCCCCAAAAGGGTTTATTATCAAGCAAGTTACCACTGTGAACTACTGTAGCTTAACCCTGGTGAGGAATCCTGGGAGAGTATGTAGAACACCCTTCAGAGTGATCTCAACTAAGGATGAGGAAGCTCTCAATCGTTAGTACTCTTCCTTCTCAGTAGCTCTCAGGCACTTGGTGGTTGCTCTGTACACAGGTCATACACACTCCCTAGCCAGAAAAGGAAGCCCGCAGGCAGAGAATCACAAACATTCATTGTAAGCCACTTTTAGGGTGCAGAGATGAATGCTGCAGGAATATGGGCAACACATGAACAGCATTTGCTACATTCTTCATAATATCACCAGCACCCATCACCCCAGTGTCTACTGAGGACTGATCAAGGACTTGGCCCTATGCAAGGCTGTGCCATGAGGACAGAGAGGAGATTCAAGTGCCAGCCTTGGGCAGACAAAGTTCACACAGGCAGCAAGAGCCAAGACTATCAGATAGCCAATGGCACCTGGCCTGACAAGTGACCATTCTGAAAGTGCATTATAGAGGACCAAGGATGGGAAGAAAACCCAGTGGGGGTACAACCAAAACTGGGCCTTGAGGAATGCACAGGATCTGGACAGGCAAAAGAAGAGTGGGATGACAGGAACAGAAGAGGTGAGGGAGTGAACAAGGCCAAGGAGGTGGTCAAAGAGACTGGGAGTGAGGGTACAGCTAGTTGTGTGTAAGGCTGGCAAGGGAAGTCTAAAACAATTTAATCTATCAACCAAATGTGCATTAGTTCCCACTGCACACATGGTGTGGAAAGGAGGGATGTCAGTTTGATTAGGTATGCATTCTGTTATGGCATAATTATTTATTAATTAGAGGGTAAAGAATTATCAGTCAGTGCTGGAATGGCAGGGATTTGGGAAGTTGGATTGAATGAAGTAAGTGATAGTGGAACTGAGCAGGACCCTGTGGGACTCCTAGGCACAAAAGCCTTTCTGTGTCCCCTTCCTTGAGTTCCAAAGGGCAGGTTTAAACAGTTGCTAATCAGGGAAGGGAGATAATGCAGAGATAAGGGAGGAGCAGTCAAGAAACAATGGTGCAGCCTTGGGGGCAGGGTCCCGGTTCCCCCTCAAGGGATACACATAATATCTTTGAGTTCTTCTGCAGAACTGAAACCCCACCAAATGGAAGACGTTAACTCCTTGATGAAGCACTCTTCATTCCAGAGAAGGTCACATTTTGCCCATCATCACCAGACTCCCCCTTTGCCTGGCAAAACAATAAAACTATTCTTTTCTACTTCACCCAAAACTCTGTCACCAAGATTTATTTCAGTGTCGGGGGTACAGGGCCCAAATTCGGCTTCAGCAGGGATCCATTGAAGCTTGTTGAGCAAGAGTGGCATGATGAAAGAGTTATTTAAATTGTGATAGTGTCCCTACCAGGAGGAGATACAGTGTCTTCCAGTGCCTATTTATTCCCAGTAGATGATCTCCTTCCTTCCCCCAGTGAGAATACACAGCTGGTTCTCCCCAGCCCACCTCCGCATCTCTACCATAGCAACAGCGGTTAAAACAACACAAACCTATCCATAAATCACTGTTGTTAAGGGAAGAACATCTTAAATAGAACTTGTCCTGGGCACCAAACCAGACTGTTCATCAAGGCAAAGCATAAATTGCCAGATAGAGATGTAACACCTGCCCTGTTTATGTCTGCCCTCATACTCCCATCCTGCCTCCAGGCACCTATCCCTGTTTCTGCAATCTGCTCAGTTCCCTCATGCTCTCTCAGCAGCCACACTCCTCTGCCCCACAGTCGGTCAACATCCACCACTCCCTCCCTGGGAATCCACACGTGATGGTCTCCTGAAAGGTTTGGGAGCCAGGACATCCAGGCCTGACCTGCCACTGTGAGACCACTGAAGGAGACACTGAGTTGGTGGTTAAATATGCAGCTCCCTCGCCCCTTGGATGGGGATAACCCTGAGGTGTGTGCTCTACACTGCCTCTCACGGTTTCCCGGTGGGAGTGAGCCACAGCTGCCTACAGTGGTAAATGGACTAAAAACACATCCTGTATGGGCTGACTTCCCTTCCCTGCCTCACTTCCCATTCTCCAGCCAGTGTTTCCTGGGATCACCTCCCAAGTAAAGTACTTGCACTCCCATCTTCACCTGAGTGCCTGTTTCTTGGGGAATCTAACCTAAGATAAGAATGGTCAGGTCGCCTATCCTCTCAGAGTCTCTAGTTCAGGATGCAATATCTCCTGTCCTCTCAAATGAGGGTGCATGAGACAAGATAAGGTTCATTCAACACATGAACACAGTAGAATAGTAGTATCAATTTGACAATGATGAAAGTTAAAAGCCCACTATGAGAACATCATAACTATCATTTCTTGCATGCTTGGTACAACTCAGGAATTTGTTCATCTCATTTGAGCTGGGTGACCATCCAGTGAGGTGGGATTTATTATCCTAATTCACAGATGAAAGTATTGAGGTTCAGAGAGTATGAGGAACTTGCCCAAAGTCACAAAGAAAGTGATGGAGCCAAGATTTAAATCCTATTTGACCACAAACTCTGTTCCCATACCTCTATGCAAAATTGTCTTTCCAAATTAAAAAAAAAAAAAGCATCATCTTTATATCAGATGTTGATTGTACACTGAATTTGGTGGGAATTACATTTTCCTACTTCCCTACCTTGGAAAATTCTATTTGCCTTCAACATTCAACTCAGGCTTTAGTTGATCATGGAAGCATTCTCTGCTCTCCTCCTCAACTCAAGGCTGGACTGAAATGCTCACATCCCCACTGAACCCCACACATGTGTCCCAAACCCTGCAGTGATTCTCCTTTCACTTTGCAACCCCAACCCTACTTCCCCGCCCTACTCTATATCCCTAAGCTGAGAGCAGAGCTTGCCTGAATATAGGACATAGGGTCTCTCCCTTAGAAAGGCTTCAAGAAGGTTCTAATTACACATGCCAAAAGCCTAGGACTTCTCAGGAAACTGCATAGAAAGGGTCATCATTATCATCATCATCATCATCATCATCATCATCATCATCATCATCATCTCAATAAACCAAGAACAGATTATCATGGGGACAAAATGTCTCCCTGCACATCTCAGTCAGGAGAAAGTATCATTTAGCCAACATGACCTTTAGCTTTTCTGGGCCTCTATCTCCTCATCTGGTCTCAAAGATCCCCACAGCCTTCCATCTCTGACAGAGGGTGGTTCTAGGGATGTCCCAGTGCCTGCCAGGCATCTCAGGGGAGACAAGGGAGTACAGTGTCTCCTCTAGGGACTTATACTAAAATCAGGAAGGCAACGCTCACAGAGATGGCCCAAACAACAAAATAGACCAGGTGCCCAATTGATTCAGACTGAATCAATCAGACTGAAGGAAGCCAGAAAAAGGAGAGCCATTGCCTTATGATGAGATTCTTCTCAGATGAGAATTCTTGTGAACATGGTTTATTAGCAATGTACCCAGGAAAGAACTGATAGGGAATGGGGAGGTGGGAATAGAAAGGGAAGAAGGACAGGCAAGGGTGTGATAACAATCAAAATGCCAGGAGGGTAATTTTGGATCAATACTGCAGGAGGTCACATCCCAGAGTCATCCTGATTAGAGACAGGGGAGCTGAGGTATTGACAGCCCCACACCTGTGAGTTGTTAGTTAAGAGCTGCTCCCAGGGTATAAATTCTCAAGTTCCTCTCTGTATACAAAGTCAGTTCCAGCACAAGGGAGCCTGGGAAATGTGGTTCTCTATGACCTAGAGCAGAGCAAGGAAAAAGGGCGTGAAATGGGTCTGTGAGAAAACCCATGACAGGCACGCCTGATGCCTTAGGATACTCAGTCTTAGAATCATAATGCTTGAGATGTGGCTCCCAATTTCTATCTCAAGTTTTTAAAAGATAACTCAAGATTACCCAATGAGTTCTCAGAATTTCCTAAATTTAGAACCTGATTGCATATGGTTATGATGTTCCAAACATAGATGCCACCCTCTGCAAGAGGACAGCTGGCTCAGCCAGGTGGTATGTGCCCTGGAAATTTCAGTTCTCTGAAGTCCACAAGGTCTGGCTTCTTGCCACTGGAAAGGGGACCATGATGAGATGTTTCATGTGGAGGTAATGTTAGGGAACATGGCTGGTTATTGAAGAAAAATCAAGTTAGGCTGCCTTTATGGTGGTAGAAAACTGGGCCCTGAGAAAGCTTTTCTAAAAATTGTTAAAACCAAAGAAATATCTGGGTTTCCTCTGAGGTTTTTGGAACATCAATCCCCTAGGATGCAAAACATCCTGATGTCTCCACACTGACAAGGTACCGGGAGGAGAACTAGGGTGGGAGGTGGGCGGCTGGAGGAACCTGGGCAAACCCAGGACTGGTTGGAGTCCCTACAATGAGCAGGGGTGAGAGGCCTTGCTCACCTGCCATGCTTGCTGTCCTTGGGAGGCCATGGCTGCCATGAATCATGAATCCTGGCAAAGAGTTAGCTGTGGGGGTGGCAGCAAGGCACAGGTGAGAAGCAGGAACTTCAAGCAAGGGTCTGCTGTTTCCCCCTGCACGGTCCCCCAACCGATGCCTTCAAGCAAACTGTGACCACTTTTGTTCATTTCCAAACTTTGCTCAACCCAAGGTTCTGCCCCACCTTTAAGGCTTTTCCCTACCTCTCATCACCTGCAGATTTTATTCTCAGGCTTTGGAGGTCCAAAAGCTACCAACCCTTCTGCCATATATCTTCATCAAATCGTGTTCATTGAGAATTGGCCTCACCCAATTTTGTTCCTTGAGAATTAATACAGACTCTAAGCAGGTCTTCCCTCCCCACCCCCCACCATTAAAATACAGTGGTCCAGACCTTCAAGATGGTGGAGGAGTAAGACGTGGAGATCACCTTCCTCCCCACAAATACATCAGAAATACATCTACATGTCGAAAACTCTTACAGAACACCTACTGAACGCTGGCAGAAGACCTCAGACCTCCCAAAAGGCAAGAAACTCCCCACGTACCTGGGTAGGGCAAAAGAAAAAAGAAAAATCAGAGACAAAAAATAGGGATGGGACCTGCACAACTGGGAGGGAGCTGTGAAGGAGGAAAAGTTTCCACACACTAGGAAGCCTCTTCACTGGTGGAGACGGCGGGTGGCGGGGGGAAGCTTCGGAGGAGAGTGCAGCAACGGGGTGCAGAGGGCAAAGTGGAGAGATTCTCACAGAGAGGATTGGAGCTGACCAGCACTCACCAGCCTGAGAGGCTTGTCTGCTCACCCGCCAGGGTGGGTGGGGACTGGGAGCTGAGGCTTGGGCTTCAGAGGTCAGACCCCAGGGAGAGGACTGGGGTTAGCTAAGTGAACACAGCCTGAAGGGGGTTAGTGCATCACAGCTAGCCAGCAGGGAGTCCAGGGAAAAGTCTGGAACTGCCTAAGAGGCAAGAGGCTATTGTTTCGGGGTGTGTGAGGAGAAGGGATTCAGAGCACTGCCTAAACGAGCTCCAGAGACGGGTGCGAGCTGCGGCTATCAGCACAGACACCAGAGACGGGCATGAAATGCTAAGGCTGCTGTTTCAGCCACCAAGGAGCCTGTGTGCAAGCACAGGTCACTATCCACACCTCCCCTGCCGGGAGCCTGTGCAGCCCGCCACTACCAGCGTCCCCTGTTCCAGGGACAACTTCCCCGGGAGACCACATGGCACGCCTCAGGCTTTTGCAACGTCACACCAGCCTCTGCCACTGAAGGCTCACCCCGCACTCCGTACCCCTCCCTCCCCCCAGCCTGAGTGAGCCAGAGCCCCCTAATCAGCTGCTCCTTTAACCCCGTCCTGTCTGAGCAAAGAAAAGATGCCCTCAGGCGACCTACACACAGAGGCGGGGCCAAATCCAAAGCTGAACCCCAGAAGCTGTGCGAACAAAGAAGAGAAAGGGAAATCTCTCCCAGCAGCCTCAGGAGCAGTGGATTAAATCTCCACAATCAACTTGATGTACGCTGCATCTCTGGAATATCTGAATAGACAATGAATCATCCCAAAATTGAGGCGGTGGACTTGGGGAGCAACTATATATATTTTTTTTCCTTTTTCACTTTTTGTGAGTGTGTATGTGTATGCTTCTTTGTGTGATTTTGTCTGTATAGCTTTGCTTTTACCATTTCTCCAATGGTTCTGTATGTCGTGTTTTGTTTTGTTTTGTTTTTTACTATAGCTTTTAGCACTTGTTATCATTGGTGGATTTGGTCTTTGTTTGGTATTGGTTTTTGGTTTGGTGGCTCTCTTTCTTGCTTTCTTTCTTTTTTTATTGCTTTTTAATTTTTTTAACGTTAAATATTTTTTATTGTTTATTTTAATAAATTTATTTAATTTAATTTAATTTTTTTCTTTCTTTCTCCCTTTTCTTCTGAGCTGTGAGGCAGAGAGGGTCTTCATACTCTGACCGGGTGTCAGGCCTGTGCCTCTGAGGTGGGAGAGCCGAGTTCAGGACATTGCTCCACCAGAGAACTCCTGGCTCCACATAATATCAAGCAGCGGAAGTTCTCCCAGAGATCTCCTTTTCAATGCTAAGACCCAGCTCCACTCAACGACCAGCAAGCTACATTGCTGGACACACTATGCCACACAACTAGCAAGACAGGAACACAACCACACCCATTAGAAGAGAGGCTGCCTAAAATCATAATAAGTTCACAGACACCCCAAAACACACCACCGGATGCGGTCCTGCCCACCAGAAAGACAAGATCCAGCCTCATCCACCAGAACACAGGCACTAGTCCCCTCCACCAGGAAGCCTACACAACCGACTGAAACAACCTTAGCCACTGGGGGCAGACACCAAAAAAAAAAAAAGGGAACTATGAACCTGCAGCCTGCAAAAAGCAGACCCCCAAACACAGTAAGTTAAGCAAAATGAGAAGACAGAGAAACACACAGCAGATGAAGGAGCAACATAAAAACCCACCAGACCAAATAAATGAAAAGGAAATAGGCAGTATACCTGAAACAGAAGTCAAGTACTGATAGTAAATGTGATCCAATATCTTGGAAATAGACTGGAGAAAATACACGAAACCTTTAACAAGGACTTAGAAGAACTAAAGAGCAAACAAACAATGATGAACAACACAATAAATAAAATTTAAAATTCTCTAGAAGGAATCAATAGCAGAATAATGGAGGCAGAAGAATAGGAAAGTGACCTGGAAGATAAAATAGCGGAAATAACTACTGCAGAGCAGAAAAAAGAAAAAAGAATGAAAAGAATTGAACACAGTCTCAGAGACCTCTGGGACAACATTAAATGCACCAACATTCGAATTATAGGGGTCCCAAAGGAAGAAGAGAAAAAGAAAGGGACTGAGAAAATATTTGAAGAGATTATAGTTGAAAACTTCCCTTATATGGGAAAGGAAATAGTCAGTCAAGTCCAGGAAGCACAGAGTACCATACAGGATAAATCCAAGGAGAAACATGCCAAGACACATATTAATCAAACTATCAAAAATCAAATACAAAGAAAAAATATTGAAAGCAGCAAGAGGAAAACAACAAATAACATACAAGGGAATCCCCATAAGGTTAACAGCTGATCTTTCAGCAGAAACTCTGCAAGCCAGAAGAGACTGGCAGGATATATTTAAAGTGATGAAAGGGAAAAACCTACAACAAAGATTATTCTACCCAGCAAGGAACTCATTCAGATTCCATGGAGAAATTAAAACCTTTACAGACAAGCAAAAGCTAAGAGAATTCAGTACCATGAAACCAGCTTTACAACAAATGCTGAAGAACCTTCTCTAGGCAGGAAACACAAGAGAAGGAAAAGATCTACAATAACAAACCCAAAACAATTAAGAAAATGGTAATAGGAACATACGTATTGATAATTACCTTAAATGTAAATAGATTAAATGCTCCAACCAAAAGACATAGACTGGCTGAATGGATACAAAAACTAGACCCATATATATGCTGTCTACAAGAGATTCATTTCAGACCTAGGGTCACATACAGACTGAAAGTGAGGTGATGGTAAAAGATATTCCAATTCTCATATCAGACAAAATAGACCTTAAAATAAAGGCTATTACAAGAGAGAAAGAAGGACACTACATAATGATGAAGGGATCAATCCAAGAAGAAGATATAACAATTGTAAATATTTATGCACCCAACATAGGAGCACCTTAATACATAAGGCAAATGCTAAAAGCCATAAAAGGGGAAATTGACAGTAACACAATCATAGTAGGGAACTTTAACACCCCACTTTCACCAATACACAGATCATCCAAAATGGAAATAAATAAGGAAACACAAGCTTTAAATGATACATTAAACAAGATGGACTTAATTGATATTTATAAGGACATTCCATCCAGAATCAATAGAATATACTTTCTTCTCAAGTGCTAATGGAACATTCTCCAGAATAGATCATATCTTGGGTCACAAATCAAGCCTTGATAAATTTAAGAAAATTGAAATCATATCAACTATCTTTTCCGACCACAACGCTTTGAGACTAGATATCAATTACAGGAAAAAAATCTATAAAAAATACAAACACATGGAGGCTAAACAATACACTACTTGATAACGAAGAAATCACTGAAGAAATTTAAGAGGAATTAAAAAAATACCTAGAAATAAATGACAATGAAAACACGATGACCCAAAACCTATGGGATACACCAAAAGCAGTTCTAAGAGGGAAGCTTATAGCAATACAATCCTACCGCAAGAAACAAGAAACATCTCAAATAAACAACCTAACCTTACACCTAAATCAATTAGAGAAAGAAGAACCAAAAAACCACAAAGTTAGCAGAAGGAAAGAAATCATAAAGATCAGATCAGAAATAAATGAAAAAGAAATGAAGGAAACAATAGCAAAGACAATAAAACTAAAAGCTTGTGCTTTGAGAAGATAAACAAAATTGATAAACCATTAGCCAGACTCATCAAGAAAAAAAGGGAGAGGACTCAAATCAATAGAATTAGAAATGAAAAAGGAGAAGTAACAATTGACACTGCAGAAATACAAAGGATCATGTGTGATAACTACAAGCAACTATATGCCAATAAAATGGACAACCTGGAAGAAATGGACAAATTCTTAGAAAAGCACAACCTTCTGAGACTGAACCAGGAAGAAATAGAAAATGTAAACAGACCAATCACAAGCACTGAAAATGAGACTGTGATTAAAAATCTTCCAAGAAACAAAAGCTCAGGACCAGATGGCTTCACAGGTGAAATCCATCAAACATTTAGAGAAGAGCTAACACCTATCCTTCTCAAACTCTTCCAAAGTATAGCAGAGGGAGGAACACCTCCAAAGTCATTCTATGAGGCCACCACCACCCTGATACCAAAACCAGACAAAGATGTCCTAAAGAAAGAAAACTACAGGCCAGTATCACTGATGAACATAGATGCAAATCTCTGCAACAAAATACTAGTAAACAGAATCCAACAGCACATTAAAAGGATCATGCACCATGATCAAGTGGGGTTTATCGCAGGAATGCAAGGATTCTTCAACACATGCAAATCAATCAATGTGATACACCATATTAACAAATTGAAGGATAAAAACCATATGATCATCTCAATAGATGCAGAAAAAGTTTTTGACAAAATTCAACACCCATTTATGATAAAAACCCTGCAGAAAGTAGGCATAGAGAGAACTTACCTGAACATAACAAAGGCCATATATGACAAACCCACAGCCAACATCGTTCTCAGTGGTGAAAAACTGAAACCATTTCCACTAATATCAAAAACAAGACAAGGTTGCCCACTCTCACCACTATTATTCAACATAGTTTTGGAAGTTTTAGCCACAGCAATCAGAGAAGAAAAAGAAATAAAAGGAATCCAAATCGGAAAAGAAGAAGTAAAGCTGTCACTGTTTGCAGATGACATGATACTATACATAGAGAATCCGGAAAATTACTAGAGCTAATCAATGAATTTGGTAAAGTAGCAGGATACAAAGTTAATGCACAGAAACCTCTTCAATTCCTATACACTAATGATGAAAAATCTGAAAGAGAAATTAAGGAAACACTCCCATTTATCACTGCCACAAAAAGAATAAAATACCAAGGAATAAACCTATGTAAGGAGACAAAACACCTGTATGCAGAAAACTATAAGACACTGATGAAAGAATTTAAAGATGATACAAACAGATGGAGAGATGTACCATGTTCTTGGATTGGAAGAATCAACATTGTGAAAATGACTATACTACCCAAAGCAACCTACAGATTCAACGCAATCCTTATCAAACTACCAATGGCATATTTCACAGAACTAGAACAAAAAATTTCACAATTTTTATGGAAACACAAAAGACCTGAATAGCCAAAGCAATCTTGAGAAAGAAAAACAGAGCTGGAGAAATCAGACTCCCTGACTTCAGACTATACTACAAAACTACAGTAATCAAGACAGTATGGTACTGGCACAAAAACAGAAATATAGATCAATAGAACAGGATAGAAAACCCAGAGGTAAACTCACACACATATGGTCACCTTATTTTTGATAAAGGAGGCAAGAATATACAATGGAGAAAAGACAGCCTCTTCAATAAGTGGTGCTGGGAAAACTGGACAGCTACATGTAAAAGAATGAAATTAGAACACTCCCTAACACCATACACAAAAATAAAATCAAAATGGATTAAAGACCTAAATGTAAGGCCAGACACTATCAAACTCTTAGAGGAAAACATAGGCAGAACACTCTATGACATAAATCACAGCAAGTTCCTTTTTGACCCAGCTCCTAGAGAAATGGAAATAAAAACAAAAATAAACAAATAGGACCTAATGAAACTTAAAAGCTTTTGCACAGCAAAGGGAACCATAAACAAGACAAAAAGAGAACCCTCAGAATGGGAGAAAATATTTGCAAATGAAGCAAGAGGCAAAGGATTAATCTCCAAAATTTATAAGCAGCTCATGCAGCTAAATATCCAAAAAACAAAAACCCAGTCCAAAAATGGGCAGAAGACCTACATAGACATTTCTCCAAAGAAGATATACAGATTGCCAACAAACACATGAAAGAATGCTCAACATCACTAATCATTAGAGAAATGCAAGTCAAAACTACAATGAAATATCATCTCACACCAGTCCTAATGGCCATCATCAAAAAATCTACGAACTATAAATGCTGGAGAGGGTGTGGAGAAAAGGGAACCCTCCTGCACTGTTGGTGGGAATGTAAATTGATATAGCCACTATGAAGAACAGTATGGAGGTTTCTTAAAAAACTAAAAATATAACTACCATACGACCCTGCAATTCCACTACTGGTCATATACCCTGAGAAAAACATAATTCAAAAAGTGTCATGTACCACAATGTTCATTGCAGCTCTATTTACAATAGCCAAGACACTGAAGCTACCTAAGTGTCCACTGACAGACGAATGGATAAAGAAGATGTGGCACATATACAATGGAATATTACTCAGCCATAAAAAGAAACAAAATTGAGTTATTCGTAGTGAGGTGGATGGACCTAGAGTCTGTCATACAGAGTGAAGTAAGTCAGAAAGAGAAAAACAAATACCATATGCTAACACATATATATGGAACCAAAAAAAAATGGTTATGAAGAACCAGGGGCAGGACAGGAATAAAGATGCAGACGTAGAGAATGGACTTGAGGACACAGGGAGGGGGAAGGGTAAGCTGGGATGAAGTGAGAGAGTGGCATGCACTTATATATACTACCAAATGTAAAATAGATAGCTAGTGGGAAGCAGCCGCAAAGCACAGGGAGATCACCTAGAGGGGTGGGATAGGGTGGGTGGGAGGGAGGC
Source organism: Eubalaena glacialis (assembly GCF_028564815.1). Classification (NCBI taxonomy): domain Eukaryota; kingdom Metazoa; phylum Chordata; class Mammalia; order Artiodactyla; family Balaenidae; genus Eubalaena; species Eubalaena glacialis. The sequence continues at coordinate 32,045,625 of NC_083728.1, read as the reverse complement.
ACAAGAGGGAGGAGATATGGGGATATATGTATATGTATAGAGGATTCACTTTGTTATAAAGCAGAAACTAACACACCATTGTAAAGCAATTATACTCCAATAAAGATGTTTAAGAAAAAAATACAGTGGTCCAGGAGACAGTGAGCTGTTAAACTCTTATGCTGGGGTGTTTTGGAGTAATAGTGTCTTAATATGTTCCTCCTCCTCTTGTATCTGGAGATGCAAGACTTAAGCCAAGGAAATGATGTGTTAATGGTAAGTCTTCAAGCTTGTGACAGGCCAATGGGGCTTCACCAAAGCCCCTCTGGGGTAACCAGTTTCCAAGATCAGTGATTCTAGAATTGGAAGAGTGTAGGAAGTACAGCCCCCATTTTAATCTTCCACAAGCTCTCTGGACACAATATATATGCACCCTGGGACCCCGGCCCATGAGGCTGTGGATGCAGAATCAGAGACTCTGCAACAGGGAAAGGCAGAATGGGGATCTGATGTCCAACATCTATGCCAGCTGATTAGTAATTAGTGTGAAAATTCCCTTTCCTCAATTCTTAGTGACTTTTTATTCAGATTAAAATCATTTTCTTAGATCAGTCTCCCAAGGCAAAAGAAATTAAAGCAAAAATAAACAAGTGGGACATAATCAAACTTATAAGCTTTTGCACAGCAAAGGAAACTATCAACAAAATGAAAGACAACCTACTGAATGGGAGAAAATATTTGCAAACAATGTGACCAACAAGGGGTTAATATCCAAAATGTACAAACAGCTCATACAACTCAATATTGAAAAAAAAAATACAACCCAATCAGAAAATGGGCAGAAGAGCTAAATAGGCATTTTTCCAAAGAAGATGTACAGATGGCCAATAGGCACATGACAATGTGTTCAACATCACTAATTAGAGAAATGCAAATCAAAACTACAATGAAGTATCACCTCACATTGGTCAGAATGGTTATCATCAAAAAGTCTACAAATCATAAATTCTGGAGATGGTGTGGAGAAAAGGGAAGCCTCCTACACTGTTGGTGGGAATGTAAATTGGTGCAGCCTCTATGAAGTCTCCTTTAAAAACTAAAAATAAAACTACCATATGGTCCAGCAATACCACTCCTCGGTATATATCCAGAAAAGATGAAAACTCTAATTCAAAAAGATACATGCACCCAAATGTTCATAGCAGCACTATTTATAATAGCAAAGACATGGAAACAACCCAAGTGCCCATCAACAGACAACTGGATAACGAAGATATACACATTGGAATATTACTCAGCTGCAAAAAAGGAATGATATATTGCCATTTGCAGCAACATGGATGGACCTAGAGATTATATACTTAGTGAAGTAAGTCACAGAGAAAGACAAATACTATAAGATACCACTTATATGTGGAATCTAAAAAATAATACCAATGAATCTATATACAAAAGAGAAACAGACTAACAGACATAGAAAAAAAATTCACAGTTACCAAACGGGAGAGAGAAGGGGGAGGGACAAGTTAGGAGTATGGTATTAACAGATACAAACTACTATACATAAAATAGATAAGCAACAAGGATTTACTATATAGCACAGGGAATTGTATTCAATATCTTGTAATAACCTATAATGGAATGTAGTCAGGAAAAAAAATGGAATTACTATGCTGTACACCTGAAACTAACACAATATTGTAAATCAAATATACTTCAATTTTCTTTTTTAAAAAAAAAGCTTTATCTTGGCAACACACACACACACACACAAATCAAGTCAAGGCCAGTTTCAAGAATCGCTCTTTATGATCCCAGAGCAGCCAAGTCCCTCTAAGTGAATAGCCAGAAAATATTATTATACTTATGTTCTGCTCACAAGCCAAGTGAATGTTTGGGTTCTGAATGCTTCTTCATTCAAGAAGGAAAAAGGCACAGATAAGCTATATCTTGAATCATAAGCCATGACTGTGAGAGGACACCTGAAATCAGGCAATGAGACTCCCTGGACTGGTTTGGGATGGCTGATATCACTGCCCAATATATTATATCAGAGGTACCAAAGTGGGGCCTTCCTCAGCCCCATCACCTCCATCCTTTTGTTGGAGTCTCCGTGTGCATCATTATCACCTTGGTGAGTGTCATCATTTTCTTCCCCTTCATAATGACTAACATCAACACCAATGACATCAGTCATCTCCCTCACTCTACTCAACATTGAAGTTCAGCTCAGTATCTCCTCCTCTGGGCAAATCTCCCAGCCCATCTTTTCAGCTTCAGTTTGTTGCTCTCTCCTCAGTGCCCTAAAATTGCATGCTCCTGTGAGGTTTATTTGTGGGTCTGTCTCTCCCACCAGGCTGTGAGCTTCTCAAGCACTGAATTGATTTTCAATCTTTGTCTCCCTAGCACCTAGCAAGTGAAGCTAGTAGGTTTTCAATGTTCACATACAGAAGTAAAGATTGAGGAGATATTTCAACAGCATGGAGCTTAGTTCTGTCTCCAACCTCAACTTGCCCTGTCTACACAGCTCTACGTGAGCCCACCCCTTTCTCCCTACACCCCTCACTACAGCTGTGGTCCTCGGACACACGATTTTGCTCATGTTCTCACTTCTGTACCTTCCCACCCCCAGCAAGTGGCCACTTCAAGGTATAGCCTATCTGGACTATCAGGTGAGAAAGGGCAGCTGTAGGAGGCATTTGAGAATAACGATCAACGAGGATTGATAGCAGACTGGATGTAGAAAATGGAGATTAGTGAGGAGCCAGGTGATCAGAGGCTGCTGCTGACCCTGACAGACAGGACAGTCAAAAAGAGACCTGAGGACAGGATGGGGGAGTTCAGTTGAGGACAAGTTGACTTAGGTCAGCAGGTTAAGGGGGAAATTTCCAACAGGTCAGTGGAACTACAAGACCCAAAATTCCTGAAGCCACTAGAAGCTTAAAGAGACAAAAGGATTCTCCCCCTACAGCCCTGGGAAAAAGTGAGGCCCTGCTGACACCTTGATTTCTTACTTTCAGCCTCCAAAACTTTGAGAAAATAAATTTCTGTTGTTTAAAAAAAAAAACACCCAAGAGAAGTAGTATGCCCAGAGCTGGGCATGTAGAATTTGGAGTCACCTACATTGAGATGAAAAGTGAGGGCATACAATATTAACCATTTGAAGGTTCCAAGGACAAGAGAGTAGGCAAAGGAGAGCAACAGGCCCAAGACTGGGTTTTGGAAACACCATCGTATACTGGGGGCAGGGCATGGAAATGAGGACCTGAGGAATAAGTCAACACAGTGCCTGCCACATTAGAGCCTGAAGCAAAATGAAAAATCAGTAATACTCATCCTGTCTTTATTCAGAATGCTTATATTTTACTCATCATGGGTTTTGTATTAATTGCCATTTTAAAAAAATATTTCAATAAATGTTACTTATATTGAGAGACAGTATAGAATATAACAGTCCAGCAATGTCCTTCTCAAGAAAAGGAAACCTAAGGCAACTGAGCCTTGTGGCCAGAGCCCATATGCTGGGTCCCACCAGCTTGAATGCAAACCCTGGCTCTGACATCTATTAGGTGCATGATCTCAAACTAGTCACTTCACTCCCCTAAAGTTGGTGTCCTCACCTGAAAAATAACACCTTCCTGGCAAAGTTGCCACAGTGCCTACCCTAAAAATTTGTTCCCAAGGATTTCAGATGGTGAGGAGGAAAATGAAAAGGCTGGACAAAGAGGAGATGACAGTAGGAATGAGGAGCCAGGAGAGAGGGGAGAAATGGTACAACCAGGAAACCAGGCTCCTTCCTCTCTACATCTGATGGATGGACAGACCCACACAGAATTGGGATGCTCCATCCACTGTTCATATCTTATATATTGCTTTAAACTCTATTTTTTAATATCTGTGACTTCCTTCCATTTGTATGGGGGATGAAGAATCAAAACCTTTCCTCCCACCAGGTGGGAAAGGCCCAGTGCTCATAGTGGACTGGATCCTGTCTGCTATCTGACCCAGTCCACTCTCCTGCCTCTGTTTTCTGGAAGCATTCTCACAGTCTCTGATTAGTGCCATTGTGGTGACAATATACAGCCAATCTAGCATGGCTCCAGGAGGACTGGGGAGAGGCCAAGTGAGGGAGGGGGGATCTGCCATTATTTCCTTCCCTACCCTCTGTTTTCAGAGGCTTGTAACTCCCCAGCATGTTTTTCCCTGGTGGAAAACGTCCATGTTTGGTGTCTGCTCAAAGGAGAATCTCTATGGAAAGTTTGGGAAAGATCCCCTCTGGCTGGGAAAGTGCAAAAAGCCTGTGCCTTCCCATTTGGAAAAAAAAGGAAAGAACAAACTTGAAGCATGGTTATTCTTGTCTCCGTTTCAGAAGGAGCTGACTTGGATAGTGCTACTTGGCCTGCATCCTCATCACTTTTTTGGGAAAGGCATATGGAAAGGTGATGCAGACTCCAAAATGCTTATGTCTCTTCTCAAGAATTTTTTTTTGCTTTTAGTAGATACAGCATACAAATAATAAAGTGCACAAATCTTAAGAATCTTATGTATACAACATGATGAATTTTTACATAGGTATATAACCATGTAACTACTGCCCGGTTCAATATGTAGAACATTTCCAGTACATCAGAAGGCTCCTTGTGCCCTTCCCAGTCAATACTCACCCCTGAAAACTAACCAATTAGTTTTGCCTGTTCTTAAATTCCATATAAATGGAATCATACAGTATGTATGCTTGACATCATCTTGTTTCATTCACTCAACATAATGTCTATGAGGTTCATTCACGTGGTGACGTATTGTATTAGTTCTCTAGGGCTGCCAAAGTATCACAACTGGGTGGTTTAAAGAATAGAAATTTAGGGCTTCCCTGGTGGAACAGTGATTAAGAATCCACTTGCCAATGCAGGGGACATGGGTTCAAGCCGTGGTCCGGGAAGATCCCACATGCTGCGGAGCAACAAAGCCCATGCGCCACAACTACTGAAGTCCGTGCACCTCAACTACTGAAGCCCACGTGCCTAGAGCCCATGCTCTGCAACAAGAGAAGCCACCACAATGAGAAGCCCACGCACCGCAGTGAAGAGTAACCCCCGCTCACCGCAACTAGAGAAAGCCTGCACACAGCAACAAAGACCCAATGCAGCCAAAAATAAATAAATAAAATAAAATAAAAAAGAATAGAAATTTATTTTCTCACAGTTCTGAAGGCTGGAAGTCTTAGATTGAAATGTCAGCAGGGTTGGTTTCTTCTGAGGCCTCTCTCCTTGACTTGTGGATGACTGTCTTCTCCCTTTCTTCACATGGTCTTCCCTCTGTGGTTGTCAGTGTCCTGATTTCCTCTTCTTATAAGAACACCAGTTATATTGGATTAGGGATCACCCAAATGACCTCATTTCAACTTAATTGCCTCTTTAAAGACTTTATCTCCAAATACATTCACATGAAGTACCGGGGGTTAGGATATCAACATATGAATTTGGGGAAGGGTACACAATTCAGACCATAATACTGGTTTGTTCTTTTTTTTATTGTCAAATTTTATTCCACTGTGTGATTCCACCACAATTTATGTATTCATTCTTTTATCAATTGACATCTGAATTATTTCCAGTTCGGGACTATTACAAACATGACTGCTATCAATATCTCTAGCACATGTCTTTTAGTGAACATATGTACTCATTTCCAGTGTGTATGTACCTAGGAGTGGAATTGCTGTGTCCTAAGGTGTGTGTATGTATAGCTTTAGTAGACACTACTAGTTTTCCAATGTATGATTTCCCAATGCATGAGGTAATTGTACACTCCCAAGAGCAATGTATAAGAGGCCTAGTCGCTCTGAACCTTTGTCAATACTAGTATTATCACTCCCTTGTATTTTAGCCTCTCAAAGAATCTTAAAGATGGTTTCCAAGCAAATCCATCTGCAAAACCTATGCTCCTGGGAATTGTAGAGAGTATTTGCCATAAAAATCTGTGGATGACTCCAATTTTCTTTGTGCCAAGAACTCTGATCTTCTGCCCCTACATGCCCTCCTGCTCAGAAAATCCCTTTCTTGGGATTTTTAGTGGGAAGGCTCTCAAGTTGGACTGGCAGAGCATGAGGAACAGGCGGAAGCCTAAGACCAGTTAGTAACTGACTGAGGGAGGCGGGGTATGAAAGGAAAGGAAGCAAAGACCAAGATATAGTAAAAAGAGTCGGTTCTGGCCACCTGGGGAATGAAAACTATATTTGTATCTATCAGAGAGCTTAGAAGAGCCCCTACAAGACTGCCTGATGTTTCCTCACTAACAGTTCTGGCCAGCCTTTTTTTGAGAAGGAAATCTTCAGAGTTCCTCATATTTGAACCCCTCTAGGAGGCTTCTCAGGCATACCCCTCAAAACAGGGTTATCACCCCGAAGGTTATGGATTCAGGATGGACCCATCACTCCCCAACTTCTTCCCCCACCCTGCCTGCCCTAGTGCTAGAAATTCCCACAGGAAGTCACTCCCCTGGGTTACAATCTTGTCTTTCCTAATGTCTTTAAATTTCTAAAAACTGTCTTGATCTGAAGGGAATAGGAAGATAACCATGACTTATCCAGGTACCCAAATACAAGTCTGGCTCCTCAGAATCAGCAGCACAGGGGCCTAATTGGAAAAAAAAAAAAAAAAGCAAATCTTTATCTTATTCTTTAGACCAATAGCAAATTTTAAGTGTAAAAAAGAAACTATAAAATTATTAGAAGGAAAAAATGGTAAATGTATTTATAATCCTGGAGTGCAAAGTCCTTTCTCAACAAGATAAAAACCCAGATGCCATAAAGGAAATGATTGATACATACAACTACATAAAAATTAAAATTTCTTGAGGGAGGAAAAATACCACGAAAGTCAAAAGATCAACAGCAAACTGGGGGTAAAATTTGCAACACATTTGTCGAAGAGCTGATTTTTCTGAATTCACCAAAACAAAAAAGTTGTACCAACCAGAAATGTCCTAACAACCCCATAGGAAAAAATGGAGGAAAGGGTGAAAACAGGAGGCTACAAAAGAAGAAATGCAGATGTCCAATATACATAAGAAAAAGTGCTCTGCCTTAATCATAAATAAGTAAATGCAAATTAAAACATTAAGATACCTTTCTAAAACTAATTGTATTGTGAGGAGTACAAACATTTAACAGGGGCCATTTGATGAGATTTTGGGGACACAGGCATATATGTGCACTATTAATGGGTGTGTAAACTGACAATTTGGCAACACCACCAAATGTTACAACTAGTATAGCATTTGATCCAGCAATTCCACTGTTAGCAAATTAACTTCCGGATATACTGACAAAAGTGGCCAATACATATGTTCAAGATGTTCATCACAGCTCTGCTTTATAGAAGCAAAAAACAAACTGAAAGCAATCTAAATTTCAACCAATAGGGATAAAGGGCAGTAAATTGTAGTATATCTATTGTAATGCAATATTATACCTGTAAAAGAAGAGAATTAGGCAGAACTGGGTGTAATGATATAAATAAATCTCCAAGATATATTAAGTGGTGAATGTAATTCACTGAATGATGAGTGAGCCTTAGTATCAATTTAAAGAACCTGAGAGTATTACAGGAATGTTTTTAGTTACCAATACTCAGAAATCTGAGTAACGGTGGCTTAAACAATAAAAACATTTCATTATTTCATATAACAAAGTCTAGGCTTGGTAACAAAGTCATCAAGGACCTATATATATAGCAGAAGCTGCTCCATCCCCAGGTTGTTTGATGTCTTATTGTCACTACCTGTTACAAGATGGCTGCCTCTGCTCTAGGCACCTTATCCACATTAAAGACAAGAAGAAGGTAAAACATTCAATGCCAGAGTATGCTCATCTCTGACTCTTACAGTCATTGGCCAGAACTATGTCACATGGCCCCCCTCCACCATCCAGTTGCAAGGATTTCTGGGAAAGTATCTTTTTAAAAGGGACATATTAACATGATTGGCTTAACCAACCACGATTTGTCTTCAGAAGCTGGGCACATTGCCACCCTAAACAAACTCCTCAACAGGGATTATCTGGGTGATAATCCATATTTTATTAGAACAACAATCAGTTATTTTAAGCTGAATTGTAAACATGTTTAAAATAAATGGGTAAATAAACCTTCAAACAGGCTAGAGGTATGGCCATCTTGTTGTCTTCACTGAGAGCCTAGGATAGATAATAATCCATATGTTAGTGACCCCAGGTGGGGGAAATTTAGAGGAACTGTCATGAGAAGATGGAACAGCAGTTCTCAGAAGGGCACAGGGTCTGCTTTAAGCTCTCAGACTACTCTCAAAGGGCTACCAACAGGACTCAGAAATTGCCAATAGCCTGACCTATTTTGAGGACATAAGTTGGACCCATGTCTCTTTTGTCATGGGGCTGGGGACTCCCCTCAGGACCCAGGTAAGTTGCTTTGTCCAAGATGCTGACTGACAGGTGAGTTCTACCTAGCCCAAGCTACTGATTAGCACCCCCTGCTGGAGAAAGGAGTGATCTCACAAAATGCCATGAATCAGAGCAGGATCTGAGTTCTTGCAAAGCTCTTACACTTTCTAGCAAGTCTCTTCACCTTAACAGTTTTCAGTTCCCTCATTTGTTAAATGAGGCAGATGGATCCATAATCTCAAAGGCCCCTTCCCGGTCTGCAAGGCAACAAAAGTTCTCCCTCCACCACAGCCTCTGTGAAATTCACTCTAGGGGTCCAACACACCTGGATTCAAATCCCAGCTCCCCCCTTACAAGGTCTGTGACCTTGGGAAAGTTATTTACCCCCTTCGAATTCATTTCCTCATTTAAATAACAGAAAAAGTAATTCTTCACAGGAGAGGAGGCTCACCAGGTTTCCACTCCAGCCAAACCTACTCTTTCTGGGGTCCCAAACCAAGTGGGCATTCCTCTGTCCTTATCTTGCGTCTTTGCAACATCTGACAGTATCTCTTACACCCTCCTCAACTTCCTTAAAGTTCTTCCCTCTTCTTCTTCGACCCCAGCCTTTCCTGGTTTTCTGCTCCTTCCCCAGCCACTGCTTCTCATTCTTTCTCATGGGATTTTCTTCAACAAATGCCAGTGTTTTTAAGCACATAAAAAGATGCTCAACCTCACTCACAATAAAGGAAACGCAAATTAAAATGAGATCATTTTTCACCCATCAGGTTAGCAAAACATGAAGAGTTTGGCAACAGTCAGTGGGCAATGATGTAGGGAAAGAGGCACTTTTGTGCATTGTAGAAGTGTAATTGGTAAGACCCTTTGGAGGACAATTTGGCACAATCAAAATTTTAAATGTATAAGAGGATTTAACCCAGCAATTCCATTTATAAGAATTGGTACTAGAGAAAAAATCTACTAGACACATTCCCAATGCCCATTCTCTCCTTCTTTACAACAGAACCTAACTGTGTTGATAGACCAACAATCCAAACTAAAGGACATTTCCCAGGTCCCTTAAGATAGGGATGGTTGCTTGACACAGATCTGGCCCATGAGATATAAGCAAAAAATTTTTGGAAGGCTTCCAGGAAATCCCCTTAAAAGAATAACAGATTCAGCTGACGATGTACCCTTCTCCCCTCTGTTGTCTTCCTTCCTGCCTGCCTCCTGTCTGGAATGTGTATGTGATGGCTGGATTTGGAGCAGCCATCTTGTAACATGGAGAAGGACATGGAGACTTTGCTGTGATATTATTGAGACACTAAACCAATGCCAGCATTTGCCTACCCAGATTTTTCATGACATGAGAAAAATAAATTTTTATATTGTTTAAATCTCTATAGTTTGAGTTTTCTCTTACCTTCAGCCAAATTTAATCCCTAAATTATGTTTGTATAAACAAGGATATTTTTTCAGCATTGTTTATATAGCAAAAGCCTGGAAACTACTGAATTCCCACTTGTAAGGAGCTGGTTGATTAAATTATGGTATATGCATATGATGGAATATTATAAAATTGTATAAAAGAATGAGGTAGATTTTTAGTACTAATAAGGAATGATTTCCAAGATATTTAGATAACTTTTAAAAGAATGATATAGAAAGGTAAACACAGTGTGCTAACATTTATATAAAATTACTTTACAGGCTTAGAACTTTTCCAGAATACAGAGGAAACTGGTATGCCTCTGGAAATGGGACCTGGGTTGCTAGAGATCAGGAGTGAGGGGGACTTGCCATTCACTGCATACCCTTTTGTATTGCTTGAATATTTACCACGTGCATATTTTATCTTCCAAAAAAGTTTGTTAATTAGAATTAAATTGTACTGCTTTATCAAAAAGAAAGAGAAAGAGCAAGAAAGAGCAAGATAAGAAGGAAAGTCAATGATTTCCATTACTCATTCTTTTCCCTTCATTCTTTTCATTAGATGACCCTGTCCCATAGCCTCAACTACTACATAATGGACCCAAATCTGAATATTCAGTCATGAGCCCTCTGATGAATCCAAACTTACCCATCTGACCACTCTCTGGACATCACCATGTGGAAGTCCTATGGACACCCAAAATTCAGTGTGTCCAAACCTGCAGTCCTGCTCCTCCACCTGTGTTCTCTGTAAAGTATGCCAGCCTTCAGCCAGCGATGTCTATTCAGTGGCTCTGCCATCTGTGAAAGGAAGAATCGCTCTAAGTCTTGCTTTCTACCCTCTGTCTCAAACCTCACCCCTCTCCCATCTGGTTTCCTTGGTCTTCCTAGAGATCCTTCACTAGTCAGAACCTTCCAAGAGTGTAGCCAGATGCCCAAAACCCCATTAGTGGCCATTTCCTTGCCCCTTGGTAGCATACACCACTCTCATCATTTCTTATTCACTCTCTTCCCTCCAAGACTGAAATTCCCATGGGAAGAGGAACCACTTCTGCGTCTTTCTCTGATAAATTCCTCATACTGATAGGAAGGTCACAAACCAATTGCAGGGGTCACAAACCAATTGCACAAGTTAAAAGCTGTTGCCATGAACTCACCCTCCACATTCAATCATATTCTATTAATACAACTCCCCCACTAACCCCAGAACCATTCACTTCTCTCCATCTCCAAACCCACTGTCCTAATCCAGGCGTTGTCACTTCTCCCCCAAATCCATAGCCACAGTTCTCAACAGGTGTCCATAAGTCCAACCTGGTCCCTCTGATGCTAATGTCAGAATGGAATATGTAAAATGGTAATCTTGTCATGTCACTCACCAAATAAGTAATAATAATTAATAAACAAGGATTGTAAAGGCTCACTGTTGTGTTCAGACCTTATTACAGCCGCTGGGCCTCCAAAAGGCCCTCCCACCCCTGCCTCTGAACCTATCTCAAAACTTTGACCTCAGTTACATGGAACCATTTATGCTTCCTCAAAAGTGTCACTGCTTCAAACCTCTGTGCCTGCACACAAGTTCCTTCCTCTGCATGGAACACAGTGACCATTTCCCACCACCACACTTTAATTTTCCTTTTAATTAAATTCTTCAAACTTAGCTCAAAGATTACCTCCTTCAAGAAGCCATCCATGACTACCCAGTCTGACAGAGGGGCCTCTCCCATTAATGTCTTCACCTCGGGACTCTCAGAGTGAGCTCTCAAAGGGATGGGCCATGTTTCATTTGACTTATATTCCTGCTGCCTAGAAAAGTACTTAATATATGGAAGGCTCTCAGTAAATATTTGTTGAATGACCAAATAAATACATGAATGAACAGATGAGTGAGTTCTTGATGAAATAAAATGAGGTGTGTGTGAAGTACCTTATACCATGCCAGATATATAGCTGCCCAACAAATTTACTTTCATTCTGTCCTTCCACTCTCCTGTGGCTCCGTTTCCCCAGTTTTCTTCTAGCCTATGGGTACAACTGGGGTCCCTTTGACAAGAAGGTGCCTATGCTGCTCTTGCTTGTTCCCACCTGCTCATGAAGGACACCCCCTTGCACCTTGCTTGCTCAGTGATTCTGAGAGGCACCAGAGGGTCTTACAAACCGACCCATTGGCTACCTTCACCACATCACATCTGCCATATGTTTCCTCTTTTGCCCCCACACCTCCAGGACCCACAGAGACACTGTCCCCAGGGTCACTGGCACTATTGAGCTGTCTCAGTGCTCCTTAGCTTATGCTCACAGTCCCTCACTCCACTAGGCTCCACCAGTGAGGGGTACCCCAGACCACACTGTCGTCTCCATCCTGCCTTCCCTGCTCCCCCTAGCAGGCCCCTTCCTCCTGCACCTACTGTGGGGCTCCCTTATAGCCCTTGGCCCTCCCCAACCCCTTGGCTCCAGGCAGCCCCTTTCCCTCTTTCCTTTCCCAGACTTGGGGACCCACCCAGACTTCTCTGAGTACATTTCTGCCTCCCGGGCCTGGCCTTGGCTCTGGAGCCCAGATTGCACAGCTGGGAGCTGGATCCCTACTGCCACCAGGAGATCAGAATGGACAAGGTTTGCTCGCATTGCTGCTTCCCTCTAAATCTGAACCATGACCAAGAAGGTAGGGGGGGAAATGCAGAAGAGAGAGAGACGAGAAACCATAGGAACAGGACACCCTTTTCAGTTGCATTTCCCATTCTGTCAGGGGCTTAGTCCAAAAGAGGCTTTAATTGGTCAAACTATGTGTTTTTCACGGAAAGAAAATGCCATAAATGACATATAATTCACATTTGGCATAGCGAGGCAGAGGGGAGGAGGACCTCGCCTTTGTCAGACCCTTCAAAAGGGAACTGGGGTGGGATAAGGGGGGTTCAGAATCCCCATGACCCCCAGGGGGACAAGGACACATCCCCAGGGGCGCCATGGAGTCTGTGTCCTGTGTCAGGCCACAGTGGTCAATACTGTCTTCCTTCGCTTCCCAGCTGGGTGCCCAGTGCTGACCTCACATGGCAGCTGCACCCTAAGCGTGTGGGGGCGGGGTGGGGCCTGCAGGCCAGGAGCATTGGAGCCTTGAGCAGGGGATGCCAGGAGGAACTTCCATCCCCTAAGAAGAAGAGGCACCCAGAGGCCGGTGCGAGTCACAGACAGGAGCAGCAACCTCTCTATTGCCCACATCCGCTCCCTTCCTCCATCTCACTCCACACTCAACAACATCCCATTTAGATAGTCTTGTGAAGTCCTTCCAAACAGGGAAGAGGCTCCCTGTCTACTAGGAGATAAGAGTTAGAGACAAGATGTCGAAGTGACCAAAAAATAGTCAATTCAGTGTATGTCACAAACTTGGGACCAACCACCCTCTGGTAAATTTCAGAAGCTCCCACATAAACTCACCCCCTCAGCCAACCCTGCCCCTACTGAGGCTTGAAATTCCACCATGAGAGCTCCATCCCACCAACCTGAGATCTGAAAAACCTGTGGGAAGGGCATATCAGTTCCCTAGAAGGTTTTGGTTAGGGGAGTAGGGAGTGATCATGAGGACACTGTACATCCCATGTGTGTGTATGATGACAGGGATAGCAGGAGGGGGAGAAGGAATGCAGGAAGATGGGTGGATAAAAGGTGGAGGAAGGAAAGCCCTAACATAGAAAGAAGTTGGGGTCCACACCCCTCATCAACCCAACTTCCCAGAAGGTCACAGAAGCCCAGGATCTGGGTGAACCAGAGCAATCAAGAAAGCCTTCCTGGAGGAGGCGGGATTTGAGGGCTCCTGTAATGAAAGGGACAGCATAGGCCAAGGTGAGTGGGAGTACTGTTCCAAGAAGGCTTCTTTAAAAACAAATGCATTTCTCCTGAGAAGAGAGAGACGTGGAGAGGTGTCCTCTGGCAAGCAGTTTTTTACTTTCATGAGCAAAGAGAGCTGAATCCCAGGAAGGAGGAAGTGGAGCAGGGGTGGACCAGGGAAGGGAGAGACCAGCAAGATGAAGCCAGGGCGAGTGACCTGGGGCCAAAGGAATAGAAATGTGCCCAGAGGCCAATGTGATCTGTTAAAAAGTTGGCATGACAGAGCAGGGAGCCCAGAAGGGATCCTGAAGATCATGTGTGCCCTCCTGGCACCAACTCTGGGATATAAACAGGCCAAGTGTCCTGCAGGTTTGTTAATGTGCCCTGGTGTCTTCAGTCCCTGGCAAGTCCTAGGACTCACTCAAATCTCATCAGGGTTTCTGTCTCAGACTGGCATTTAATGCCCCTATGCTTACTTCCCTCTTCAGAACCTGATTCCCTGAACCCTATCTGGGCCTACCCAAGCAAATGTTAAAAAGAGTCTCTGTCCCAGCCTCTTGCCATGTAGGTCCCACCAAGCACCTTCTGCCTCTCTCCTTCTCTCCCTCTCTCTCTCCCCGTCTCTCTCTCTCTCAATGTGAAAAGAGTCTTGTCATGTCGAAAGGAGGGTCTCTGGAGTGTGGAGTTCTGGAGTTTGGAGGTCTCTTGTTACCTAGAAAGTGAAGTCCTGGGTACTGGTAATTCCAATTAGAAGGTGGGGCAGCCGTGTGGCTGACAGGGTCTTGGTGCTCCAGCCAGGTGTCAGGCCTGTGCCTCTGAGGTGGGAGAGCCGAGTTCAGGACATTGCTCCACCAGAGAACTCCCAGCTCCATGTAATATCAAGCAGCGAAAGGTATCCCAGAGATCTCCATCTCAACGCTAAGACCCAGCTCCACTCAACGACCAGCAAGCTACACTGCTGGACACCCTATGCCAAATAACTAGCAAGACAGGAACACAACCCCACCCATTAGCAGAGAGGCTGCCTAAAATCATAATAAGGTCACAGACACCCCAAAACACACCACCGGATGCGGTCCTGCCCACCAGAAAGATAAGATCCAGCCTCATCCACCAGAACACAGGCACTAGTCCCCTCCACCAGGAAACCTACACAACCCACTGAAACAACCTTAGCCACTGGGAGCACACACCAAAAACAATGAGAACTACGAACCTGCAGCCTGCAAAAAGGAGACCCCAAACACAGTAAGTTAAGCAAAATGAGAAGACAGAGAAACACTCAGCAGATGAAGGAGCAACATAAAAACCCACCAGACCAAACAAATGAAGAGGAAATAGGCAGTCTACCTGAAAAAGAATTCAGAGTAATGAATAGTAAAGATGATCTAAAATCTTCAAAATACAATGGAGAAAATACAAGAAACGTTTAACAAGGACATAGAAGAACTAAAGAGCAAACAAACAATGATGAACAACACAATAAGTGAAATTTAAAATTCTCTAGAAGGAATCCGTAGCAGAATAACTGAGGCAGAAGAACGGATAAGTGACCTGGAAGATAAAATAGTGGAAATAACTACTGCAGAGCAGAATAAAGGAAAAAGAATGAAAATAATGGAGGACAGTCTCAGAGACCTCTGGGACAACATTAAATGCACCAACATTCAAACTATAGGGGTCCCAGAAGAAGATGAGAAAAAGAAAGGGACTTTTAGAAAATATTTGAAGTGATTATAGGTGAAAACTTCCCTATTATGGGAAAGGAAAGAGTAAATCAAGTCCAGGAAGCACAGAGAATCTCATAAAAGATAAATCCAAGGAGAAACATGCCAAGACACATATTAATCAAACTATCAAAAATCAAATACAAAGAAAAAATATTAAAAGCAACAAGGGAAAATAAAACAAATAATATACAAGGGAATCCCCCTAAGGTTAACAGCTGATCTTTCAGCAGAAACTCTGCAAGCCAGAAGAGACTGGCAGGCCATATTTAAAGTGATGAAAGGGAAAAACCTACAACCAAGATTATTCTACCCAGCAAGGAACTCATTCAGATTCCATGGAGAAATTAAAACCTTTACGGACAAGCAAAAGCTAAGAGAATTCAGCACCACCAAACTAGCTTTACAATGAATGCTAAAGGACCTTCTCTAAGCAGGAAACACAAGAGAAGGAAAAGACCTACAATAACAAACCCAAAACAATTAAGAAAATGGTAATAGGAACATACGTATTGATAATTACCTTAAATGTAAATAGATTAAATGCTCCAACCAAAAGACATAGACTGGCTGAATGGATACAAAAACTAGACCCATATATATGCTGTCTACAAGAGATTCACTTCAGACCTAGGGTCACATACAGACTGAAAGTGAGATGATGGTAAAAGATATTCCAATTGTCATATCAGACAAAATGGACCTTAAAATAAAAACTATTACAAGAGAGAAAGAAGGACACTACATAATGATGAAGGGATCAATCCAAGAAGAAGATATAACAATTGTAAATATTTATGCACCCAACATAGGAACACTTCAATACATAAGGCAAATGCTAACAGCCATAAAAGGGGAAATTGACAGTAACACAATCATAGTAGGGGACTTTAACACCCCATTTTCATCAATGGACAGGTCATCCAAAATGAAAATAAATAAGGAAACACAAGCTTTAAATGATACATTAAACAAGATGGACTTAATTGATACTTACAGGACATTCAATCCAAAAACAACAGAATATACTTTCTTCTCAAGTACTCATGGAACATTCTCCAGAATAGATCATATCTTGGGTCACAAATTAAGCCTTGGTAAATTTAAGAATATTGAAATCGTATCAAGTACCTTTTCTGACCACAACTTTATGAGACTAGATATCAATTACAGGAAAACAATCTGTAAAAAATACAAACATATGGAGGCTAAACAATACACTACCTGATAACCAAGAGATCACTGAAGAAATCAAAGAGGAATTAAAAAAATACCTAGAAACAAATGACAATGAAAACACGACGACCCAAAACCTATGGGATACACCAAAAGCAGTGCTAAGAGGGAAGTTTATAGCAATACAATCCTACCGCAAGAAACAAGAAACATCTTAAATAAACAAACTAACCTTACACCTAAAGCAACTAAAGAAAGAAAAACAAAACAAAAAAAAAACCCCGAAGTTAGCAGAAGGAAAGAAATCATAAAGATCGGATCAGAAATAAATGAAAAAGAAATGAAGAAAACAATGGCAAAGATCAATAAAACTAAAAGCTGGTTCTTTGAGAAAATTAAAAAAATTGATAAACCATTAGCCAGACTCATCAAGAAAAAAAGGGAGAAGACTCAAATCAATAGATTTAGAAATGAAAAAGGAGAAGTAACAAATGACACGGCAGAAATACAAAGGAGCCTGTGAGATTACTACAGGCAACTATATGCCAATAAAATGGACAACCTGGAAGAAATGGACAAATGCTTAGAAAAGCACAACCTTCTGAGACTGAACCAGGAAGAAATAGGAAATATAAACAGACCAATCACAAGCACTGAAATTGAGACTGTGATTAAAAATCTTCCAACAAACAAAAGCCCAGGACCAGATGGCTTCACAGATGAATTCTATCAAATATTTAGAGAAGAGCTAATACCTATCCTTTTCAAACTCTTCCAAAATATAGCAGAGGGAGGAACACTCCCAAAGTCATTCCACAAGGCCACCATCATCCTGATACCAAAACCAGACAAAGATGTCACAAAGAAAGAAAACTACAGGTCAATATCACTGATGAACATAGATGCAAAAATCCTCAACAAAATACTAGCAAACAGAATCCAACAGCACATTAAAAGGATCATACACTATGTTCAAGTGGGGTTTATCCCAGGAATGCAAGGATTCTTCAATATATGCAAATCAATCAATGTGATACACCATATTAACAAATTGAAGGATAAAAACCATATGATCATCTCAATAGATACAGAAAAAGCTTTTGACAAAATTCAACACCCATTTATGGTAAAAACCCTCCAGAAAGTACGCATAGAGAGAACTTACCTCAACATAATAAAGGCCATATATGACAAACCCAGCGCCAACATCATTCTCAATGGTGAAAAACTGAAACCATTTCCACTAAGATCAGGAACAAGACAAGGTTGCCCACTCTCACCACTATTATTCAACATAGTTTTAGAAGTTTTAACCACAGCAATCAGAGAAGAAAAAGAAATAAAAGGAATCCAAATCAGAAAAGAAGAAGTAAAGCTGTCACTGTTTGCAGATGACATGATACTATACATAGAGAATCTGGAAAACTACTAGAGCTAATCAATGAATTTGGTAAAGTAGCAGGATACAAAGTTAATGCACAGAAATCTCTTGAATTCCTATACACTAATGATGAAAAATCTGAAAGAGAAATTAAGGAAACACTCCCATTTACCACTGCAACAAAAAGAATAAAATACCTAGGAATAAACCTACCTAAGGAGACAAAAGACCTGTATGCAGAAACTATAAGACACTGATGAAAGAAATTAAAGATGATACAAACAGATGGAGAGATGTACCATGTTCTTGGATTGGAAGAATCAACATTGTGAAAATGACTATACTATGCAAAGCAATCTACAGATTCAATGCAATCCTTATCAAACTACCAATGGCATTTTTCACGGAACTAGAACAAAAAAATTCACAATTTGTATGGAAACACAAAAGATCCCGAATAGCCAAAGCAATCTTGAGAAAGAAAAACAGAGCTGGAGGAATCAGACTCCCTGACTTCAGACTGTACTACAAAACTACAGTAATCAAGACACTATGGTACTGGCACAAAAACAGAAATATAGATCAATAGAACAGGAGAGAAAGCCCAGAGATAAACCCATGCACATATGGTCACCTTGTTTTTGATAAAGGAGGCAAGAATATACAATGGAGAAAAGACAGCCTCTTCAATAAATTGTGCTGGGAAAACTGGACAGCTACATGTAAAAGAATGAAATTAGAACACTCCCTAACACCATACACAAAAATAAAATCAAAATGGATTAAAGTCCTAAATGTACGGCCAGACACTAACAAACTCTTAGAGGAAAACATAGGCAGAACACTCTATGACATAAATCCGAGAAAGATCCTTTTTGACCCACCTTCTAGAGAAATGGAAATAAAAACAAAAATAAACAAATGGGACCTAATGAAACTTAAAAGCTTTTGCACAGCAAAGGAAACCATAAACAAGACAAAAAGAGAACCCTCAGAATGGGAGAAAATATTTGCAAATGAAGCAACTGACAAAGGATTAATCTCTAATATATGTAAGCAGCTCATGCAGCTCAATATCCAGAAAACAAACAATCCAATCCAAAAATGGGCAGAAGACCTAAATAGACATTTCTCCAAGGAAGATATACAGATTGCCAACAAACACATGATAAGATGCTCAACATCACTAATCATTAGAGAAATGCAAGTCAAAACTACAATGAGATATCACCTCACACACGTTAGAATGGGCTTCATCAGAAAATCTACAAACAACAAATGCTGGAGAGGGTGTGGAGAAAAGGGACCCCTCTTGCACTGTTGGTGGGAATGTAAATTGACACAGCCACTATGGAGAACAGTATGGAGGTTCCTTAAAAAACTAAAAATAGAACTACCATACAACCCAGCAATCCCACTACTGGGCATATGCCCTGGGAAAGCCATAATTCAAAAAGAGTTATGTACTACAATATTCGTTGCAGCTCTATTTACAATAGCCAGGACATGGAAGCAACCTAAGTGTCCATCGACAGATGAATGGATAAAGAAGATGTGGCACATATATACAATGGAATATTACTCAGCCATAAAAGGAAACAAAATTGATTTATTTGTAGTGAGGTGGATGGACCTAGAGTCTGTCATACAGAATGAAGTAAGTCAGAAAGAGAAAAACAAATACCGTATGCTAACACATATATATAGAATCTAAAAAAGGAAAACAAAGGTTATGAAAAACCTAGGGGCAGGACAGGAATAAAGACGCAGACATTGAGAATGGACTTGAAGACATGGGGAGGGGGAAGGGTCAGCTGGGACGAAGTGAGAGAGTGGCATGGACTTATATATACTACCCAATGTAAAATAGATAGCTAGTGGGAAGCAGCCGCATAGCACAGGGAGATCAGCTCGGTGCTTTGTGACCACCTAGAGAGGTGGGATAGGGAGGGTGGGAGGGAGACGCAAGAGGGAGGAGATATGGGGATATATGTATATGTATAGCTGATTTAATTTGTTATAAAGCAGAAACTAACACACCATTGTAAAGCAATTCTACTCCAATAAAGATGTTTTAAAAAAAAGAGAGAGAGAGAGAGCCTTGGATGAGGAGTCCAGGTCTGGTCAGGGCCAGAGACAAGCCAGCACCCATTTCTGGGCTTCTATGCCCTCCATGAGGAAAATGGGAGCCATACCACCATCCCTGCCTATGTCACAGGGCACTTTAGGATAGAACAAGGTAAATACATGGGAAAGCTCTTTGGAAACTCAAATGTTGTGAAGGTTTATTATGATTATTATTCATGTCTGATTTTGCCGCCTCTGTGGAGCCCCAGCTCAAGTTCCTGCCTATGCAATGCCAAAACAACCAGTCAAATCCATCAAAAAGTTACTCAGTTTAGTGGAAAAAAAATGCAGGCAGCTCTGTTGCATGCTATCAAAAAAATAAAGCCACCAGACGATCACTGGTGTTTTTGAAAATGTGCAGTGGGTTGTTTTAGGCACTATTTTTGAGTTTTTCTAGGGCTTTCACCTCCTGTGAACCAAAAACAAAAAAAAAAAAGACAATGGATAAAATCAAGGTCCTCAATTGTTTCCCAGGCATGAGTACAGCTTCAAGATTTCAGGCTTAGGGAAAGGAAGGGAGACAGAAATTCATGCATGGGAGCGCCTGTGTGTCACTCTTGACCCCCTCACTCATGACAGTTCTTAGGCCAGTGGATTGTATTCTGTTGGCAAGATCACCTTCTCCAGCTGAGAAGGGACTTTGGAAGATCCCATAAAGCTTAGGGAGAAAGAAGGAGATATCTGGGCAGTTAGCCAAACCAGCAAAGGCTGAAGGAGCCCCGGCCCTGACCCAAGGGGTTGGCACCCAGGAGATGGAAACTGGGTTAGAAAGGGTTGACATCTAGGGGAAGAGAAGATTCTGAGATAAGAAGATGTTTTTAAAGCATAATTGTCCCAAGAGGGTTGCCTCAGAGTGGCAAGTAATTCAAGCCAGTTGGTTTTGCTCCATACGAGCAGTTCTTCTGAGTGTTTTGCTGGGGGAAAAGATGGAATCTACTTTTTAAGAAGAGGTTTGGCTGTCATCCATAAGTTTTATTTATGCAGACCTCCCCAGCACAGCATTCTCCTCAGGAGGCATCTGCCTCTAAAAGGACGTTTCTGGATGAAAATGGGGATATATATGAGTGAAAAACAATAACTCATATCTTGAATTTAATTCTGTCAGTTAAAAAGTCCTGCCTCCCTCACCTCACTGATGGGGTAACAGTGAGGTTCGTGTTCTTCACAGTCATCCAGAGCTGCCCATGGGAATTAAGCCTCAAATGCCACAGTGATAACTGGTTTGATAACTCACCTTTACTGGTTTCCTTCCCATCTGTCTCACTTCTCCACTCAACCAGTGTTCTCTGGGATCACCTCCCAAATAAACTACTTGTACTCAAATCCTTGTCTCAGGGTCTACTTCTTGGGGAACTAAATTCTACATGTATTTTTATCATCCTTTTAAGTTTAATTTCATATTTTTATCCTATTTAATCCTCCAGCAGCCTAAGGAAGAAGAATTATTCTCATTTTTCAGATGATGGAATCGACACCCTGAAAGTTGGTAACGAGCTGAAGCTCACATAACAAGTAACTGACAATTTACTGGGTTGTGTTTAACGTCCAATTTGCTGACTCTTGGTCTGATACACTCTCCACCACACCCCACTGCCTCTGGTCATTCCCATCTCTAAATATACTCTGCACAATAATGTAGCTCTAGAGTTCATGATGGCAGTGTCCTTGCAGGAGGGGGCTATGGAATAATGCATTTTCTAAGACTTTGCATATTTAAGCTATAAAAAATACATTCCTGTTACCTTTACATATGAACAACAACTTAGTGGAGCCAAGAATTATTGGGTCACAATCCTGGAGCTCTGTTCCTAAGTAATTCCCAAAGTAGTGGGAATTATCTATGGATATTAACAGAGGCATAATATTTGTTAATGGGAAATATTGAATAAACAAAGATAAACCATTTATTTTTTACTAAATTACGGGACTTTGTAAACTTCAAAAGGAAGTATGTAGTTTCTAGCATTTCCCAAGCATGTATCTTTCTTCCAAGACAGTGATAGACTTAACATCCTCTTAAGAAATGATACTGCAGCATTTACCCCACTTTCTTTATCAGGGAGAAATCTGAGTCCAGACTGAATTTCTTTTCTCAGTATATCTGAAATATGAAATCTTCACCAGGACACATTAAAATATCAGGCTCTTTGTTATTATTTTTTATTGAAACACAGTTCAGTTCCTTTGATTATTGCTTCCATTTCATTTTTGTGATGGGCTCCATGCTGTCTCTTCAGAGTTGTCATCCTCTCTCTCATCAGTTTCATCTCTTTGACCTGTTGCATGGCATTCTAGGAGATTTTCCTAAGTTGCCCTCTCCATCACTAATTTTATTTTCTACAATGTCATTTAGGTTCTTGACTATTTTCAATGCATACTTTAACGCTGCTATTGAACTTTTGTCTTGCTTGAATAGATGATGCACAAACAGGATGCAAAATTGAGGAAGGAAAAAGGCAAACAGTGAAAAGTAGGTCTTCCTTCCAACCCTGCCCCTGAGGCATTTCTCTCCGCAGAGGTAAATATTGTTCCCAGTTTCTTAATCCTTCTAGAGATTATCTATATACAAGTGTATATACACACACAAACACACACACACACCTATCTATATATTTCTTTATGTTTTTAGTGGTAAATCCCTATACTGTTTGGGATGGTAATATGTATGACAAATAAGTATATTTTCTAACTTTCTCCAGCCTCATGGTGTCAGTTATTACAGCAAAAAACAGATAGCCCAACTCAAAGTAGAATATAAGGACATGAACTATTTCCCACAACAGAATGGCAGCTTCAGGGCTTGTTGACTCACCAGCCCACACAAGTCATCAAGAACCCGGATTCCTTCCATCTTTTTGTTCCACCAGGTCCAACAAATTATCTTGTTAATGCGAGTCTTTGTGGACCCAAGATGACTGCAGGACTTCCAAGCATTGTACCAGAAATAATCATTTCTAGCGAAAAAGTGGTTATCTTTTCCTGTGTCTTTTATAAAGAATTAGAAAATAATTCCCAGAAGACATCCTTTTGCTTTCCATTAGACAGAATTTCATTTCATGCCTATACGTAAGCTAAACATTAGGTACAAAAACAGGATTTTTTGATGGCTTTAACCAATTAGAACCCACTCCCTAGGGCTAGGGAAGGGACAAATACAAAGCTTGAAGATAGCTAAACGACCACAAGGCTCTTTTAGAAAGGAGGAATCGGGTGGGCGAAAGTACAGTGAGGAATGGATGTTGGGTAGGCAGTAAACCATGTCTCAATACCACACATCCTTAATCATATCAGTTACCATTAGTCCTCCCAAAACTCCCAAATCCTCAGCTAATAACTCTCTGTGACTACCTTTTGTGATGTAAACCACCACCTTTCCCTGCCCTCCTAAACACTTCTACTGTGTCCTCCCACTCCGTGAGAAGCACTCCCGCACTACAAGAGAGGAATTCTCAGGACATTCCACTCACCTCTTGCTTTAATCTAGCTGCCCCCTATGACACTCCTTCCCTGAGACCCTCTCTAGTGGTTTTCTGTTTCATCTTTCACATCCCCAGAATCTCAGGCTTGGATAATTGCTATGGACTAAATGTTTGTGTCCCTCACCTCCAAATTCCTATGTCAAAGTTTTAACCCCCAATGTGATAGTATTAGGAGGTGGGGCCTTTGGAGGTAATTAGGTCATGAGGAAAGAGCTCTCCTGAATTGGATTAGTGCCCTTATAAGAAGAGACATAAAACAGCTCGCTTTCTCTCTCTGCTCCCCACCATGTGAGGATATGAGAAGATGGCCAACTGCAAACCAGGAAGTGGACCCTCACCAAACACCAGATCTGTTGACACCTTGATCTTAGACTTATCCAGAACTATAAGAAATAAATGTTTGTTGTAACCAGTCTTTGGTAATTTGTTATAGCAGTCCAAAACAACTGACAGTAGTCCTCTTGCTTCCTAACCCAGGTCTCCCCACTGGCTTATTGAAACTCCAGACACTTTGAGATTCATGTCATATGGCTTTGTCACCTTTTCCTGTTTCTCACTGCTGCCATCCATCAACCTCCTAGTCACTCTTCCCATTTCCTAACAATCATAGCACCTAATGACAGTCTTCTTCTCATTTCCAGTTCTTGTGATTTCAACATCCACAACTATGACCCCATTCAAAACCCTGGTCTTAACTGTGACACTTTCTTCTCCACTCGTCTTCCATCAACTTTTCCTAAATCACACTCTAGACTTTGGTATCACACAAATAATCTCTAATAACTACTTATTTTTTAAAAGCTCTCTCATTTGACAATACCTAGGAAAATTCACATATGTATGTACTCTTTGATGCAGCAATCTCACTTCTAGGAATCTATCCCAATGCTGAACTAACAAAAATATAAAAATGTGTGTGAATAAAGCTGGTCATGGCAGCAGCATTCTTTGTACAGTGAAAGACTAGAAACGATCTAAATATCAAAACATACGGAAGTGGTTAAATTAGTTACAGTTCATCTATGCAATGGACTACAATGCCACTATAAAAAGCAACAAGGAACTCTCCATATACAATTTAAAAGTGATCTCCCAAATATTTTAAGTTCAAAAAAGAATCAAGAAGTAAGACAATGTGTATAGTTTGCTATCTATATATAAGAAAAGAAAGAGAGAGGGAGGAAGGGAGGGAGAGAGAGAGACAGAGAATGTCTAAAAGTTAGGTGTCTTAGTCAGTTTGGGTTGCTGTAACAAAAATACCACAGAGGGACTTCCTTGGTGGTCCAGTGGTTAAGACTTCACCTTCCAATGGAGGGTGTGCAGGTTCCTTCCCTGGCCGAGGAGCTAAGATCCCACATGCCTCGGGGCCAAAAAAGCAAAACATAAAACAGAAGCAATATTGTAACAAATTCAATAAAGACTTTGAAAGTGGTCCACATAAAAAAAATCTAAAAAAAAAAAATCATAGAATGGGTGGCTTAAGCAACAAACATGTATTTCTCATAATTTTGGGTGCTGGAAAGTCTAAGATCAAAGCACTGGCAGAGCCAGTGTCTGGTGAGAGCGCACTTCCTGATTTGTAGACAGCTGCATTCTTGCTATATTCTCACATGACTGAATGAGTAAGAGGAAGCAAGCTCCTTCATGTCTCTTCTTATAACAGCACTAATCCAAATTGCCTCCTAAAGGCTCTACCACCAAATACCACCACATTGGGGATTAGGGTTTTTCAACATATAAATTTTGGGGTAACCAAACAAGAAGGTAAGCCAAAAACTAATTGTTTAATAGTTAATAATAAGGAAAAAGGGAGAACTTGGCAGGTGAAATGGAATTTTGGAATCAAGTAAATGTTTCATTTTTCTAATAAGTAAGTTAATTCAAAAAGAAAAAAAGCATCTCTACAAGTAAAAAAGTAAACTGAAACAAATGAACTGACTGTATACAAAGTTGGTGGAATAACCATACAGAGGCAAATTATTTCAACTGACTTAGAAACATAGTATTTTGACGATGCATCCCTAGTGAGTCATATTCTAAAGACAAAATGAACCACAAAGAAATCTTAAACTATACGCAGTAGTCTTTTTCGTAGCAATAAAGTTGGTGTCTTGGTTTTTTATTGCTGCTGTGACAAATAACCACAGATTTAGTTATTTAAAACAACACAAATATATAATCTTATACTTCTGGAGGTCAGAAGTCTGAAATGAGTCTCACTGGATTAAAATCAAGGTGTCAGTAGGTTGTGTTCACTTCTGAAGGCTCTAGGAGAGAATTTGTTTTCTTGTCTTTTCCAGCTTCCAGAGGTTGCCCATATTCCTTGGCTTTGTGGGCCCCTTCCATCTTCAAAGCCAGCAATGTCCAGTCTAATTTTTCTGCCATCTCTCTGGTTCCAACTCTTCTGCCTTCTTCATCCCCATTTAAAGACCCTTGTGACTATTTTGGCTCACTTGGATAATCCAGGATACTCTTCTTGTTTTAAGTTCAGTTGATTAACAAAGTTAATTCTCCTCTGCAGACTTAATTTTCTCTTGCCATATGATAAAACATATTTACAGGTTCTAGGGATTCGAAGTGGACATCTTTGCAGGGCCATCTGCCCACTGGACCCCAAATATTCACAACTATCCCACATGAAAAATGCATTTGCTCCATCCCAAGGTCCCCAAAGTCTCAATTCATTACAACATGAAGTCCAAAATCTCATCTAAATATCATTAGTTCAAAAATCTCAAATCTCATCATCTAAGTCAGGTGTAGGTAAGGCTCTGGCTATCATCCATCTTAGACAAAATTCCTCTCCATCTGTGAGC
Organism: Eubalaena glacialis; assembly: GCF_028564815.1. NCBI lineage: Eukaryota > Metazoa > Chordata > Mammalia > Artiodactyla > Balaenidae > Eubalaena > Eubalaena glacialis. Next base: position 32,019,289 of record NC_083728.1, on the reverse strand, counting down.
CTATGAAACTCCAGAAATAAGTTATCTGCTCCCAAAGAACAATGGTGGGAAAACCAATTATAGATATTTGGTTCAAAGAAGAATAAAGTGGAAGGAAAAAAGGAGTAACAAGTCCCAAGCAATTTCAATATCCAGCCAAGCAAATTCCATTCGGTTCCATGGTCTGGGAATAACCCTCTCTAGCTCAAGCCTCCACCCTTGGAGTCATGCTCTCTCTCTTTTATGAAAGGTCCTGGATTTGCAGCTGAATAGTTTTATCAGCTTGTTTCTTTCCTATAGAATTTTAGGGGTCCAGCAGCTTTCTTTCATTTTCTCCTTTCTCTGTGCCGTTTAAGCCAAGTTGGCAGTGTTTCTGCTGGCATAAGTTCTCAAGAGCCTTGTGGATTTCCTGCACATATCTCAGGGATTCACTCCATTAGACAAGAGGTTCCCCTACAGAAATTTCCTGAATGATCCCATCTCTATTCCTGGCTTTGGCTGAGACAGGTGAGGGATCCATGAGTCACGCACCTACAAAGAGCTCTCTGTATGATCAGAAATTCTGAACTTTGATATTTTCAAGGCACTAACAAAAGTTGTCCATCCATACCCTTAGATTTCTCTCTAGACTGTGCTTTCCTGACATTGAATCTCCTAATTTAGCTTCTTTTGCAATCTGGATAAGCTGAGAACTTCCCAGATCATCAAGTTCTGGTTCCTTTTCTTTTAACAGTTCTTTCTTCAACCTATCTCTTTCCTTCACATTTTGCTATAAGAAGCAAGAAGAAATAAGACCACACATTTAACACCTTGCTTAGAAAGCTCAGCTAAATATCTAAATTCATCATTTGCAAGTTTTGCTTTCCATGTAACTGCAGAACACAATTCAGTAAGCTTTCAGCTAATCCCCTTTCCACCAGTTTCCAATAACATGTTTCTCATTTCCATCTGAGCCCTCACCAGCAGTACTTTTAATATCTGTGTTTCTATCAACATGGATATTATTCTATCTGTTCATGGAGACATTGCTCTGGGAAAGATCCTCAGTGTTCTCCTTACTTGCTGCAAGTGATAAATCCTTCCTTCTCAAACAAAAACAAACAAAAAAACATTCTGTTCAGGATGATTTATGTACTCTCTAAGGCAACTGAGGTTTTCTCTACCATGCCTCTCACTTCCTTCTGAGTTATCACTAACAAAGCTATTAACATCCATATTTCTATTAACAATCTATTCAACAATCTAGGTTTTTTCCTAGATTCATGCTCCTAAAAATTCTTCCAGCCTCCAGCCACTGCCCACTTTCAAAACCACTTGCACATTTTTAGGTATTTGTTTCAGCAGCACCTTGTTTCAGGCACAAAAAAATTGTATTTTCTTCCTATTGCTGCTATAACAAATTACCACAAATTCAGTAGCTTAAAACAATGCAAATCTATTATCTTACAATTTTGGAGGTCAGGTGTCCAGAATGGGCCTCAATGGATTAAAATCAATGTGTTGGTAGGGCTGCACTCCTTTCTGAAGATTCTAGGGAGAATCTGTTTTCTTGCATTTTCCAGCTTCTAGATGCTGCCCACATTGCTTGACTCATGGCCCTCTTCCATCTTCAAAGCCAGAAATGGCCAGTCTAATCTTTCTCATGATGCTGTCTCTCTGGTTGTGACTCTTCTGTCTTCCTCCTCATCATTTAAGGGCCCTCATGATTGCATTAGACCCACCTGGATAACCCAAGATGTTCTTCTTGTTTTAAGGTCAGCTGATTAGTAAATTTAATTCTGAAACCTTAATTTCTTTCTGAAAACCTTATTTCCCCTTGCCTTAAAATATTTAAAAATTTATGGGTTCTAGGGACTAGGTCATAGACATCTTTTGGGGGGAGCATTATTCCATCTACTATAGTTGGTACTGTTATTTTGAAATAACAGTATATAAGGAAAACTCACACATACATGTAAACACACATACATATATGTATTAGGATAAAGAAAATTAGTAATTATGTTAAGGTTATAAGGAATCAAACTGATTTTTAGCATACGATAAAAGAGGTACAAATATAAAATCAAATAAAGTTAAGTAAAACCCCTGTAATTTTAAATTGAATTGGAAATGCTATATTAAACTTATGATTAATTACTCTTTCTAAAATATAGATATGTATTTTCAAACTCTGTCTACTGGAAAGGCAGTATTATGGTCTTAAGACTTGTACACAAGTGTCTGCAAATTCCTTGACATTCCTTTCATCAAGATGTAGAGTATATGTCCTCTCCCTTTGAACCTGGGTAGGGGATGTGACTGCCTCTATAAATAGAATACAATGGAAGTAATGCTTCACTACTTCCAAGGCTAAGTTAGAAAATACCATATTGTTTCTGCTCATTTCTCTTGCAACACTTGCTCTGGGAGTCTTCATTACCATATAAGAAGTCCAGATATGCTGAGGCTGCCAGATGTAAAGAGCACAGAAAGGGTGGTAAGGAGAGAGATGCCCAAGGAATCTCAGCCATTCCTACCCCTAGAAGTTATTCTAGTCCAGACGTTGGACATCTAAGTGAATAAGTAGTTAAGACCCAAGACACAGGAACTAACTGCAACCACATGAGAGATCCCCCACCCCTCCAAGTGGAAACTACCAGAGTCCAGGTCAATTGCCAGAACCCTTATTGAAAAAAAATAAATTCTTGTTACTATTTTAAACTTCATCCTTGGGGTAATTTGTTACACAGCAATAGATAATCAGAACAAGTGGTTAGCACCTATATTGTGATCTCTAAAATTAAAGCAAACCAGGATTCCTTGGAGAAACAGCTGAGCCCAGGTCTAGAGCAGGAAATGTACATGATGATCTTGGAATATATTGTTGTGACTGAAAGATCCATAGTAATAAGCTAGCATAGGAGCTAACTTAAAGGATCTTCACAGCTTTAGGAGAGAATCTTCACATTGTCCAAGAGAGAACAAGGACTGCAGTGAATTGAAACACACCAAAAACATAAAAATCCATGAGTACTTAAGAATTTTTTGAAGGACTAATAGAATTGATAGGACACCAACTCATTATTCTGAAAGTTGATAAAGGAAAATAATCAAGCTTCACATAAAGACAAATAAATAGACCAATGCAATAGAATATAGACCCCAGAAATAAACCCTCACATATGATCAAATGATCTTCAATAAGGGTTCCAAGACCACTCAGTGGGAGAAGGACAGTCTCTTCAACAAATGGTGTTAGGAAAAAACTGAATAGCCATATGCAAAAGAATGAAGTTGCACCCTTATTTAACACTATATACAAAAATTAACTCAAAATAGATTAAAGACCTAAACATAAGACCCAAAACTATAAAACTCCTGGAAGAAAACATAGGGGGAAATCTTCCTGACATTGGATTTTGACAGTGATTTCTTGGATATGACACAAAAAGCACAGGCAACAAAAGTAAAAATAGACAAACAGGAATACATGAATCTTTAAAACTTTTGTGCATCAAAAGACACAACAAACAGAGTAAAAAGGCAGCCCATTGAACGGGAGAAAATATTTGCAAATCATATATCTGATTAGGGGTTAGTATCCAGAATATCTATGTAAAGAACTTCTGCAACTCAATAACAAAAAAGTAAATTATCTGATTAAAATATGATCAAAGGACCTAAACAGGCATTCCTCCAAAGAAGATATACAAATGGCCAACAAGCAAATGAAAAATGAAAATCAAAACCACAATGAGATATCACCTTATACCCATTAGGATGACTACTATTTAAAAACCTAGAAAATAACAAGGGTTGGTGAGGATGTGGTGAGATTAGAACCCTTGAGCACTGTTGGTGGGACTGTAAAATGGTGCAGCCACTATGGAAAACAGTACAGACGTTTCTCAAAAAATTAAAAATAAAACTACCATATGATCCAGCAATCCCACTTCTGGGTATATATCCAAAAGCAGGATCTTGAAGAGATATTTGCACACCCAAGTTCATAGCAGCACTATTTATAATAACCAAGAATCAGAAGCAACACAAATATCCGTCAACAGATGAGTGGATAAACAAAATGTAGTATATGCATACAATGGAATATTATACCCTCAGAAAAGAAGAAACTCCTGTCACATGCCACATTGATGAAACTTGAGGGAATTATGTTAAGTGAAATAAGACAGTCATTGAAAGACAAATACTGTATGATTCTACCTATATGAGGTATACAAAATAGTCAAATTCATAGAAACTGAAAGTAGAACGGTGGTTACCAGGGGCTGAGGGGAAGGGGGGAGGGGTGGTGGTTGTTTAATGGGTATAAAGTTTCAGATTTGCAAGTTTAAAAAGTTCTGGATCTCTGTTTCACAATAATGTGAATATACTTAATACCACTGAAATATACACTTAAAATGGTTAAGGTGGTAAATTTTGTTATGTGTCTTTTTATCATAATAACAAATAAAAAAAGAATCAAATTTCTATCCTTTTTTTCATGCATAATTATATTCCAGAATACCAAAAAATGATGACAGAAAGCTCTTCATAGATGAATCACAGCTAATAAATGCAGAAGGAATGACAGATGTAGAAAAATCACAGTTTCACAACCTCTAAAGAAATAATGAACCTAGCAACAAATGGCTACACAAACCATTGTGTGAAGTTTGTGAGGAAGCTTTATAACAAAGAGACTGGGCTGACAACACCTAAACCCACAGTTTATTCTTAACATCCTAAATATATGACAGGATATTACAGAATTCCTAATGTGATGCAGTAGGAAATATACAACACAACCTATGAAATGTACTTGCTAAAGAAATAAAGACAAGCAAAGAAAACAGAAACACAGAAAAATAAAACAAAACAAAATCTAAAAATGTCCAGATGAATATGTTAAACAACATCATGAGGAGATGGCATGAGCAAAAATGGCAGAGTAAGAATCTCTGATAATTGTCTCCTCCATAAAAGCAAAATTCATCAGAATTAGCTTTTTTACAACTCTGGAAATTAACCAGAGTTTATTGTTAACAGAGTTATTTATTCAAAGAAAAACAAGTGAATCTTATTAAGAACAGTGAGCTTTGTTGCATTTTAACTTGCCCTCATCCCATTCCCCGCTCTCCAGCTCCACAGTAGTCTTAAAAAAATAACAACCCACATTCTCAGTGAAAAGTAGCTGCCTGGCAGCCACCAAGAGCACTACAGAGCTGGAGCGCTTTCAAAACTACAATCCTTAAGAACTTCCATAATTTGACTGGTTTGATGATTCCTTGGAAGATCTGCAGACTTGCAAGGATGTTTGTATTTGACCTGATTCAGTGCTTTCCAAATATGAAAAAAGATTAAAGGCAAATGCTTAACTCCATGCTCTCTATAGCGGTGGACAGCAGTTGGATCAAACATTAGACTAACCAAAAATTTAATAGGAAAACATTAAGAGTGAGATATCCATAGGGACTTTGAAAATCTCTGACATATTCCTGGGAATCTAGAAGACCACTTGCATGCATAGGGCTGTGCATGTGCTCAGAAAAGGCCTGAGAAGGCCCTCAACTCTCATCTCTGGCTGACTTTGAGGAGATACACAAGCAAGTGAAGGCAAAAGAAGGAGGAAGGGGTATCAATTGCCTGGCTGAGTGTTAAGTTTGTGCCTCAATATGAACACAGATCCCCTCGGCCAAGAATGGGAGACTTACCTAAGGAAATCTCTGTTTATTCATTATCTGACAACTAAGCTACCAAGCAGACATTTCAGTGGCCACACATGGCAAACAACACAGACTTTACAGAATTAGTTCAGAAAAGTCATTAAACAAACAAAAAACAAAAATGTCTACAAAAAAACAGCAACAACGGGCTTCCCTGGTGGCACAGTGGTTAAGAATCTGCCTGCCAATGCAGGGGACACGGGTTCGAGCCCTGGTCCGGGAAGATCCCACATGCCATGGAGCAACTAAACCTGTGCACCACAACTACTGAGCCTGCCCACGAGCCACAACTACTGAAGCCCCGGTACCCTAGAGCCCATGCTCCACAAGAGAAGCCACTGCAATAAGCCCGCACACCACAACAAAGAGTAGCCCCCACTCACTGCAACTAGAGAAAGCCTGTGCACAGCAACGAAGACCCAACACACCCAAAAATAAATTAAATAAATAAATAAATAAATTTATTAAAAAATAACAGCAACAACAGCAAACCCTGATGGGGAGGAGGGGGAAGAATCTGATTTCCAGACTTGCCATACTGTATTTTTTGTATTTTTAAATATACAGATTTCAGCAAAAATTTAGGAGACATGCAAAAAATCTAGAAAGTATGACCCATACACAAAAAAAGGGCAATCAATAGAACCTATCCCTGAGAAACCCAGATGATGAACTAACTAGACAAAGACTTTAAATCAGCTACTTTAAATAGAATGGAGTAATATTCATCCATAAAGAGGAATGAAGTACTGAAACATACTACAACATAGATGAATCTTGAAAATATTAAGCAAGGTGAAAGAAACCAGTCACAAAAGACATATACTATTCCATTTGTATGAAGTGTCCAGAATAGGCAAACCTATGGAGATAAAAAGTAGATTAGTGATTGCCTAGGACTGGAGAGGGTAAGTGTGAGGGAATGGGGAGTGACTGCTTATGGGTAGGGATTTTATTTTGGTGGAGGAGGGACAGTAAGTAATGAAAATGTTCTAAAAATGACTTTGGTGATAGTTGTTCACATCTATGAATCTAATAAAAAACCACTGAATTGTACTCTTTAAATGGGTGAATTGTATGGTATATGACTACATCAATAAAGCTGTAATTTAAAAAAATAATAAAACTAGACCTAAGCAAGAAGTGCAGCCAAGGTGTGACCATACAAGGGAAAATCATTTCTTTGCCAAATGCTGCTTACCCAGCTTCTTCACACTCAAAGGAACTCTTGGAAAAAATTGTACTTATGTACCATGTCTACTTTAACTTGCCACAATAACCAATTGCTCCCATTCAATTCAGTCTTAATGATTTAGATGCTGATGCACTGAGAGGGGGTCACGTGCTGGCTTAAACTGTTTCATGGAATTAAAATGGAAACCAGCTACTATTTATTTATTCATTACTTCAGTAAGTATTTGCTAGGGGTTTTTTTTTCTCCTCTTTTTTGCTATTGTGGTTCTGTTTTACATTCTGGTTGCTGTTTTGTCTATATTTTTATGTTTTTATTTTTTCTAATATATCTCTTAGTTTTCTAATCGTATTTTAATTTTACTCTTTGTTATTTTTCTTCTCCTTATTTTTTCTGCCACCCCATGTGGCTTGTGGGATCTAGGTACACGAATAAGGGGTGGGGCCTGAGCTCCTATGGTGGGATCTCTAAGTCCTAATCACTGGACTAACAGAGAACCTCAGACCACAGGGAATATTCATTGGAGTGAGGTCTCCTAGAAGTCCTCATCTCGGCACCAAGAACTAGCTCTACCCAACAACCTACAAACTCCAGTGCTGGAAGCCTCAGGCCAAACAACCAGTAAGACAGGAACAAAATCCTACACATCAAAAAAAAAAAAAAAAAAGTGACACAACAAAAAAATATGTTACAGATGAAGCAGCAAGGTAAAAACTTACATGACCAAATAAATGAACAGGAAACAGGCAACCTACCTGAAAACGAATTCAAAGTAATGATAGTAAAGATGATCCAGAATCTCAGAGATAGAATGGAGGCATGGACTGAGAAAATACAAGAAATGTTTAACAAAGATCTACAAGGACTAAAGAACAAACAAACAGAGATGAACAACACAATAACTGAAATGAAAAGTACCATAGAAGGAAGCAATAACAAAATAACTGAGGCAGAAAAACGAAGAAGTGAGCTGGAAGACAGAATGGTGGAAATAACTGCCGAGGAGCAGAATAAAGAAAAAAGAATGAAAAGAATTGAAGACAATCTCAGAGACCTCTGGGACAACACTAAACGCACCAACATTCAAATTATATGGGTCCCAGAAGAAGAAGAGAAAAAGAAAGGGTCTGAGAAAATATTTGAAGAGAGCATAGTGGAAAACTTCCCTAACATGGGAAAGGAAATAGCCACCCAAGTCCAGGAAGCACAGAGTCTCATACAGGTTAAACCCTAGGAGAAGCACACCAAGACACATATTAATCAAACTAATAAAAATTAAATTCAAAGAAAAAATATTAAAAGCAGCAAGGGAAAAGCAAAAAATAACATACAAAGGAATCCCCATAAGGTTATCAGCTGATTTTTCAGCAGAAACTCTGCAGGCCAGAAGGAAGTGGTAGGATATACTTGAAGTGATGAAAGATTTCTCTACCCAGCAAGGATCTCATTCAGATTTGACAGAGAAATCAGAAGCTTTACAGAGAAGCCAAAGCTAAGAGAATTCAGTACCACCAAACCAGCCTTACCACAAACGCTAAAGGAACTTCTCTAGGCAGGAAAAACAATAGAAAAAAGAGATCCACAAAAACAAACCCAAAACAATTAAGAAAATGGTAATAGGAACATACGTAATGATAATAGCCTTGAATGTAAATGGATTAAATGCCCCAACCAAATGACACAGACTGGCTGAATGGATACAAAAACAAGACCCTTATATATGCTGTCTACAAGAGACCCACTTCAGACCCAGGGACACATACAGACTGAAAGTGAAGGGATGGAAAATGATATTCCATGCAAATGGAAATCAAAAGAAAACTGGAGTAACAATACTCATATCAGATAAAATAGACTTTGAAATAAAGACTGTTACAAGACATAAGGAAGGACACTACATAATGATCAAGGAATCAATCCAAGAAGAAGATGTAACAATTATAAATACGCACCCAACACAGGAGCAACTCAATACATAAGGCAAATGCTAACAACCATGAAAGGGGAAATTGACAGTAACACAATAATAGTAGGGGACTTTAACACCCCACTTACACCAATGGACAGATCATCCAAAAAGAAAATAAATGAGGAAACACAAGTATTAAATGACACAATAGACCAGATAGATTTAATTGATATTTATAGAACATTCCTCCCGAAAGTGGAAGAATATACTTTCTTCTCAAGTGCACATGGAATTATAGGGGTCCCAGAAGAAGAAGCGAAAAAGAAAGCATCTGAGAAAATATTTGAAGAGATTATTCTCCAGGATACATCACATCTTGAGTCACAAATCAAACCTCAGAAAATTTAAGAAAATTGAAATGGTATCAGGCATCTTTTCTAACCACTGTGCTATGATATTAGAAATCAATTACAGGTAAAAAAAAAAAAACTGAAAAAAACACAAATACATGGAGGCTAAACAGTGCACTACTAAATAACCAAGAGATCACTGAAGAAATCAAAGGAGAAATTAAAAAATACATAGAAATAAGTGACATTGAAAACATGATGACCTGGGACTTCCCTACTGGCACAGTGGTTAAGAATCCACCTGCCAATGCAGGGGGACACAGGTTCAAGCCCTGGTCCAGGAGGATCCCACATGTCCCAGAGCAACTAAGCCCATGGTCATCTGTGCTCTAGAGTCCACGAGCCAAAACTACTGAGCCTGTGTGCCACAACTACTAAGCCCATGCACATAGAGCCCGTGTCCTGCAACAGGAGAAGCCACTGTAATGAGAAGCTCATGCACTACAATGAAAAGGAGCCCTCACTTGCCACAACTAGAGAAAGCCCGCGCACAAAACTGAAGACCCAACACAACCAAAACTAAATTTATTAATTAATTTTTTTTTAAAAAGTAAAAGAAAACATGACGACCACAAACCTATGGGATGCAGCAAAAGCAGGTATAAGAGGGAAGTTTATAGTAATTCAATCTCACCTCAAGAAACAAGAAAAATCTCAAATAAAAAATCTAACCTTACATCTAAAGCAACTAGATAAAGAAGAATGAAGGAAACCTAGGGTCAGAAGAAGGAAAGAATTCATAAAGATCAGAGCAGAAATAAATGAAATAGAAATGAAGAAAATAGCAAAGATCAATAAACTAAAAGTTGGTTCTTTGAGAAGATAAAAAAATGGATAAACTGTTAGCCAGACTCACCAAAAAAACAAACAAAAAAAAAAAAAAAAAGAGAGAGGACACAAATGAATAAACTTAGAAATGAAAAAGGAGAAATCAGAACTGACACCACAGAAATACAAAGGATTATAAGAGACTACTACAAACAGTTATATGCCAATAAAGTGGACAACCACGAAGAAATGGACAAATTCTTGGAAAAGTACAATTTTCCAAGACTGAACCAAGAAGAATTAGAAAATATAAACAAACCTATCACAACTAATAAAATTGAAACTGTAATTAAAAATCTTCCAACAGGCTGAAGAGAAGATGGCGGAAGAGTAAGACGCAGAGATCACCTTCCTTCCCACGGATACATCAGAAATACATCTACATGTGTAACTGCTCCTGTAGAACACCCACTGAACGCTGGCAGAAGACCTCAGACCTCCCAAAAGGCAAAAAACTCCCCACGTACCTGGGTAGGGCAAAAGAAAAAAGAAATAACAGAGACAAAAAAATAGGGACTGGACCTGCACCAGTGGGAGGGAGCTGGGAAGGAGGAAAGGTTTCCACATACTAGGAAGCCCCTTCGCGAGTGGAGACTGCGGGTGGTGGAGGGGGAAGCTTTGGAGCCGCGGAGGAGAGTGCAGCAACAGGGGTGCGGAGGGCAAGCAGAGAGATTCCTGCACGGAGGATTGGCGCCGACCAGCACTCACCAGCCCTAGAGGCTTGTCTGCTCACCCGCTGGGGCGGGCGGGGGCTGGGATCTTAGGCTAGGGCTTCGGTTGGATCGCAGGGAGAGGACTGGGGTTGACGGGGTGAACACAGACTGAAGGGGGCTAGTGCGCCACGGCTAGCTGGGAGGGAGTCCGGGAAAAAGTCTGGAGCTGCCGAAGAGGCAAGAGACTTTTTCTTCCCTCTGTTTCCCAGTGCACGAGGAGAGGGGATTAAGAGCGCTGCTTAAAGGAGCTCCAGAGACGGGCACGAGCCGCGGCTATCAGTGCAGACCCCAGAGACGGGCCTGGGATGCTAAGGCTGCTGCTGCCACCACCAAAAAGCCTGTGTGCGAGCACAGGTCACCATCCACACCTCCCCTCCCGGGAGTCTGTGCAGCCCGCCACTGCCAGGGTCCCGCGATCCAGGGACAACTTCCGCGGGAGAATGCACAGAACACATCAGGCTGGTGCAACGTCGTGCTGGCCTCTGCCGCCACAGGCTCGCTCCGCATCCATACCCCTCCCTCCCCCTGGCCTGAGTGAGCCAGAGCCCCCGAATCAGCTGCTCCTTTAACCCCGTCCGGTCTGAGCGAAGAACAGACGCTCTCAGGCGACCTACACGCAGAGGTGGGGCCAAATCCACAGCTGAACCCTGGGAGCTGTGCGAACAAAGAAGAGAAAGGGAAATTTCTCCCAGCAGCCTCAGAAGCAGCGGATTAAAGCTCCACAATCAACTTGATGTACCCTGCATCTGTGGAATACCTGAATAGACAATGAATCATCCCAAATTGAGGAGGTGGACTTTGGGAGCAAGATGTACTATTTTTTTCCCCTTTTCCTCTTTTTGTGCATGTGTATGTGTATGCTTCTGTGTGAGATTTTGTCTGTAGAGCTTTGCTTTCACCATTTGTCCTAGGGTTCTGTCCGTCCGTTTTTGTTTTTGGGTTTTTTTTTACTTTTTAAATTTTTTTTCTTAATAATTATTTTTTATTTTAATAACTTATTTTATTTTATCTTACTTTATTTTATTTTATTTTATCCTCTTTCTTTCTATTTTATCTCCCTTTTATTCTGAGCCGTGTGGATGAAAGGCTCTCGGCGCTCCAGCCAGGAGTAAGTGTTGTGCCTCTGAGGTGGGAGAGCCAATTTCAGGACACTAGTCCACAAGAGACCTCCCAGGTCCACATAATATCAAACGGTGAAAATCTCCCAGAGATCTCCATCTCAACACCAAAACCCAGCTTCACTCAATGACCAGCAAGCTACAGTGCTGGACACCCTATGCCAAACAAGTAGCAAGACAGGAACACAGCCCCATCCATTAGCAGAGAGGCTGCCTAAAATCATAATAAGGCCACAGACACCCCAAAACACACCACCAGACGTGGACCTGCCCACCAGAAAGACAAGAGCCAGCCTCATCCACCACAACACAGGCACTAGTCCCCTCCACCAGGAAGCCTACACAACCCACTGAACCAACCTTAGCCACTGGGGACAGACACCAAAAACAACGGGAACTACGAACCTGCAGCCTGTGAAAAGGAGACCCCAAACACAGTAACATAAGCAAAATTAGAAGACAGAAAAACACACAGCAGATGAAGGAGCAAGGTAAGAACCCACCAGACCTAACAAATGAAGAGGAAATAGGCAGTCTACCTGAAAAGAATTCAGAATAATGATAGTAAAGATGATCCAAAGTCTTGGAAATACAATAGAGAAAATGCAAGAAACATTTAACAAGGACGTAGAAGAACTAAAGAGGAAACAAGCAATGATGAACAACACAATAAATGAAATTAAAAATACTCTAGAAGGGATCAATAGCAGAATAACTGAGGCAGAAGAACGGATAAGTGATCTGGAAGATAAAATAGTGGAAATAACTACCACAGAGCAGAATAAAGAAAAAGTAATGAAAAGAACTGAGGACAGTCTCAGAGACCTCTGGGACAACATAAAACGCACCAACATTCAAATTATAGGGGTCCCAGAAGAAGAAGAGAAAAAGAAAGGGACTGAGAATATATTTGAAGAGATTATAGTTGAAAATTGCCCTAATATGCGAAAGGAAATAGTTAATCAAGTCCAGGAAGCACAGAGAGTCTTATACAGGATAAATCCAAGGAGAAACACGCCAAGACACACATTAATCAAACTATCAAAAATTAAATACAAAGAAAACATATTAAAAGCAGCAAGGGAAAAACAACAAATAACACAGAAGGGAATCCCCATAAGGTTAACAGCTGACCTTTCAGCAGAAACTCTGCAAGCCAGAAGTGAGTGGCAGGACATATTTAAAGTGATGAAGGAGAAAAACCTACAACCAAGATTATTCTACCCAGCAAGGAACTCATTCAGATTCCATGGAGAAATTAAAACCTTTACAGACAAGCAAAAGCTGAGAGAGTTCAGCACCACCAAACCAGCTTTACAACAAATGCTAAAGGAACTTCTCTAGGCAAGAAACACAAGAGAAGGAAAACACCTACAATAACAAACCCAAAACAACTAAGAAAATGGGAATAGGAACATACATATCGATCATTACCTTAAATGTAAATGGATTAAATGCTCCCACCAAAAGACACAGACTGGCTGAATGGATACAAAAACAAGACCCATATATATGCTGTCTACAGAGACCCACTTCAGACCTAGGGACACATACAGACTGAAAGTGAGGGGATAGAAAAGGATATTTGATGCAAATGGAAATCAAAAGAAAGCTGGAGTAACAATTCTCATATGAGACAAAATAGACTTTAAAACAAAGACTATTACAAGAGACAAAGAAGGACACTACATAATGATCAAGGGATCGATCCAAGAAGAAGATATAAAAATTGTAAATATTTATGCACCCAACATAGGAGCACCTCAATACATAAGACAAATACTAACAGCCATAAAAGGGGAAATCAACAGTAACACAATCATAGTAGGGGACTTTAACACCCCACTTTCACCAATGGACAGATCCTCCAAAACGAAAATAAACAAGGAGACACAAGCTTTAAATGATACATTAAACAAGATGGACTTAATTGATATTTATAGGACATTCCACCCAAAAACAACAGAATACACATTTTTCTCAAGTGCTCATGGAACGTTCTCCAGGATAGATCATATCTTGGGTCACAAATCAAGCCTTGGTAAATTTAAGAACATTGAAATCGTATCAAGTATCATTTCCGACCACAATGCTATGAGACTAGATATCAATTACAGGAAAAGATCTGTAAAAAATACAAACACATGGAGGCTACACAATACACTACTTAATAACCAAGTGATCACTGAAGAAATCAAAGAGGAAATCAAAAAATACCTAGAAACAAATGACAACGGAGACACAACGACCCAAAACCTATGGGATACAGCAAAAGCAGTTCTAAGAGGGAAGTTTATAGCAATACAATCCTACCTTAAGAAACAGGAAACATATCAAATAAACAACCTAACCTTGCACCTAAGGCAATTAGAGAAAGAACAAAAAAACCCCAAAGTTAGCAGAAGGAAAGAAATTATAAAGATCAGATCAGAAATAAATGAAAAAGAAATGAAGGAAACGATAGCAAAGATCAATAAAACTAAAAGCTGGTCCTTTGAGAATATAAACAAAATTGGTAAACCATTAGCCAGACTCATCAAGAAAAAAAGGGAGAAGACTCAAATCAATAGAATTAGAAATGAAAAAGGAGAAGTAACCACTGACACTGCAGAAATACAAACGATCATGAGAGATTACTACAAGCAACTCTATGCCAATAAAATGGACAACCTGGAAGAAATGGACAGATTCTTAGAAATGCACAACCTGCCAAGACTGAACCAGGAAGAAATAGAAAATATGAACAGACCAATCACAAGCACTGAAATTGAAACTGTGATTAAAAATCTTCCAACACACAAAAGCCCAGGACCAGATGGCTTCACAGGCGAATTCTATCAAACATTTAGAGAAGAGCTAACACCTATCCTTCTCAAACTCTTCCAAAATATAGCAGAGGGTGGAACACTCCTAAACTCATTCTACGAGGCCACCATCACCCTGATACCAAAACCAGACAAAGATGTCACAAAGAAAGAAAACTACAGGCCAATATCACTGATGAACATAGATGCAAAAATCCTCAACAAAATACTAGCAAAAAGAATCCAACAGCACATTAAAAGGATCATACACCATGATCAAGTGGGGTTTATTCCAGGCATGCAAGGATTCGTCAATATTTGCAAATCAATCAACGTGATACACCATATTAACAAATTGAAGGGGAAAAACCATATGATCATCTCAATAGATGCAGAGAAAGCTTTTGACAAAATTCAACATCCATTTATGATAAAAACCCTGCAGAAAATAGGCATAGAGTGAACTTTCCTCAACATAATAAAGGCCATATATGACAAACCCACAGCCAACATCGTCCTCAATGGTAAAAAACTGAAAGCAGTTGCACTAAGATCAGGAACAAGACAAGGTTGCCCACTCTCACCACTATTATTCAACATAGTTTTGGAAGTTTTAGCCACAGCAATCAGAGAAGAAAAAGAAATAAAAGGAATCCAAATCGGAAAAGAAGAAGTAAAGCTGTCACTGTTTGCAGATGACATGATACTATACATAGAGAATCCTAAACATGCTAGCAGAAAACTACTAGAGCTAATCAATGAATTTGGTAAAGTAGCAGGATACAAAATTAATGCACAGAAATCTCTAGCATTTCTATACACTAATGATGAAAACTCTGAAAGTGAAACTAAGAAAACACTTCCATTTACCATTGCAACAAAAAGAATAAAATATCTAGGAATAAACCTACATAAGGAGACAAAAGACTTGTACTCAGAAAACTATAAGACACTGATGAAAGAAATTAAAGATCATACAAATAGATGGAGAGATACACCATGTTCTTGGATTGGAAGAATCAACTTTGTCAAAATGACTCTACTACCCAAAGCAATCTACAGATTCAGTGCAATCCTTATCAAACTACCACTGGCAGTTTTCACAGAACTAGAACAAAAAATTTCACAATTTCTATGGAAACACAAAAGACCCCGAATAGCCAAAGCAATCTTGAGAATGAAAAATGGAGCTGGAGGAATCAGGCTCCCTGTCTTCAGACTATACTACAAAGCTACAGCAATCAAGACAGTATGGTACTGGCACAAAAACAGAAATATAGATCAATGGAACAGGATAGGAAGCCCAGAGATAAACCCACACACATATGGTCACCTTATGTTTGATAAAGGAGGCAAGAATATACAATGGAGAAAAGGCAGCCTCTTCAATAAGTGGTGCTGGGAAAACTGGACAGCTACATGTAAAAGTATGAAATTAGAACACTCCCTAACACCATACACAAAAATAAACTCAAAATGGATTAAAGACCTAAATGTAAGGCCAGACACTATCAAACTCTTAGAGGAAAACATAGGCAGAACACTCTATGACATAAATCACAGCAAGATCCTTTTGACCCAGCTCCTAGAGAAATGGAAATAAAAACACAAATAAACAAATGGGACCTAATGAAATTTAAAAGCTTTTGCACAGCAAAGGAAACCATAAACAAGACCAAAAGACAACCCTCAGAATGGGAGAAAATATTTGCAAATGAAGCAACTGACAAAGGATTAATCTCCAAAATTTACAAGCACCTTATGCAGCTCAATAACAAAAAAACAAACAACCCAATCCAAAAATGGGCAGAAGACCTAAATAGACATTTCTACAAAGAAGATATACAGATTGCCAACAAACACATGAAAGAATGCTCAACATCATTAATCATTAGAGAAATGCAAATCAAAACTACAATGAGATATCATCTCACAGCGGTCAGAATGGCCATCATCAAAAAATCTACAAGCAATAAATGCTGGAGAGGGTGTGGAGAAAAAGGAACCCTCTTGCACTGTTGGTGGGAATGTAAATTGATACAGCCACTATGGAGCACAGTATGGAGGTTCTTTAAAAAACTAAAAATAGAACTACCATATGACCCAGCAATCCCACTACTGGACATATACCCTGAGAAAACCATAATTCAAAAAGAGTCATGTACCAAAATGTTCATTGCAGCTCTATTTACAATAGCCAGGACATGGAAGCAACCTAAGTGTCCATCATCAGATGAATGGATAAAGAAGATGTGGCACATATATACAATGGAATATTACTCAGCCATAAAAAGAAACGAAATGGAATTATTTGTAGTGAGGTGGATCGACCTAGAATCTGTCATACAGAGTGAAGTAAGTCAGAAAGGGAAAAATAAATACCGTTCGCTAACACATATATATGGAATCTAAGGGGGAAAAAAAAGAGGTCATGAAGAAACTAGGGGTAAGACGGGAACAAAGACACAGACCTACTAGAGAATGGTCTTGAGGATATGGGGAGGGGGAAGGGTCAGCTGTGACAAAGTGAGAGAGTGGCATAGACATATATACACTACCAAACGTAAAACAGATAGCTAGTGAGAAGCAGCCCCATAGCACAGGGAGATCAGCTCGGTGGTTTGTGACCACCTAGAGGGGTGGGATAGGGAGGGTGGGCGGGAGGGAGATGCAAGAGGGAAGAGATATGGGAACATATGTATATGTATAACTGATTCACTTTGTTATAAAGCAGAAACTAACACACCATTGTAAAGCAATTATACTCCAATAAAGATGTTTTTTAAAAAAATCTTCCAACAAACAAAAGTCCAGGACCAGAGGGCTTCACAGGCGAATTCTATCAAACATTTAGACAAGAGATAACACCTACTATTCCAAAAAATTGCAGAGGAAGGAACACTCCCAAACTCGTCCTATGAGGCCACCATCACCCCGATACCAAAACCAGACAAAGATACAACAAAAAAAGAAAATTACAGACCAATCTCACTGATGAATATAGATGCAAAAATCCTGAACAAAATCCTAGGAAACGGAATCCGACAGCACATTAAAAGGATCATACACCATGATCAAGTGGGATTTTTCCCAAGGATGCAAGAATTCTTCAATATATGCAAAACAGTCAATGTGATACACCATATTAACAAATTAAAGAATAAAAACCGTAGGATCATCTCAATAGATGCAGAAAAAGCTTTTGACAAAATTCAACACCAATTTACAATAAAAAACTCTCCAGAAAGTGGGCATAGAGGGAATCTACCTCAACATAATAAAGGCCATATGTGACAAACCCACAGCAAACATCATTCTCAATGGTGAAAAACTGAAAGCAGTTCCACTAAGATCAGTAACAAGACAAGGATGTCCACTTTTTCCACTCTTATTCAACATAGTTTTGGAAGTCCTAGCCATGGCAATCAGAAAAGAAAAAGAAATAAAAGGAATACAGATTGGAAAAGAAGAAGTAAAACTGTCTACTATTTGCAGATGACATGATACTATACATAGAGAATCCTAAACATGCCACCAGAAAACTACTAGAGCTAATCAATGAATTTGGTAAAGTTTCAGGATACAAAATTAATGCACAGAAATCTCTTGCATTCCTATACACTAACAACGACAGATCAGAAAGAGAAATTAAGGAAACAATCCCATTCACCATTGCAACAAAAAGAATAAAATATCTAGGAATAAACCTACCTAAGGAGACAAAAGACTTGTACTCAGAAAACTATAAGACACTGATGAAAGAAATCAAAGATGACAGAAACAGATGGAGAGATACACCATGTTCTTGAATTGGAAGAATCACTATTGTGAAAATGACTATGCTACCCAAAGCAATCTACAGATTCAATGCAATCCCTAGCAAATTACCAGTGGCATTTTTTACCGAACTAGAACAAAAAATCTTAAAATTTGTATGGAGACACAGAAGACCCCAAATAGCAAAAGCACTCTTGAGGGAAAAAAACAGAGCTGGAGGAATCAGACTCCCTGACTTCAGACTATACTACAAAGCTACAGTAATCAAGACAGTATGATACTGGCACAAAAGCAGAAATATAGGTCAAAGGAACAGGATAGAAAGCCCAGAGATAAACCTACATACCTATGGTCAACTAATCTCTGACAAAGGAGGCAAGGATATACAATGGAGAAAAGACAGTCTCTTCAATAAGTGATGCTGGGAAAACTGAACAGCTACATGTAAAAGAATGAAACTAGAACACTCCCTAACACCATACAAAACAATAAACTCCAAATGGATTAAAGACCTAAATGTAAGACCGGACACTATAAAAACTTTTAGAGGAAAAGATAGGAAGAACACTCTTTGACATAAACCACAGCAAGATCTTTTTTGATCCACCTCCTAGAGTAATGGAAATAAAAACAAAAATGAACAAATTGGACCTAATTAAATTTAAAAGCTTTTGCACAGCAAAGGAAACCATAAACAAGGCAAAAAGACAACCCTCAGAATGGGAGAAAATATTTGCAAATGAAACAACGGACAAAGGATTAATCTCCAAAATATACAAACAGCTCATGGAGCTCAATATCATAAAAACAAACAACACAATTAAAAAATGGGCAGAAGACCTAAATAGACATTTCACCAGAGAAGGCATACAGATGGCCAAGAAGCACATGAAAAGCTGCTCAACATCACTAATTATTAGAGAAATGCAAATCAAAACTACAATGAGGTATCACCTCACACCGGTCAGAATGGCCATCATCAAAAAATCTACAAACAATAAATGCTGGAGAGGGTGTCATGATGAGTGACCCAAGCCCAGAGTAGAAACCCAAGGGTGAACAGAACCCTGCCCTCAGGGAGCCTCGAGTCTAGTGGGAGAGGCAGCCATGAACCATATCATCAGTGCAGGTGAGGACTGAAGGAAAGATGGCTGTCCTGCAGGAGCCCCTAACCAAGGGGTCTCACCAGGACTGGCAGCTGAGAAGGGCCAGTTGCTCACCAAGAGTCTCCAGTGGGATGAGAGTGGGTTAACATTGTGTTTCTTGATCTGGGCAATGGTTACACAGGTGCGTTTACTTTGTGAAAATTCAGCAAGCCATTTACCTATGATTTGTTCATTTTTCTCTATATATGTTATACTTTAAAATTTTACTCAAAAACATTCCATTGTGTAGAAATTTGAAGTTAAATACAGATGCACAGATTTCTACATCGCTGTGTGCCCCCAGCTTCCTCTCTAGCTGCAATTCATGCCCTCAATCCTCATACTCTATGCTCTAAGCTCACCAGCCTTCATTTGGTGCCAAGAATGCCAAGATTCTCCTCGCCTGAGACTTTTCTACTTGCTTTTCTTATGTCTGAGGTGCATTTGTCTGCTCTTCACAAACCTGGTATTTCTGAAAATCCAATCTCAGTTGAAATGTCACACTCTCACCTAAGTTGCCCAGTGCCCTCCATGTTCCGGCACAGTGCCTTGTGTGTGTTCATTGCACTAGATTCATTGCACTTTTGTTTTTATCATCTGTCTCCCGTGATAGACTATAAGACCTGTGAAAGTCAGAGCTGTGTCTTGCTCAACATTTTATCACCAGTGACCAGTAAAGTGTCAAATATATAGGGCCTGATACACTTGTAATTCATATTTGAATGAATGAATCAAGCAATGGAAGGCAATGCTCAACCCAAAAAAGTGGAGCAATACGTGGCCTTTCTGGCACTGTGGTAAGGAGTGAGTGAGGTTTCAAAGATGACATAAACAGATGGAGAAATATACCATGTTCTTGGATTGGAAGAATCAATATTGTGAAAATGACTATACTACCCAAAGCAATCTACAGATTCAATGCAATCCCTATCAAACTACCAATGGCATTCTTCATAAAATTAGAACAAAAAATTTTACAATTTGTATGGAAACACAAAAGACTCCAAATAGTCAAAGCAATCTTGAGAAAGAAAAATGGAGTTGGAGGAATCAGGCTCCCTGACTTCAAACTATACTACAAAGTTACAGTAATCAAGACAGTATGGTACTGGCACAAAAACAGAAATATAGATCAATGGTACAGGATAGAATGCCCAGAGATAAACCCATGCACATATGGTCACCTAATTTATGACAAAGGAGGCAAGAACATACAATGGAGGAAAGACAGCCTCTTCAATAAGTGGTGCTGGGAAAACTGGACAGCTACATGTAAAATAATGAAATTAGAACACTACCTAACACCATACACAAAAATAAATTACAGATGGATTAAAGACCTTAATGTAAGACCAGACACTATAAAACTTTTAAAGGAAAACATAGGAAAAACAATCTTTGACATAAACCACAGCAAGATACTTTTTGACCCACCTCCTACAGTAATGAAAATAAAAACAAAAATGAACAAATGGGACCTAATTAAACTTAAAAGCTTTTGCACAGCAAAGGAAACCATAAACAAGACAAAAAGACAACCCTCAGAATGGGAGAAAATATTTGCAAATGAAACAACGGACAAAGGATTAATCTCCAAAATATACAAACAGTTCATGGAGCTCAATATCAAAAACACAAACAATCCAATTAAAAAATGGGCAGGAGACCTAAATAGACATTTCACCAAGGAAGATATACAGATGGCCAAGAGGCACATGAAAAGACACTCAACATCACTAATTATTAGAGAAATGCAAATCAAAACTACAATGAAGTATCACCTCACACCGGTAAGAATGGCCATTATCAAAAATCTAGAAACAATAAATGCTGGAAAGGGTGTGGTGAAAAGGGAATCCTCCTGCACTGTTAATGGGAATGTAAATTGATAAAACCACTATGGAAAACAGTATGGAGGTTCCTTTAAAAATTAAAAATAGAACTACCATATGACGCAGCAATCCCACTACTGTGCATATACCCTGAGGAAACCATAATTCTAAAAGAGTTATGTACCACAATGTTCATTGCAACACTATTTACAATAGCCACGACATGGAACCAACCTTCCATCGACAGATGAATGGATAAAGAAGATGTGGCACATATATACAATGGAATATTACTCAGCCATAAAAAGAAACGAAATTGAGTTATTTGTAGTGAGGTGAATGGACCTAGATTCTGTCATACAGAGCGAAGTAAGTCAGAATGAGAAAAACAAATACCATATGCTAAAGCATATATATGGAATCTAAAAAAAAAAATGGTACTGATGAACCTAGTTGCAGGGCAGGAATAAAGATGTAGACATAGAGAACGGACTTGAGGACACGGGGTGGGAGGACGAAGCTGGGGCGAAGTGAGAGTAGCATCGACATATATACACTACCAAATGTAAAATAGTTGGCTGGTGGGAAGCAGCAGCATAGCACAGGGAGATCGGCTCGGTGCTTTGTGATGACCTAGAGGGGTGGATAGGGAAGATGCGAGGGAGGCTCAAGAGGGAGGGGATATGGGGACATATGGCTGATTCACTTTGGTGTACAACAGAAACTAACACAGTATTGTGAAGCAATTATACTCCAATAAAGATCTATTTTTTTAAAAAAGTGAGTGAGGTTTTGTCAGAAGAATCTTGTGGTCCCCACTCAGTCACTCTAGATTAGCAATAACTGGAGATTATGAATTATAGTTATGCCAGAGCCAATCTTTTAAGAAGAAGGAAATGCATTAAACAGCACAATGAAAGTAACAAGACCCCTAACATTCTCACCATCTCCTCACCCCTACCAACCTGAGAGGTTTGCAGCATCATAGCTTCTTAATTCTTAATGGCACAGGGGCAATTCTGGTTTATTAGCGGATGTGATTGTCAAAACATCTTTGTGCGGGTGTGAAAATGCTTTTCTCACACAGCAGGGAAAGACCGCAGCATGTAACTTTGCCCAGCCCCCCTATTATCAAAGCCATGCCACTTCCTCCCCAACCTTAGAATATACCTAAAAGTACCCCCCAAAGATACCAGGTGCAGTTGGGGGAAGGTCTCTTAATGCCAAAGGAGATGTTAGGAAAGCAGAAAGAGCTTAAGTTATAGCTGGTCAGAGATGGGGCCAGCATTATTGAGTCAGACTTAAATCAGTAACCTACCATCTCTGGCCAACACCCTTGCTCTGCTTGCCCACAGCCCAGCCCCTCTCCTGATTACAACCCAACCCTCACTCCACCTACAGCCTAACCATTCAGCCTGGCTTCAGATGGATCCCCTTTATTCAAGGCACAAACAGTCTTGTCCTTGAATGTACATCTTTTTTCCTTACCCAGACTGTGCACTTTTTGCGTAAGAAACCAATGTCTCCTCAGAGACTGAATATACAAACAGACAATGGCCAGACCGTATATGACAATAGAACTCTGACCCACAATCTGTAGCAACCAGCCTAGGAAGCCAAACCCCTGCAGCAATCAGCCCAGAATGGTAAGGAATTGGTCAATTTCTTCCAACTTCCTTATGTGTTGTACCTGCTTCCAACTCAGGACCAACTAAAAAAAGGCAAGTATGTTCCCCAAACCAATCACATAAAATGCCTCTCTTCTAGTCAGGCCCCCTCCAGTGTCCTCATGCCAACAACCTCTAATCACAGCTCACCTGAAGCCTTCCCTTTTTTTTTTTTTTTTACTATAATTCTTTCCTACTCCCTGCCTGCCTTTGAGTCCCTGACAAATGCAAGTGATGGTGGCTGACTCCCTTGCTATAGCAGGCTCTGAATAAATGGCTTTTTTTTTTTATCATTTGGGTGGTCTTTTATTTCCACAGTTTTCCTGGAGGTCCCAACGAGATACAGTCTGTACTACCCATCACTGCAGACTGGTCTTTGGCCAAATGCATTATCTGCAGATAATAATACATGAACCCCTTGTGCCTTGCTGCTCATGGCTTGTCAGATCCATGCCAACCTGGTAAATCAGCGCTGGGCTTGAACTCCACACCTTTGTATTGAGTCCTCAGATGTTTATTACCAGTTTAGCACCCAGGTTTTGTTATTGGTTCCCATTTGTTTGCATCATCAGTGGAATTAGGACATTCCTTTTCATCTTTTTGGTTCTCTTTTGTGCTTCCATTTTGAGTGATGCTGTTAAAGTTGTTTTCGGTCACAAGAAGAAGCACAAGGAAAAACACAGACATAGGCCCCCTTTAGGCTTGTTCATCAAGCCAGCCTCATAGACCTCATAGATGACTTCGTGGTTCTCATTCATACTGGCTGTAGGTCACCAGTAAAACTGGGTAACATTCTTCTTTCATCCCAACACTTCTCCCAGAGAGAGTATTCTCCCTGGCTTTCTGTAGGGAGTAAATTGTCAACTCTGCATTTGGAGACAACCAACTGTCAAGCTGAGGGCCCAAGACACAAGGTGTCCAAACATCACATTTCTACCCACCATTGCCAGCTCTCATGGGGTCACCAAAGTCCTCTCCTCCTCCAGGAAAAACTCCTGTTTCTTATATGTATTCTCATTAGAATCCTAATTCTCTCTCTAAATGGATAAACTTCACCAGGGATCATTTGGACCTGCAATTGCCACTCTAGGAAACATGTGACTTGAACAAAATTGTTCATTTTAGAGGTGCTTTAGAAAACAAAGGGAATAAGATATTTTGATCAGTATGCAGAGGCTTCCAAAGGAAATTCTGATTTTAAAATTGCTTCACTAAAAGATTCTTTGGCCACACTAACGAGCAATAGGACAAACTTAGACAACAACAAACTAGACTCATTTTTATAGCAAATCTTCCCCCTCCTTTTCCTCCAGTTAATTCCCTAGATCCAATCCTACCTCTTCCACCTTCTCCTCCCAAATGTTCAGCCTTCACACCTCCACTGATGCTTCCCTGCTCTTCCCGTGTCCAACCCTTACACTTTCCCAACAACTCCAAAGATCTTTAAATATCAGTTACCTCTAAAGATATAGCCCTTCCATAAGCTAGCTATGCAGACAGCTGTAGAATTTAAACCTTGGGCCAGAGCTGAATTAATAATTATAATTAAGGATTTTCCTAAACCCAGACAAGACCAGCAACTAGTCACAGAAGAATTTAGAATTCTTTTGGGTACATATGACCCAGAGTTTCCTGACCTATATCAATTTTATACATGTTGGTCAGAACCTGAGATACTGAATCATGGATGACAAAAGCTGATTAGACTGACTTGGAGTCCCCTTTCTACTATAAACCTGAAGGTCAAAAACAGGTCCAAAAAGCAGGGTAAAGTCTCCTAAAAGTCATAGCTAAAACATTTCTAATAAAAATCTATTGGACCATAATTCAATTACGCAAAAGTATAAAAGCTAGGTTATGGTTCCCTGTTGTTTGCTCAAACACTAACCTATATGTTGCAGTGAAGGTATGTTTTAGATGAGATTAACATCTACAATCAGTTTACTTAAAATAAAGGATACTACCCTCAATAATGTGGGTGGGCTTCATCCAATCAATTGACGGTATTAGGAGCATAAACTGAGGTTTCCCAGAGAAAAGAAATTCTGCCTGAATAATGTAACATAGGGGAGAGCAGCCAAGATGGCAGAGTAGAAAGACCCTGAGCTCTGCTCTTTTCATGAGCACACCAAAATCACAATTATCTACAAAGCAATCACAGATGAAAAGGACTGGAACCTACCAGAAAAGCTCTTCTATGACTAAAGACATAGAAAACGAAGCACAATGAGACAGGTAGGAGGGGCAAATTCATGATATAATTAAGTTCTATACCCTCGGTGGGTGACGCACAAACTGGAGAATAATTATATTGCAGAGGTTCTCACACAAGAGTGAGAGTTCTGAGCCCCACA
Source organism: Eubalaena glacialis (assembly GCF_028564815.1). Lineage (NCBI taxonomy): Eukaryota > Metazoa > Chordata > Mammalia > Artiodactyla > Balaenidae > Eubalaena > Eubalaena glacialis. Next base: position 31,993,853 of record NC_083728.1, on the reverse strand, counting down.
TTAAGCTCCCCAGCCTGGGGGTCCTGCACTGAGAAAACAAGGCCAGCAGAGCTTAGTTTTGGGAGCCCCACAGAACTGGGGAAAATAGAGACTTCACTCTTAAAGGGCACACACAAAATCTTATGCACACTGGGACTCAGGGCAAAAGTAGTAATTTGATAGGAGTCAGGGTCAGACCCACTTGCTGGTCTGGGAGAGTCTCCTTAAATGTAAATGGAGTGAATGCTCCAACCAAAAGACACAGAGTGGCTGAATAGATACAAAAACAAGGCCTGTATATATACTGCCTATAAGAGACTCACTTCAGCTCTAGAGACACATACAGACTGAAAGTAAAGGGATGGAAAAAGATATTCCATGCAAATGGAAATCAAAAGAAAGCTGGAGCAGCAATACTTACATAAGCTAAATAGACTTTAAAATAAAAACTGTTACAAGAGACAAAGAACCCTAAAGATGCTACCAGAAAACTACTAGAGCTAATCAATGAATTTGGTAAAGTAGCAGGATACAAAATTAATGCACAGAAATCTCTTGCATTCCTATACACTAATGATGAAAAATCTGAAAGTGAAATTAAGAAAACACTCCCATTTACCATTGCAACAAAAAGAATAAAATATTTAGGAATAAATCTACCTAAGGAGACAAAAGACCTGTATGCAGAAAATTATAAGACACTGATGAAAGAAATTAAAGGTGATATAAATAGATGGAGAGATATACCATGTTCTTGGATTGGAAGAGTCAACATTGTGAAAATGACTCTACTACCCAAAGCAACCTACAGATTCAATGCAATCCCTATCAAACTACCAATGGCATTTTTCACAGAACTAGAACAAAAAATTTCACAGTTTCTATGGAAACACAAAAGACCCCGAATAGCCAAAGCAATCTTGAGAAAGAAAAACGGAGCTGGAGGAATCAGGCTCCCTGACTTCAGTCTATACTACAAAGCTACAGTAATCAAGACAGTATGGTACTGGCACAGAAACAGAAATATAGATCAATGGAACAGGATAGAAAGCCCAGAGATAAACCCACACACATATGGTCACCTTATCTTTGATAAAGGAGGAAAGAATACAATGGAGAAAAGACAGCCTCTTCAATAAGTGGTGCTGGGAAAACTGGACAGCTACATGTAAAAGAGTGAAATTAGAACACTCCCTAACACCATATACAAAAATAAACTCAAAATGGATTAAAGACCTAAATGTAAGGCCAGACACCATCAAACTCTTAGAGGAAAACATAGACAGAACACTCTATGACATAAATCACAGCAAGATCCTTTTGACCCAGCTCCTAGAGAAATGGAAATAAAAACAAAAATAAACAAATGGGACCTAATGAAACTTAACAGCTTTTGCACAGCAAAGGAAACCATAAATAAGATGAAAAGACAACCCTCAGAATGGGAGAAAATATTTGCAAATAAAGCAACTGACAAAGGATTAATCTCCAAAATTTACAAGCAGCTCATGGAGCTCAATATCAAAAAAACAAAAATCCCAGTCCAAAAATGGGCAGAAGACCTAAATAGACATTTCTCCAAAGAAGATAAGATATACAGATTGCCAACAAACACATGAAAGAATGCTCAACATCATTAATTATTAGAGAAATGAAAATCAAAACTACAATGAGATATCATCTCACATCGGTCAGAATGGTCATCATCAAAAAATCTACAAACAATAAATGCTGGAGAGGGTGTGGAGAAAAGGGAACCCTCTTGCACTGTTGGTGGGAATGTAAATTGATACAGCCACTATGGAGAACAGTATGGAGGTTCTTTAAAAACTAAAAATAGAACTACCATACGACCCAGCAATCCCACTACTGGGCATATACCCTGAGAAAACCATAATTCATTTTGGTACATGTACCAAAATGTTCATTGCAGCTCTATTTACAATAGCCAGGACATGGAAGCAACCTAAGTGTCCATCATCAGATGAATGGATAAAGAAGATGTGGCACATATATACAATGGAATATTACTCAGCCATAAAAAGAAACGAAATGGAGTTATTTGTAGTGAGGTGGATCGACCTAGAATCTGTCATACAGAGTGAAGTAAGTCAGAAAGGGAAAAATAAATACCGTTCGCTAACACATATATATGGAATCTAAGGGGGAAAAAAAAGAGGTCATGAAGAACCTAGGGGTAAGACGGGAACAAAGACACAGACCTACTAGAGAATGGACTTGAGGATATGGGGAGGGGGAAGGGTCAGCTGTGACAAAGTGAGAGAGTGGCATGGACATATATACACTACCAAACGTAAAATAGATAGCTAGTGAGAAGCAGCCCCATAGCACAGGGAGATCAGCTCGGTGGTTTGTGACCACCTAGAGGGGTGGGTTAGGGAGGGTGGGCGGGAGGGAGATGCAAGAGGGAAGAGATATGGGAACATATGTATATGTATAACTGATTCACTTTGTTATAAAGCAGAAACTAACACACCATTGTAAAGCAATTATACTCCAATAAAGATGTTTTTAAAAAAAAGAGAGACAAAGAAGCACACTACGTACTGATCAAGGGATCAAATGAAGAAGTTATAACATTGTAAATATATATACACCTGACATAGGACCACATAAATATATAAGGCAAGTATTAACAGACATAAAAGGAGAGATTGACAGTAACACAATAACAGTAGGGGACTTTAACACCACACTTACACCAATGGACAGATCATCCAGACAGAAAATCAATAAGAAAACACAGGCCTTAATACATTAGACCAAATGGACTTAATTGATATCTATATAGAGCATTCCATACGAATGCAGCAGAATACACATTCTTTTCAAGTGCACATGGAACAGTCTCCAGGATAGATCACATGCAAGGCCACAAAACAATCCTCAGTATATTTAGGAAATTAAAATCATATCAAGCATCTTTTCCAACCACAACACTATGAGACTAGAAATCAACTACAAGAAAAAAACTGTGAAAAACACAAACACGTGGAGGCCAAAACATATGGATGGCCAAAACAACCAATGGATCACTGAAGAAATTAAAGAGGAAATCAAAAAGTACCTAGAGAAAAATGAAAATCAAAACACCTATGGGATGCAGCAAAAGCAGTTCCAAGAGGGAAGTTTATAGAAATACTATCTTACTTCGAGAAACAAGAAAAATCTCAAATAAACACCCTAACCTTACACCTAAAGCAACTTGAGAAAAAAGAACAAACAAAACCCAAAGTTAGTAGAAGGAAAGGAATAATAAAGATCAGAGCAGAAATAAATGAAATAGAGACTTAAAAAAAAACAATAGAAAAGATCAATGAAACTAAAAGCTGGTTTTTGAAAAGATAAACAAAATTGATAAACCTTTAGCCAGACTCATCAAGAAAAAAAGGGAGAGGGATCAAATCAATAAAATTAGAAATGAAAAAGGATAAGTTACAAATGACACTACAGAAATACAAAGGATCATAAGAGACTACTACAAACAACTATATGCCAATAAAATAGACAACCTAGAAGAAATGGACAAATTCTTACAAAGGTACAATCTCTCAAGACTGAACCAGAGAAAAATAGAAAATATGATCAGACTGATTACCAGGAATGAAATTGAATCAGTAGTTTTAAAACTCCTAACAAATGGCTTCACAGGTGAAGTCTACCAAATATTTAGAGAAGAGTTAACACCTATCCTTCTGAAACCATTCCAAAAAAATTGCAGAGGAAGGAATACTTCTGAGCTCACTCTATAAGACCAGCATCACCCTGATACCAAAAGCAGACAAAAAAAGAAAATTAGAGGCTAATATCACTGATGAACATAGATGCAAAAACCCTCAGCAAAATACTAGCAAACCAAATCCAACAATACAGTAAAAGGATTATACACCATGATCAAGTGGGATTTAATCCAGGGATGCAAGATTTTTCAATATCTACAAACCAATCAACGTGATACACCACATTAACAAACTGAAGAGTAAAAACCATATACATGATCATCTCATTAGATGCAGGAAAAGCTTTTGATAAAATTCAACATCCATTTATGATAAAAAGCTCTCTGGAAAGCAGGTAAAGAGGAAACATACCTCAACATAATAAAGGCCATATATATGACAAACCCACAGGTAATATCATATGCAATGATGAAAAGCTGAAAGCATTTCCTCTAAAATCAGGAACAAGGCAAGGATGTCCACTCTTGCTACATTTATTCAACATAGTTTTGGAAGTCCTAGCCACAGCAATCAGAAAAGTAAAAGAAATAAAACTAATCCAAATTGGAAAGGAAGAAGTAAAACTATCACTTTTTGCAGATGACATGGTACTGTACATAGAAAATCCTAAAGACCCCACCAGAAAACTACTAGAGCTCATCAATAAATTCAGTAAAGTTACAGGATATAAAATTAATACACAGAAATCTGTTGCATTTCTATACACTAACAACATAGTACCATAAAGAGAAATTAAGGAAACAAGCCCATTTACCATCACATCAAAAAGAATAAAATACCTAGGAATAAATCTACCTAAGGAGGCAAAAGACCTGTACTCCAAAAACTATAAGATGCTGACAAAAGAAATTGAAGACGACAAAACAGATGGAAACATATACCATTTTCTTGGATTGGAAGAATCAATATTGTTAAAATGACCATAGTACCTAAGGTAACCTACAGATTCATTGCAATCCCTATCAAAATGCCAATGGCATTTTTCACAGAACTAGAACAAATAATTTTTAAATTTGTACAACAACATAAAAGACCCCCTCCCCCAATAGCTAAGCAATCTTCAGAAAGAAGAACGGAGCTGGAGGAATCATGAGCCCTGACTTTAGACTATACTACAAAGCTACAGTAATCAAAACAGTATGGTACTAGCACAAAAACAGACACATAGATCAATGGAAAAGAATAGAGAGCCCAGAATTAAACCCACACACCTAGGGCCAATTAATCTATGACAAAGGAGGCAAGAATACACAATGGAGAAAAGACAGTCTCTTCAGTAAGTGGTGCTGGGAAAACTGGACAGCTACATGTAAAAGAATTAAATTAGAACATTCTCCAACACCATATACAAAAATAAACTCAAAATGTATTAAAGTCCTAAATGTAAGACAGGATAGTATAAAACTTCTAGAGGATAACATAGGCAGAACACTCTTTGACATAAATCGCAGCAATATTTTTATGGATCAATCTCCCAAAGTAAAGGAAATAAAAGCAAAAGTACACAAATGGGACCTAATTAAACTTAAAAGCTTTTGCACCACAAAGGAAACCATCAACAAAACGAAAAGACAACATACTGAATGGGAGAAACTATTTGCAAATGATATGACTGATAAGGAATTAATATTCAACATATATAAACAGCTCATACAACTCAACATCAAAAGAAAATCAACTCCATTTAAAAATGGGCAGAAGAGGGGCTTCCCTGGTGGCGCAGTGGTTGAGAATCTGCCTGCCAATGCAGGGGACACGGGTTCGCGCCCTGGTCTGGGAAGATCCCACATGCCGCGGAGCAACTGGGCCCGTGAGCCACAACTACTGAGCCTGCGCGTCTGGAGCCTGTGCTCCACAAGAAGAGAGGCCGCGATAGTGAGAGGCCCGCGCACCGCGATGAAGAGTGGCCCCCGCTCGCCACAACTAGAGAAAGCCCTCGCAGAGAAACAAAGACCCAACACAGCCAAAAATAAATATAAAAATAAATTTAAAAAATAAAAAAAATAAAAAAAAAAATGGGCAGAAGAACTGAATAGACATTTCTCCAAAGAGGAAATGCAGATGACCAACAGGCACATGAAAAGATGCTCAGCATCACTAATCATCAGTGAAAATCAAAACCACAATGAGATATCATCTCACACCTGTCAGAATGGCTTTCATCAAAAAGAACACAAATAACAAATGCTGGTGAGGACGTTGGAGAAAAGGGAACCCTCATACACTGTTGGTGGGAACGTAAATTGGTGCAGTCACTGTGGAAAACAGGATGGAGGTTTCTTAAAAAGCTAAAAATAGAAATACCATATGCCCCAGCAATTCCACTCCTGGGTACATATCCAAAAAGAAACCAAAAATGCTAGTTCAAAAAGATACATGGATCCCAATGTTCACAGTAGCATTATTTACAATTGCCAAGATATGGAAACAATCTAAGTCCATCAACAGATGAATGCCTAAAAAAGATGTGAGATTTTATATATATATATAATCTCACATATACACACACACATATATATATACACAATGGAATACCATTCAGCCATAAAAAAGAATGAAAATTTGCCATTTTCAGCAACTTGGATGGACTTGGAGGGCATTAGGCTAAGGGAAATAAGTCACACAAAGAAAGACAAATACTGTATGATATCACTTGTGTCTGGAATCTAAAAAATACAGTGAACTAGTGAATATAACAAAAAAAAAAGCAGACTCACAGATATGGAGAACAAACTAGTGGTTACCAGTGGGGAGGGGCAGGGAGGGGCATTATAGGGGTGGGGAGTGGGAGGTACAAATTATTGGTTGTAAGATAGGTTTAAGGATGTAAGATAGGTATAAATTTTTTTAATTAAAAATAAATAAATAAACAAACAAATAAAAAAACACCTTCCCCTCAGAACAAATAAAAAAATAAAAAATGAAAAGCACCTTCCCCTCAAAAAAAAATCTACCTGAGTCTCCATCCTGCTGGCCTGCCCTACAGATTTCAGACTCAAGACTGCAACTTAAACTCTTTATTTCCAGCCTGCCTTAAATACAGATTTTGGACTTGCCAACACACCACAATTGAGTGAGCCAATTCCTTGAAATAAAAATAAAGCTTAAATAAAGACTTCTAAATTTATTTATTTATTTATTTACAGATATGTATACCTCTCTCCTATTGGTTCTGTTTCTCTGGAAAACCTGACTGTTACAGCCCTGCAGATCAAAGAGCTAGATGGCCCACTTCCCAACTGACCACCTTTGTTAATAAGGACATATGTCAATATTGTAAACAGAATGCACACTGGTAAAACATCATCCCATTTTACAAACAAACAAAAAAAAACCCAAGACAAATAGAAGTCCCTCAATTTAGGTCAGTGAAGGTGCTCCAAGAAAGGAAAATGCACCCAATATATTGTCTTACCCCTAAACATCCAAGGTATATTAACTATAAATATAGATGGTCACCCTCATCCCTGTTGATGCCTCTCAGAAGCATTCCTCCTAGGAGAAAGGTACTCATGCCTGCCTTAACAGACCAGGCTCCCTAGAATGTGTGAAAACCCTCCCCAGTCATCTATTGCAAAAGGCTGGAACTCTGGGACTGAGACATATACTCTAACCATCAGTGACACTCGAAGGTGCACAGTCCTTCATGCTTTCGTGAATTTATTCATTTCTTCATTTGTTGATTCATACTTTCACTATCTCCAGCTACCACAGGTAAACAATGAAATTACAAAACACTAATCAACAGAGGAATAAATCAAAGATACTGGGGACCCAGAGGAGGAGGTAAATGGGATTTTTGCAAACAATCCTCATGTGGGTCAGAGTTATCACTATTTTACACTTATGGGGAAACGAAGCATCAGAGAGATTAAGTGACTAACCCACAGAGGACAGAGGAAGGGAGAACTGGTAGAAGCCCAAGAGATAAGGCATGGAGAACACTAAAGTGGGGAGAGCCAGCCACACGTCCTAATTTTTTTCCGGGACACTTGGGATTTTTTGCTTCCTCCATCCTTCCTTTCCTCCAAGGAATCATTGTCAAGGGAAACCCTCCTTTCTTCACAGTCTTCTCCAGAGACTGAATCTTGCCCCAGGAGAAAGGAAATGGAAAATGGCTCTGTGCCATCTTATTTGTGAGCTGGAAGGTTGATATCCTAGCAGGAGTTGCCTCAGCCTCCCTAATTGGGATTGGAGTCATGCAACCCTGCCAGGCCTCTCAAGTTGATTACATGTCACTTCCTCAGAGCTGACTGGCCTATTTTGATTCTGTTTTAGGAAATCTCCCTCATTTGCATTTGCTGCTCCGTTTGGGGGTCAGGTTAGCCAAGTTTACACCTAGAATTTTCTCATATTTCTTTTCATTACCACAGAATATCCCTATGGAACTTCTTCCCCACTCCTCCCAGTTCCACATCCCACAATGGGTAATCAGATCTCAGGGGCTGGAGGAGATGGTAACCTTATATGTCACCTCTACTAGGAGGTACAAAGAATTTGTGAAGTAATGAGAAACACTGGTTCTTGGAGTTAGAAGACCTAGATTGTAAGGGTGGGATTTGGGGCACTAATAAAGGAAGGGAAGAGATTCCCCTTGGCACTGGGTGGACTCTACTAGAGAGGGGTTGCTTATTCTCCAGGGAGGTTAAAGCAATGCTAGCTGAGTTCCCACTGCCCACCTTAATTCTCCCTTTGCATTCCCAGAGCTGAGTGAATTGGAATTATCATTGTCACCAGCACATTCCCAAATGGCATTCTCAACTTTAATGTTTTTTTAGTAAGCCATACTGGAAATGTGTACATTGGGCCTGGTCTAGAAGGAATAGCCACATGAAGAGTGTCCACTGGGCCTGGGTAGAATATTAGCCAGGGGTTCAGATCAGCCAATCTACCTGCTCTTTTCACAATCCACCCATCAGGAATTGCCTCATTAATGCTCAAATGGAGTCTTCCTGGGACTCTTGCTTTCCTGCAGCATAATGTCCTGCAGGCTGAATGGTCATCAAGTCCATTCCCTATTCTTGAGCACTTGGCTGACCCACATTTCTCCCTTGCATCTAAGTGGGGGCATGAGCTTAGACACGAGTGCTGTGCTTGACTCCTAAAATGTCTACATAATCCTCCACAAAAGGAATCCCTTTTTTCTTTGGGCAGGTGGATGTAGACAATCTAGAAGAGGTCTCCAGGGCCCTGGAGAATTCCAGGGCTCTAGGAAATAGTGGAGCCACACATTGTGGCTTTGTCCAATATCCTGCTTCCCAGCTTATTTACTCTCCTGAAGAAAATAAAAAGAAACAAAAGAATATCTCTTCGGGGCAGAAGCAAACACAGCTGCAAAGCAAACAGCCACACCAAGGGTCCCCAGAGCAGTAGGCTGCTTGCCAGGCTTCAATGAGGAATATCGTTCCACTGGTGGCCATCCCCAGCCTCTACCATTTCTACTATGATGAGAAATATAGTCACTAACTTCCAACTCCATTAATTTTAGGCAAGTATTAGCATAAATAATCAAATTATGGGCCTCTCGTTCCCTGTAGCTTCTGTTGACATAGGAATGAGGCTGCAAAGATGAATTACCAAGTACATATCTCCTTTCTGCTTATCTTTTCAATATCTTTTCCCCACATACTCCGTAACCCACAACCACTGAGATGTAGCCAGCACCAAACTCCACTGTCCTCATGGTGGAAGAGGGTAGCACTGAGCCCTCACCCCTTTACCCAGTACCCCTGTTGACCACAGTAGGCATCTAGAGTGACTGGCACTATTAGGGGGATTGGGAGGTTTAAGTTTGGGGTCAGTCAGGGTTGTGGGTCAGCTTGTAGCCAGAGGTAGGGTCAGGCCATTGTAAGCTTAAAGGTCAGGCCAGAGGTAGAGATCCATTTGCAGCTGAAGAATAGAAAGGATGTCCATGTTCTTCATAGGAACTGATCCCAGGAAGTGGCAGCATTAGCCAAGTTTTCCAGTGACATACATGAATTTACACCCTTTCAGCCTCCACTGCTATTCTGAGGCAGGGAAGAATTGGAAAACAGTTCCTTTGCATTTGGATTTTCTTTGAGAATTTAATTGAAAAGAGTCTCCAGGACCCAGATACCAAACCCAAAGAAAACTTTTTGTCCATGGGAAAGATCTCCTCTTAACTCTTCTGGGTAGCACTTTCTACAATTTGAATGTAAGCCCCAGGATGGCAGGGATTTTACTTTATACAACATCATATCCCCAGTGCCAGGAAAAGTTCTTAGCATATAGCTAGTGCTTAGTTAATTTGTGTTGAATGAATGAATAAAAGTTGTCCAGGCTTGGTGGGGTAGGAAGGAACTGTGGGTTGACTGGCTGGCCCCCACAAACAGGATATCTGTCAGGAATGCCTGCATTCTCTCCCACTCAACACCCTGACTGAAAGAAACAACCACCCTGCACCATTTCCATGAGAGTCCAAATCTCCTCAAACCTCTCATGACCTCTTGTAGGGTTCCTTTAAACCTCCTCTTTAAGGGCTAAAGTCCCGGTTTACCAGTCTAGGAGTTAACTTCTCAGTTGTGGGATAAACCTTTCCTTTTTCTTTACTCTCACTCTAAAGGGATCTCATAAAGGAGAGGAGATAAACACAGGTGCTTAGTTTTCCTTCTTAAACTAGAAGCCATGCTGCTGGATCACAAAGAAACCAAGGGCCAGCCAGGTCTCCAGGGCTCACAGGTCCAGCAATTTGATCCCTTCCCAGATTTGAGCATAATAAACTGGTAGAGAAAACTCACAATTTCACACCTCCTGCCTTTCCCTGTTTCTTCCCCTAGAGCTCTAGAACCTCCAAAGCCCTCTTGTAGACCTAGATCTGAGATGTGGTAAAGCTGCCCCATCTCCTTCCAGGCACACTATCCCACAATTTCTCCTTACCCTGCTGGCAAGTATACCTCCAGCCAGCCTTATGCTGGTTCTCTAGACCAGAATCAGGCACAGATCTCTATGTGACACCTGTCAGGTAGCCCCCTACCACCCCAGGCCCAACTTAGATTTAACTTTGTCTCCTATTCCCAGTCATCCTTGAAAACTGACCAAGCCCAGAATCAGATGTACTCCACGAGGGTTATCCCTGTCTTACACTGTGAGATGGCAGCCAGTCACAGACACAGAGCCTGCCATCTGACACTCCCATGTGAGAAGCTCCTGGCCTGTCCTTCCAGAGCCCTCTGCCCCTCCCCTTCAGAGAGGAAGCCCAAACCCACAGTTCTGCTTTAGATCAGCTGCCAAATAATCCTCATAAGGCACCTTGCTTTCATTTCAACTCTTCACAGTAAGCTCCCAAAGACCCAAGTAAAAGATGGAAGATGTAATGGGAAGCTGAGGGCCTTGGAAGAGCTGTTTCTAAGCTATGACTGTAACAGCTTTGGCTTCCTAGGCTGGGGAGGGGATGGGGAGGGGGGGTTACCCATCTCTCCCATTTCTCCCATTTTTCTGCTCTTCTCCAAAGCACCTTCTCATCTAGGACTCTCATACATCCTGAGATGTCATTCACAGCTAGTGAGCACTGAGGCCATGAGTTCTCTGCCCCCTCCCAGATACCTCTCTAAACAGGTCCTCATCTCCCTGGCATGGCTCAAGACTTCCTCATCCTGCACTTACCTGGTGGCATTATTCTCCCTGCAATTCCCCCCTCCCCTGCCACCCAGAGTGTCCAACATAGCTTGACACATGACAGCAGCCTGGTTAGTATTTTTATGTTGGCCAAAGGAATGGTCTCTTTTTGTTTCTCCCTACCCAGTTTTGTTAGTCAACAAGAGGCTCCTCAAACCCACCCCTCCACCTGTGGCTCAGGTTCATACCAGCTCCACATTCCCTCTGTCCTCTGTCCTACCTGTTCAAATCCTGCCCTGCGTAGTCCCACTCAGCTAACAAATACAGGCACTGCTCTGGGGCCCTAACAGATATTAATTCATTAAGTCTTCACGCCGGTAGGTAGACACTACTCTTATCTTCATTTTACAGATGAGAAACTAAGACACAAAGAGGTCAAACAGCTAACATAGGGTGGAGCCTAGATTTGGAGCCAGACTGTCTGCCCCACCTCCTTTAACCATCCCGCCAAGTGGCCTTTCCCACCCTCCAGCACTTAAACCCTCCCTCCCTAGAACGAGGCCACTTATTTAGTGTAGCAACGGGAAGTTTTATTTCGACATCCGATATGGAGTAAAGTAACAGTGCAGAAGTTGGTGTATGCAGACCGATGTGTCCTGGGCAGGGTCTGAAGGCTGTAACCATATAAGTAGTCTCTTGTTCCTTCGCCCATCACAGGCCCGCAAAGCTTCCGACACCCTCTGGAGCTCTCCACGCCACGGCACTGGACAGAGGTGTTTGAGACCCTCCTTTGTCCAGTCCCCTGAGAGAAGGAAGGAGGTGCAGCAGATCCATCCGGGCTCTCCCTGGAGGAGACCCGCCGCGGCATGGCGCGGTCCAGTCAGCAGGCTGCAGATCCCAGGAGCTTGCTGCTCTCTGGCGGCGGGAGCCGGGAGTCCGGGGACCCGGGAATCGCACCTTCTACACTCGGCGCGCCCAAGGGCACCAGCAGTGACCGAGACGCTGGGGAAAGGGCGGGAGGGAGACTTAGCTGAGTGGTAAGAGGGAGGAGGCCGGGGAGGGGCGCGGGAGGTGGAAGGGAGCGGACCGCGAGGGGAGAGGGCGGGCGTGAGCACCCGCGGCGCGGCGGGGGTGGCTTCCGCGGGGTCGGAGTGCGAGCCAGCGCCACCGCCCCTTGGAACCCCGGAACGCCAGCTCGCCCAGAGCGCAGATCCCCTTCTTCCGACAAGTGTGGCGCCGGGTCCCTCGGTGCCGGCGCCCCCTCCTCATCCCCGGCGCTGCCCTTCCTCCGTCCCGGCCCCGCGCCCAGTAGCTAGCGCCTCAGTGGTCGCCGCCCGCACCGCCCGGCCCCGAGCCGCCGCTTTGCCCGCTCGCCTGGGCACGCTGCGAGAGCGGCGCGCGTCGCCAGCCCCGGCTCTTCGGTCCCACTCCGCGGCCGCCCGCTCCGCTCGCGGGCAGCAGTGCTCCACGTCACAGGAACTGAGGCAGGACCCCGACAGGACCAGCGCGCGGGGCTGGTGCCGGAGCCCCCAGCCCTACCAGTCGCTCGTCCTGCGCCCAGGCCCGGCCCCCGACGGCCGCGCGTTGAGATGACTTTCCGCTATCTCCTGAACGTCAGTTTCGAGGGACCCTGCTCCGACAGCAGTGCCGGGAGCTCCAGCGCGGGCGGTGGCGGGGGTGGCGCGGGCGGCGCGGCTGCCTCGGAGGGCCGGGCGGTGGACGGCGTGCGGGTGACCGCAGGCGGTGGCAGCGGCGGCGGCGTGGTGGGCGCGGGCAGCGGCGAGGACAACCGGAGCTCCGCTGGGGAGCCCGGGGTCACCGGCGCCGGCGGCGAGGTGAACGGCACGGCGGCCGTCGGGGGGCTGGTGGTGAGTGCGCAGGGCGTGGGCGTGGGCGTCTTCCTGGCCGCCTTCATCCTCACGGCCGTGGCGGGCAACCTGATGGTCATCCTCTCCGTGGCCTGCAACCGCCACCTGCAGACGGTCACAAACTATTTCATTGTGAACCTGGCCGTGGCCGACCTGCTGCTGAGCGCCACGGTGCTCCCCTTCTCGGCCACCATGGAGGTTCTGGGCTTCTGGGCCTTCGGCCGGGCCTTCTGCGACGTGTGGGCCGCCGTGGATGTGCTGTGCTGCACGGCCTCCATCCTCAGCCTCTGCACAATCTCGGTGGACCGGTATGTGGGCGTGCGCCACTCACTCAAGTACCCAGCCATCATGACCGAGCGCAAGGCGGCCGCCATCCTGGCGCTGCTCTGGGCCGTAGCCCTCGTGGTGTCTGTGGGGCCGCTGCTGGGCTGGAAGGAGCCGGTGCCCCCTGACGAGCGCTTCTGTGGCATCACGGAGGAGGCGGGATACGCTGTTTTCTCCTCCCTGTGCTCTTTCTACCTGCCTATGGCCGTCATTGTGGTCATGTACTGCCGCGTGTATGTGGTAGCGCGAAGCACCACGCGCAGCCTGGAGGCGGGAGTCAAGCGCGAGCGGGGCAAGGCCTCAGAGGTGGTGCTGCGCATCCATTGTCGCGGCGCAAGCACTGGCTCAGACGGAGCCCACGGTGGGATGCGCAGCGCCAAGGGCCACACCTTCCGCAGCTCACTGTCGGTGCGTCTGCTCAAGTTCTCCCGTGAGAAGAAGGCAGCCAAGACGCTGGCCATCGTCGTGGGCGTCTTCGTGCTCTGCTGGTTCCCCTTTTTCTTCGTCCTGCCACTGGGTGAGTGACCCCTCTCCCACCAGCCTCTTCTCTTCCTCCCTGAGCCTGTGACCATCCCTTCCTGGCACCCAGACTTGGATGGCCCTTCCCAATGGAGGGTGACCGTCCACCTGAGCATGGAAGGTTTACTTAGTAACCTGCCTGGTCTCTTTGACACGTGCGGGTGCTGCTTTGTGGGAGACAAATAGGCTCTTCATGCTTGCAGGATTTGTTTTATGAGCTTCTAACTTTTCTGGCCTTCCCCCTTCTTCACTGCCATTACAAGCCCTGGGCTTGTTTTACACTCCCAACTCCTCTAAATATAAAAGGTCAGTGGAAATCTGTGTGTGCATCTGCTCCCGTAGTATGTGGCGAGCAGTGTATGTGCTTGTCTACATATCTCCCTCCCTCCACCACCAGGGCCTACATTCATTCATGGGCAGCAATCCCTGGCCAGTCTACGTGAACATCAGAAGACACCAGAAGCCACCTGCTTTCTCTCAGTTTGGAAGCTGGGCCCCCCTGGGAGGCCCTCCCCAGCTGGTATCTGTGAATGCCATGGGCTCTCATTTCTGAAATCTCCTCTTGTGGGGGGGGGGTCTGTGTGGAGGTGAGAAAGAAAGGAAAAGGGCATCTTATCAAATGGAAAGTTAATATTGTTCATTGTAGTTTCTTAAATTACGGAGTCCTAGCACTTCTGGAGAACTTTGCTATTTCTTTCACAGGCTTTCCTCTAGTCCTGGGAGGTGGGCAGCTGTTCTCAGGACCTTCCTCCCACGCCTTGAGGCCCCTCCTGGAAGCCTTGGGGCTCGGTCAGCACAGGGAGAAGAAAGGGAACAGCATCTATGGGGTTGCATTTGCCCTGAGTCACTTCACCCACAGGTGCAACCAGCCAGCCCAAGCCAGGACCTCCCATGTACCTGTAATCACCCGCATTGAACAGATGATAACATTTCGCCATATTTGCCTCAGATCACTTCCTCTCTCTCCTTTCAGATAAACAGAACAACTAAGTTCCCTCCTCCTGTCCCTTCCTCATTTTCTCCCTCTCTCCACAGAGGTAAATCTGGTGTTTATCACTCCCACACACATGTTTATACTCTTACTACAAACACCTGAATCCATAATAATAAATAGTATTGTTCTGTGTGTCCTTTGGACTTATATAAATTGCACCAGCTGTGCACATACATCTTCAGTTTGCCCTTTTCACCCAATGTTTTGTCGTTGAGATTTATCCATTCTGGTTATTTTAGCAACAGTATAGTATTCCGTTTGAGAGTATGCCATGGTGTGTTGACGCAGTCTCCTGCTGTGTTCAGTTTTTCTAATTTTTCACTGTTACAATCAACACTGCAAAAGGCTACTGTTTTTTGAGGTCGAGATCACGTCTCCCTCTTCCAAAAAGTCATCCCTAAATCTCCATGGCCTCTGCCCTTGCTGGCAGACACTGCTCTTCCTCAACCCCTCATCTCTGCTGCTCCTCACACCTCGTATGGGAACCCTGGGGCTATCCTTGCCTCTCCCTTCCTGCCGGTCTGCACTGTGCCCAGCCTCCCATGGCACCTCACCAAGTTCTAGAAAAAAGCCCAGGGCCACAATGGAGCTGAATTTAGTGGAATCTGGCAATAATGAGCAAGTAGGACAGAGGCCAAGCAGGGAAACAGAATATTCTGATCTGCCATGATGTGGCTTGGAGGGCAGGACAGCAGAGAGAACAGGAGGACAGAGCCTGTGGTACAAGCAGGAGTGGCCTGAGGGTTGTGCAGGAAGAAGGGGGGCCAGGAGCAACCCCCCCCCCAGGAGCTCTGGGGCCAGGCCTGGGAGGAGGGAGGCATCTTTGGAGGAACAGGGAACATTCTGAGCAGCAACTTTTGGGGGTGAAAGTGGAATCCAAGGGGCTGGCATATTTTGGTAGGAGGTGCCAGTATGTGCTTGGGGGAAGAGGATGTTGGGAACTTAGATAAGGGGACCAAGGATGGATATGGTTGCAGAAGCAGGAGTGTGGGGAACAGTCTCCCAGAAAGAGGATGGATGGACAAAGAGAAGAGACGGGCTGGGGAAGGAGCCTTGGGGAGTACCCACTTTGAAAGAACCCAGAAGGAGGCAGAGAAGGGGGCAGACAGGAGAAGGTGGTACCTCCCTCCTTGCAGGCCCTGGTTCCCACACCAGGTGTGAGGAGCAGCAAACGTGGGAGGATTGAGAAAAAGCACTGTGTGCCAGCAAGGGCCACAGGCCATGGAAATGAAGGTGCCAAGTAGGGCCACAACCTGGGGTTGTTGAGCAGACCCTGGGTACCCTTCACCCACATCTCCACACACAAAGCCAAGTGGAAGCAGGAGCCTCAGCCACAGCAGTGACATGGCCAGTGAGCAGCCCCAATAGCCCAGAGGATATCGAAAGCTTTAGGAAGTGGGCCCAGGGTCCCAGGGGTACACTGGCACAGGGGGCCGTGAACAGCCATCTATCACCTGAAATGTTTTAGTCAAGCCAGAGCTGCAGCAGAGAGAGATACAGACAAGGTATGCTCACCTGTGGGGCCACTGGGGCCCAAGTTGCTGGGCAGGAAAGAATGGGACACAAGCACAGGGCACCTAAAATCCTGAGGGGCTCAGAGAGGGACTAGGGGTCATCCCCCACACCTCCGTTTCCCTGTCTGTGACTCGATCTAGGCAGTGACTACATTGGTGAATATATATGTAAAGTCATCAGTCTGTACTCTTAAAATGTACACACTTTATAAACTTGACTGTCAGTATCTTATGCCTTAATGAGAGAGAGAGAGGGAGAGAAGGAGGGAGGAGGCAGGAGGAGGCTGCCATCTGAGGAATTGGTGTCCAGGCTGGAAAGCACACTTTGGCAGCCAGGTGTGGAGGGTAGATTCAGCATTTGCGTCTCAGAGTGCTGGCCAAGTGCTGAAGGACCCATCTCCAAAGGCTCCCTGAGGTGGCGCAGGGTCCACAGACTCAGGGAGAGAGGCAGGGGGTGCACTGCAGCAAGTTCTCAGGAATGGCATTACTGTTCCCTGGCCCAAAAGCCTGAAGAAGAGGCTGGTATTACATCTCCTATCTGTGCCTTCGTGGCACCTGGCACATAGTAGATGCTTGGTCAGTGTGTGTATAGAAGGAAGAAGTGGCAGAACCCATGGTCTTTTCACATCCTTCCGTGCCGAGGATCTGGTTGACAAAGCACAGCCCTCTATCTTTATTATTATTATTATTATTCCTGTGGTAAGAACACAACATGAGATCTACCCTTTTAACAAATTTTTAAGCATGCAGTATTGTTAACTCTAGGCACAAGGTTGTACAGCAGATCTGTAGAATTTATTCATCTTGCTTAACTAAAACTTTATGCCTATTGATTAGCAACTCCCCATTTCCCCCTCCCCTCAGCCCCTGGCACCCACCATTCCACTCTTTCTTTGAATTTGACTATTTTAGATACCTCATGGAAGTGGAGTCATGCAGTCCTTCTGTGACTGGCTTATTTCACTTAGTATAACAGCCTCTCTGTAAGCAGAGACCTCCCTTACTCGCAATGCATTGGGGGTGATCCCCCATTTATATGATCTAAAAAAGTTTTTAAACATAACAGCTAACATTTATTGAGTGATTATTATGAACAAGCAATGAGCTAGGGGTTTTATTTTCCATTTTTAAAAATCATGGATAGTTTCAAACACATAAGTAGACAGAACGGTATGATGGCCCCAGCTTCAACAAGTATCAACCCAAGGCTGATCTTCGTTCATTTCAACCCCCGCCCACTTTCCACCACTGCTTATTATTTTGAAGAAAATCCCAGACACCGTATCAGTTCATCTGTAAATTCTTCAATGTATATTTCTAGAAGAACTTTTAAAAAATAACCAAAATCCATTATAACACATAAAAATCATTGTTTAATAGTACCAAATATCTTAGTGTTCAAATGTTGCTGATTTCCTCATAAAATTTTAGTTTATTTGTTTGAATCAGGGTCCAAAAAAAAGTACATACATTGCATGCTCTTGATTTGTCTCCTCAGTTTCTTTGATTAATAAGATTCCCCTACCCCCACCTTTTCCCTTTCAGCTTATTTGGTAAAGAAACCTGATTGTTTGTCCCAAAGGAGTTGCCCACATTTTGGAGTTTGCATCCCTATTAGTGCCATTTAATGTGTCCCCTGTTCCCTGTACTTCCTGTAAACTGGCTTGACCAGATTCAAGTTCAGTGTTTGGGACAAGATTTCTTTTCTTTTGTGATGTTAAGATTGATCAGGGGTTCAGATGCAGTCAGCCTGATTCATTCATTATAAAATGTTCCATCAGCCTTTCACCTGCTAGTTTTAGCAGCCATTGACCATGGCCTGGACCCATTATATTACTGGGACTGAAAGTGGTGATATCCAAATTCTGTCATTCCTTCTGCATTTGTAGACTAAAATTCTAAAAAGAATTCACCACTAGCTATTTGGTCACTTGAAATAGAGTCCATACAGGAAAATCAGGAGAGCTGCTCAATGCTCTCTCCTTTATCAAAAGAAGAGTCAATTTCCTAGCAATCTTTCCAAAGGGGACCAATAGGTTTTTTAGTACCATGTTAAAAGTGATTTTTAAATCTGTCACACATTATAGACATCACTGTTTTGGGGTTGGCCAATGGGTGCCCTTGGCCCTAGAGTCCTTGTTACTTCCTGCCTGGGTCAGAGATCAGAGGTCAAACTGAAGCCAGGGTTAAGGGTCAGTTGGCAGCCATGCTTTAAGCTTTAAATCTCACCAAATGCCTCAGCACCTGCTTACCTCCCCCCAGGCTCAGTTCCAGGCTCACTTCTGCCCCAGATCCTGGCCATGAGGGCCCTGAGCATTGCCATAGGACATGACCACTTCCTGCGTGGCTTGGTCCTCCCAGACCGCCAGAGCCCTTGAGTCTACTCCTCATGGGAAAGTCTCTGAGTTCCTGAGCCCACCTCTGACCCCACCTGAACCCTGCCCCATCCTGCTTCATGAGCTATATGCCCACCAAAAAGTTCTCCTTGAATGCTAGAGGATTTGCCTGCCCTCCTTTGCAGATGGTGACCCAGTAGAACATTGGCCTGGGCCTCTGAGAGCCAGCATTGGGACCTAGTGGTCAATGTCCCAGCAACTCAGTGCTGGGACTCCTGGACAGAGTGACCACTGTCTGGGAACTTCTCTCCTCTGGCAAAAGCACTGATCTGCTCCAACTCATGAGCCATTTGTCAGTGTGGCCTGAGAACTGAAAGGTTCATGCTTATTTCAGGGTCATGTTCAGTCGAGCACAAGGGCCATTTGGCAGGGACTTCAGCCTTGGGCACGCAGAGCTTGGGGTGTGACCACTCCAAGGCCACAGATCAGGGAATGAGTTAAGAAGTGACAACAAGAGTGGAAAAGAGGGGGAGAGAGGGAAGGTGGAGAGAGAGAGAGGGGAGAAGGGGAGGGAGAAGAGCTGAAGGGGAATGGGTGGGGTCCAGTGTAGGACACTGAACAGGTCTGTGACTCATCTCCCTGCCTTGGGCCCCACCAGGCAGCCTCTGTGGCTCTAGGAACTGCCCCTCCCTGCCAATCCGCACAGCTGCAGAAGGATGTCCAGGGCCAGACCAGTAGTTCTAGGCCAGCCCCACAGAGCTCAAGGATCCTGAGGCAAACACGGGGCACAGAGGGACTTCTGATCTATTCCTTGTCTATCTCAAGCCAGAGGACCCACCAGTTACCTCTCACCATGGAAGATTGGCAATGCAAGGAATTCAAGAGATTTGGCTTGGCACAGCTACCCCACAATAGCCTCAACTCCATGTCTTTATAATCCATCTGAGACCTGGACCCTATTCAGGTCACCTCTTCCTGACAGCCTTCCATGATTGTCTCTGCTTCAAAATGGCCTTATCTCTTACCATCTCTCCCTCCCCTTCTCTGTTCCAGCAGTCCTAACTTGGTTGTCCTTGAACTTGTGCGGTACCCTGCTGCCTCAGGGCCTTTGCACATGCCCTCTCCTCTGTCTGGAATTCTCTTTCTTCAGGTAGATGCATGACTCACTCCCTCAGAGGGTCTTCAGGTCTCAGCTCAAGTGTGCCTTATGAGAGAGGCCGACCCTTTAAAATATTGCAAAGAGGTCCGCTGCTTCCCAGCCTCTCTTGGGGAAGGTGCAATTGAGTTCTAGAGTCAGAAGCACTGAGTGAGCAGCTGAAAGAACTAGGAGAGAGAAAGGGAGTCTAGGACTGGGAATTCCATCTCTGCTAGCCCTGTTGGCAGGGAAAGACCTGAATATGGTACATGGTATTTTTAACCCCTCTATTTCTTTCTGGCTAGAGAAAATGGCTGCTTGTGGATAGAAAAGTCACTGGTGAGGGAGGAGGTGGGAAAGGGGAAAGGCTGGAGTGCAGCCTAATAGTCCATGGTTGGCTGCAAGCTATGAACAAGACTGGCTGTGAATTCTGACATTCTACCAAGAACAAGTTCCCTTCTGGTGATGCCAAAAGAATGCTGTTAATCACACAGTCCCCCCTTGGCTTCAGCACTGTCACTCCTCAGCGAGGCTTGGCCAGATTGGCCAGTTCCAGCCTTAACCAGCATCTCAGCAGCATCTCCTGGGCCTGCATATTGCTCTTACTTAGGAGAGGGGACTGGCCTGTGATAAGGCTGCAGACCTCCGCCGCCAATCTCAGCCTGCCTTAGTTTCCCCAACAGTGTGCAGGCCAGGCTAGCCCAGCCAACATGCCAAAGAGTGGGGTAACCTGCTGACACAGGAGAGGCCCTGCCTCTTCTGACTAGTGGATGTTCAGCATCCCTGGACATTAGGTTAGACTCCTGACAGAGGCACCCCAAAACAGGGAATAGGGGAAGGCAGGTGGGAGCAAACTTGATGGATACATGCAAGAAAAGGTCGAGGAGCAGAGAGAAGCAGGCAAGAGTTGTGTTTGCAGTCATCTCCTACCCACATCCTGACCACCTCTCCTCATAGGTAGGTCAATGTGTTCACTCCCATGCTCCAGCCTGCCTGTTGAGTGGAGAGAAATGGACATGAACATGTAAATTCATGCCCTGCCTTTCTCAGCAGTGGGTGGAAGAGTTGAAACAGTGACCAAGAGCTAATCCCTGGATTATAGGTTTAGGACCAATCAAGAGAGCTTGAAGATACATCCATGCAAAGTGTGTCCTGGGTCACGTCCCTGTACATAGAGCCTGAGACAGGAGTTCTTATGCAAGTGATGGACTGAGGGAAGCTCTCAGGAGGTACCTGGGAGGGAGGGAAGCAGGATAAGTCAGAAAAGAGCTAAACCCAGGATGTGGTCTCAAAGTCTGGCCTCAGCCTGATCCCTGGAACAAGAACGACAACAGAGAATTGTGCCACCTCGAGATAAGGAGTCTGGCCTTTTCCATCCCCGCTCAGTCTATCACTGGCTGTGGGCTGCCACCTTGGTGGGAAGGTGTCATCTCCCAGTTGAAGCAGCTCCCATAGGTCAAGGGCAATTCTCCATTAGCAGCCAACTATAAGCCATTAGCAGCCAACATTCACAGCAGCTGGGGACCAGGGGCACCTGGGTGGGGCACTAATAGCATCAACTTCAAAACTTAAAGGTGACTTTTGAGCAAAGATTTGAAGAAGGGGAAGGAGATGGCCAAGTGGCTTTCTGGGGCTCCTCCCAGGAGGCTGGGGTCTGTTTCCTGAGATGCAGCGAGCAGGCAACAGCCCAGCCTTTCTGAGTGTTCTGGATGGGCATGCGTGCACAGGAGCCGAATTCAATATGGCAGCCCCCACAGGCCACCCTAAAGGCCATAGAGAAGGCCAATGAATGCCACTTGGTGGAGGCAGAATCAGAAGTGCTCAAGGCACACACACTCCAGAAACCACTCTCACCTCCGCAGACCCCGGGAGTGGAATTAATCACAGAACTGCTCCTGGAGAGGTGGTTCTATGCCCAAGTCTGAAGAATTGGAGAGACCTGCTATGGAGAAAGGAAGAGGGCCATCCTCCAGACCAGGCCAAATGTACGAAAGTCCAGAGGTAGGGATGGGCATGCTGCTTGTGGAGCAGCTGCTGGAAGGTATTAAGTGAGTCTTTGTGGATCCTGACCCCAGGACCCCTGGAAGACCAGGGGAAGTTTTTTTTCTATCTTTGCATGATGTCATGGAAAGACCAAGCACTTTAGGGCTAGACTGACGCAGGTTCAAATCCTGATGCTGCCACTTGCCCTCCGGAGATAACTAGAATCTCTGCAAAGTGGGATGCTAATGCCATGAGAATTAAATGAGAAGTGCTACATACAGGGCCCAGCATGGAGCCTGGTAGGTACTGAACACTCGGAAAGCAAGCGTGAGCTCCCATTTCCTTCCTCGTCACTTTAGAGGCTACCTACATCTACCCAAACAGCATTTATCCACTCACTCAACAGATACTTTACAACCACTGCTCTGGATCAGGCACGTGTGTTAGAGGCTGGGATGAAAAGAATAATTAATCCCATCCCTGCCCTCAAGAAACCTAGAGTCTAGGAGAGTAGATAGAGCAGTAACAAATTTTATTTGTTAAGATGCAGGCGTGCATAAAAGGGCACCTAACCCAGGCTTGGTGGGGGAGGACACCTGACCTGGGCTGGAGGGATGGGTGGGAGGAAGCAGAAAGCACCGTGGGAGCAGTTAGAGCCATGCAGGAAGGCAGAAGGAGCCCAGCCTCTGTGGGAAGACATGCTTGTTGCTTCGTGTGGCCAATTTGGGAGGGAGGTAAGCTGAAGACAGCTTAGGATTCTAAAAAGACTTGAATGCAACACAAGAAAATTTGGGTTTATTCCTCAGAGCCATTAGAAGCCACCAACGGTTTTCAGAGGGGAAAGGAGAGAAACCATTTTTTTTTACAATAAGTCTCCAGCAGCTGTGTGCAGAGTAGAGGAGACAAGGGACCACTGGGGGCTGTCACAGCCATGTAAACAAAATGAGATGCCAGAGTCAGCAAACGCTTCAGGAATGAGGTGAAGGGAGGGACCCCACTAGAGAGAAAATTGAATGTACCAGACATGGTGACATATAGGGTAGAAAAGAGGGACTCATTCAGCAAACTCAGCAAGTGTTGAGCACCTACTGTGTTCAATGTGTTCATGAGGTCTTCTGGGCAATGGGAGTGCAGCACCAAGCAAAACAGACACTAGTCCTGCCCCATGGACTCCTACTGCAGGGAGAAAGGTGATAGACAAAATGAAGAATAACTCAAATAGTACAAGAGAAGGTGATAAGGGCCACAGATAGAGCCAGTTGAGGGAGATGGGGAGTATGGGGTGGGGGACACTGCAATTTTTTTTATTGTAGTTGATTTATAATATCATGTTGTTTTCAGTTGTACAGCAAAGTGATTCAGTTTTTTTTTTAGATTATTTTCCTTTATAGATTATTATGAGATACTGAATACAGTCCCAGGTGCTATACAGTAAATTATTGTTGCTTATCTATTTTATGTATAGTAGTTTGTGTCTGTTAATCTCACACTCCTAATTTGTCCCTCCCTCCCTCCCTCTCCCCTTTGGTAACTATAAGTTTGTTTTCTATGTCTGTGAGTCTGTTTCTGTTTTGTATATAGATTCATTTGTATTATTTTTTAGATTCCACATGTAAGTCATATCATATAATATTTGTCTTTCTCTGACTTACTTCACTTAGTATGACAATCTCTAGATCCATCCATGTTGCTGCAAGTGGCAATATTTCATTCTTTTTATGGCTGAGTAATATTCCATTGTTTATATATACCACATCGTCTTAAACCAGTCATCTGTTGGTGGGCCCTTGGGTTGTTTCCAGGCACACTGCAATTTTAGATGGGAGGTCAGGGAGCCATGTGGATTTCTGGGGGAAGAAGATTCTGGGGAAAAGCAAATGCAAAGGCCCAAGGTGGGAGTGTGTCTGGCATGTCCAAGAAGCAAAAGGAGGGTAGTGTGGCTGGAACAGAGTGGGGGGGAGTAGGAGAGGATGTCAGGGGGTCAGGGGACCATATGTCAAGCTGTGAGGGGGAATGGCAGCCCTTAGAGGGTTTTGAGCTTGAGGAGTGACATGATCTAGTTCTATTGGGTTGGCCAAAAAGTTCCTTCGGTTTTAAAGTAAAAATAAAAGACACATTCTTTATTTTCACCCAGAACTTTATTGAACAACATATTCACTGTTTTGTTCCACTACCTTCTGAAATTTTTCAGACAACTTCATAATTCCATCTTCCCAAAACTTTTTAGCTTTTTGAGCAAAGAACTGTTCCTTTTACAGTCTTCCAGGGAATTGAAATTTTTTCCATTAAGAGAATTTTGTAAAGACTGAAAAAAATGGAAATCCAAAGGTGCAATGTCTGGTGAATATGGTCGATGGATCAGAACTTCCCACCCAAGCTGTAACAGTTTTTGCCTGGTCATCAAAGAAACGTGCGGTCTTGCGTTATCCTGATGGAAGATTATGCATTTTCTGTTGACTAATTCCAGACGGTTTTTGTTGAGTGCTGCTTTCAGTTGGTCTAATTGGGAGCAGTACTTGTTGGAATTAATCGCTTGGTTTTCCAGAAGGAGCTCATAACAGAGGACTCCCTTCCAATCCCACCATATACACAACATCATCTTCTCTGGATGAAGACCGGCCTTTGGTGTGGTTGGTGGTGGTTCATTTCGCTTGCCCCACCATCTCATCCTTTCCACATTATTGTACAGTATCCACTTGTCATCACCCGTCACAATTCGTTTTAAAAACGGAAACTTTTCATTATGTTTAAGTAGAGAATCGCATGTGGAAATACAGTCAAGAAGGTTTTTTCGCTTAACTTCTGTGGAACCCAAACATCAAAGTGATTCACATAACCAAGCTTGTGCAAATGATTTTCAACACTTGATTTGGATATTTTGAGTATGTCAGCTATCTCCCGCGTGGTATAATGTTGATGGTTCTCAGTTAATGTCTCAATTTGATCCCTGTCAGCTTCAACTGGTCTACCCGACCATGGAGCATCGTCCAGCAAGAAATCTCCAGCATGAAACTTCACAAACCACTTTTGACACGTTCGATCAGTCACAGTACCTTTTCCATACACTGCACAAATCTTTTTTTGCGTTTCAGTTGCATTTTTACCTTTCTTGAAATAATAAAGCATAATACGCTGTAAATGATGCTTTTTTTCTTCCATCTTCAATATTAAAATAGCTACACAAAAATTCACCAATTTTGATAAGTTTTTTTTTAAATGCATGCTGATATGACAGCTGTCACAATACAATCTAACAAAATTTTTGTGAATGAAGTTAAAGACAACTAAGCGCTACTCGAGCCATCTTACGGAAAACACTGAACTAAACTTTTGGCCAACCCAATATTTTTAAAGAATCGTTCTAGCTGCCAGGTTGAGGGTAGATTTCAGGCTGCAAGGGTACACGCAAGAGACAGTCGGGAGGCTGCTGAATTACTCAAGGGGAGAGGTGATTGTGTCTCAGACAGGGTAGGAGGGCGCAGGGAGGAGGGTAGTGGTTGAGTTTCAACCTCATCCCCTTCTGCTGTGCACTCAATCACTCCATTCTATCCACATTAGCCTTGTCATTGTTCTGCAAACATACCAGGGCCACCTCAGGCCCTTTGCACTTGCTGTTTCCTCTACCTGGAATGCTTTTCCCCAAAATGTCCACATGCCTCATTCAGCTCTTTACTCAAACGTCACATTCTCAGCAGGCCTTCTCTGGCCACTTTACCCAAAATTTATACCACCACCCCCAGCCACACGCACACACATACATAAATACACACTAGGTATCTTCCTTCCCTACTTTGTTTTTTATTAGCATGTTTTATTATCTGATACGTTTGCATTTTCCTTGTTTATCATATGTATTTCTGGTCTTGCCCTATGACATGTAAGCTTTATGAGGGCAGGATAAGTGTGAGATGCCAGTAGACATCCAAGTGGAAATGTCTGGGAGGAATTGAGTCTGGGATCTATGAGTCTAGAAATTGGGAGAGCAAACTGAGCTGGAGATAGAACTGTGGGCATTACCAGCCAAAAGTCAGTGAGCCTGGCTGAAATTGCCAGGAGAATGCAAAGAGAAGAGATTACAAGACTCTTCTTATAAGGGCACTCCTACACGTAGCAGTGGGGACATGAGGAAGAAGGAGCAAAGGCAATTGACAAGGAGTAGAAAATCCAAGAGAATGGTGCCCCAGAAGCCCTGGGTGAGATGAGAAGTGTCCAGGATGGGTAAGAGCTGTATCTGCATGTGGGAGGGCTGGGGTGGAGTGGGGCAGTGGGGCAAAGCAGTGGAGTGAAAAGCAGGTGGGGAAGAGGAGACGGCATGTGTGGATAGAAAGTGTGGAAAGAATGAAGTCATAGCCAGAGAACCAGCAAAGAGGGTGCAGCTGTGACAGAGGCAAGCTCACAAGTGACTGATGGGTCGAGAGCTCTACAACACAAGTAGGGACATGAACCTTGGGTGGGAGGAGAGACTCCTTTCTTACCAAGGAGGAAGACAGGTGAAGAAGGTTTGAGTGAGTGCCCAACTTCTTTGTCTTGTTTTCTCTGTGAAACAGGAAGTGAGATCAACTGCTTTGGAGAAGGCGAAGGGGCAGACTGCAGGGCCTGTGGAGAGGAGTAAAGGCTCAAAGGAGCTGTTGCAGGAATCGGTGGCGGGGGGAGTGGGCTGAGGATGGGTGGCAAGATTGCTTGAAGCCAGGACACAGAGCTGAGGTTGGAGACCCTAAGTGTGTTCAGAGTGTGGGTGAATCTCTCCAGAGTTAGGATCTGGCTGGATAAATACAACCCAAATCCAGAAGGACATGTGCATGGAAGGACTGAGGAAAGAATGGCTGGGGTGCAAATGAGGAGAAGTCTCAGCTAAGCAGAGATGATAGGAGAAATCCAAGGGGCTGGCAGGTCAAAGTTCAGATGAGAAAGAGAGAGAGGACAGAAAGCTGCAGTCAGCAGTGGAATATAGGTTTAAGTGAAGAAATGAACTGCTCAGCCTTATGTTTTAAAAGGACACCCCCCCCCCAGCTACTATGTGGAGAACAGGGTACTATGGGGGGCACAGGGGCAGGAACAGAGAGCCCACTTGGAAGGGCACTGTAGGTAGATAATGATAGTAGCTGGGACCAGGGTGGTAACAGGGGATGGAGCAAAGTGGGGGATTCAGGACCAACAGGAGTTGGTAATGGATGGGATGCAGAGTGTGACAGAAAGAGGGGGGTCAGAATGTGTGGAGCACCTATGATGTGCCAAGGATGGTGTGGGGAGCTCTCCATTTAAGGCTCAGATAGATGGGAAACTGATAGTTACCCGCAGTGTTCTTGGCATTGAGAAGTGAATAGATGTGCTAGAGGAGGGGGGAATACAACTAACTCTGCTGGGTCGGGAGGGGGTGCTGTGACGAAGGCTCCCAGGAGGAAGTGCCACTGGAGCCAGCACTACCAGGTGGAGGAAGGAGGAAGGGCAGTCCAGGATGATCCTGTGCAAAAGCACAGAGACAAGACTGGGGAGCCCGCTGTGGCCAGAGGGCAGTGAGCAGTCAGTGTGGCAACTTAGCTGATGCACATGAAGATGGAAGAGAAGCGGGAATTGCAAGAGAAAGGAGAACAACGGGGTGGTGCTGGGCACCTGGATGGCGGGAGGCCGAGAGAGGACGGTCCCATGAGCACCTGTTTCCAGTGACAACTGCCAAGATGAGTTAGCACAGCTGTGCTTTATGCCTGCAAGAACGGCTGTGGACAATGTGGGGAGTAGGAGAGGGAGCCAGCTCAGGACAGAGAAGGGGAGTGCCAGGTACTGAGAGACAGAGGCCTTGCCTCAGAGCCCCCATGTACCCATTGAGGCTTTCCTGTAGCTGGGCTTCCGGGGCTGGCAGGGGCTTGTGCTGGGCAGCTGGAGAGAACTGAGAAGGCAAGAGAGGTGAAACCAAGTGGTCGACCTAAGAGGCCATAACTCAGAGTGGCTGGAGGAGGAGAAAGTTGGGACTGGCTGAGAAGGGGCTTGTCCACTGATGCCCTGACAGCAGGGCAGTGCTGCAGGGATAATGCCAGTGAGCACCCTCGGGAGTCTCAGGACAGTTACCCACCTCATCCATGGCAAAGGGGAGGGAAGTGCCCACAAGCCCCCCTCCCCCAACCCAGAGATCCTTGAAAGAGGCTGTGGGCAGAAGAGAGAACGTTGGGGCAGGCAGGCAGCAAAGAGTGAGGCAGGGTGCAAGGAGGCGTAGGGGGTAGACTGCAGCACTCTGGGCAGAAGTAGGTGTGAGGCTCAGGACTGCCATATGTGAAAGGAACAGAGTAAAAGTCTCTTAGGAGCTCCTGTCTGTGAAAGCTGGAGCCCAAGGCACAGACGTCTGTATTTTCCAGGCAAGATGTCTGTGCACAGAGGGCAGACAGCAATGAAACAGAATTGTGGCGGCTGCTATCAGTGCCCCACCCATCCCCCCTGAACATGGGTCACTTTCCGCCCCAGCAGCTGCCTCCATATCTTCACCTGCAGCTTTCTCTGAACAACAAAATCCTCACTGTCCACCCACACAGCAAGCAGGAAGTATGGAAAATTAACACCCTGAGGGAGCAACCCAAACACTGGCTTACGGTAATGGGAGTATAGATACCCCACCTCCCTCACCTTACTGGTCCTGTTCTCCAGTCCCCCAGAGCTCCCAGTGAGATTGCACCCCAGTTGCCCACAGCAGTGACTAACTTGTTAACTCTCCTTTCATTGGCTTCCTTCTCTTCCCTCTTTTTATCACACTTCACTACTGGTGTTTCATTTACCTTCCAAATTAACAACTTGCATTTGAATCCTTGTCTCAGGTCTGCTTCTGGGAGAGCCCAAAGTAAGACAGAACCCTCAGCAGGACACAGTAGGAAAAACTTGGGGCTGAAAGGCTGAGTTTGTATCCCAGCTCCTTTGTGTGTAAGGAATTCCCAGCTGGCAGCAGGCTTCTGCATAGGTTGGTTGAGCATGAATTAGAATTTTAATGCTTAAAACAAGGCCCAGGCCACACTACTATATGCCATGTTGCCCACCAATCCGAATCAAAACCACACCAATAACAAAGCCCTTTGGCTGGCTTTTGGCTTACTGCTTAAAGCATAGTCCCCTGATTTGTCATCCTGGGCTAAATATAAAAGAATTCTAGCCTGAGTCAGAAAGTTATTTTCAGCACTCTGTCTTATTTTGCAGCCGTTGAGGGATGCTGTTCAGAGGCTGTCTTTCTGGAGGCTAAGGTCAATGCTGGTGGCCCCCACATTCCAGGGACAACTGCCCAATTCTTCTCCCAAGGGAAATTATCTCCTTAACACATTCTGATTGATACCCCAGCCTCCCCCAAACCCACCAGGTCTTGGCTACTGTTTCTGGCCACTCTCCAGAGCTGGGAAGGGGGTCCCTTCCCAGGGCTAAGGTCTCCTCTCTCAAAAGCCACAGAAGTAGGGAAAGGGGGAGTGAACAGACTCCAGTATTTACTACAAACCTGCGAAGCCTTGTGCCCTGAAATTTATGAAGCGTCACAAAATCCTTTCCAGAGAAATTGCTGTGTATATCTCACAGAAAAGAAGAGTGAGACTTAGATGGCCAAATAACTTGCTCAAGGCTGCGTGACCAGGGTTTGAAAATGCTGTGCCACGCAATACTGCCTGACACTCCTCTTCCTCCACAGTGTCTCTTAGCATCAGGGATCCCACTGGGTGGGAGGCGGGTGATATGCAAGGGTCCCCAGGTCAAAGAGGGGGGCATGGTGCCTCTGCTCCCTCAGTAGGGGACACTGCTCTTATTTCTTTGAGGGCAAGGAGAAAAGAAAGCAGGTCCCATGATTTGTCAAGGACCACTACCCCTGGTCTGCTCAGCCTGGCAGAAACCTGAAGCTTTTGCCTGGCATGGGACGCTCCTGCCACCTACCCCCAACCCCTGCTGATGTTGAGGATAATGAGGGTGACAAAGTGGCCTCTGCTTCCTGGATGATGTCTTTGCATTTTGTTAGGTGCCTTTGGAGACATGACTCCTTGAGGTCTACGGTGGGGAAGACAGGGGAAAGGTATGCAGGGAGGAGGGTCTTCCTGGCACAGCTCAGACCCCAGTGCCCCCACCTCCTCCTGCCTGGCACTCTGCTCCCTTTCAAAGCCATCCCAGAAGCCTTCCTGACCACTTCCCACTTCCACTGGGACAGCCCCACTATCCTGCATTCCGACAGCTCATGGGCATTGTGTTTATTGAGGCTTAATTCTAGGTTCTATCTCTTGCCTGCTCAAAAATACCCATGGCTCCTAACTACCCACAAAATAAAAGCCAAACTTCCCAGCATTTAAGGCACTTCACCATTTGTCTCAAATGAAGTTTTCTGAGCATATCCTACAGGACATTCCCATGCCCCAAACTTGTTATCCTCTTGCCCACCTGTCCCTTCCACTCCTGATACCCTCTGCCCTTCCTCATCCTGCCTGGCTCCTGTCCATCCTGAGACCCTGGAAGCCCCCCACCCCAATATACTGAGCACCACCATCATCCCACCTGCATTCCCATGATATGTGATCCACATTGCTACCGGGAGAGCAGGGCCTCAGGTGTTTGATGAGAGCCCAGCACAGTGCCTGGCTCAGGGCAAGCCTTGGTCAACATTTAATTCAGGAGTTCTTACCCTTTTTATGCTAGGGACTACTTGGGCATCTGGCAAAGTGTATGGAGCCTTTCTCAGAGTTACTCTTTCAAATGCAAAAAATAAAATACAAAGGATTGCAGATGAAATCGACTTCATTTAACTGAAATCTGTGATTTAGTCTCCAATGTGTTTCCATGTGAAGGCTTTAAATAACAAGATCTAGTGGTGTGTTCTAGTGACTGACACTTCCAAATAGTGAGGAGCGTAGACAATATTCCAAAATATCTGTAGCAACTGCTAATATTAGGGGGTAAACTGCCAATATTGCACCAGTTTTGAGCTACAAAACAGTGATTTCATATCGTTTTGTCTAATTCTACTCAGGTTTGTTGCTTACACTCGCTGGAAATGCTCAATTTCAGGTAAACGTGAGTAAAACTGAAGATGACTATTTTTCCTCATTCAAGTTCATGGACACCCTCGAACTATATCAGGGACTCACTGAGGAGAGATATCTTGAGAGCCACTGGTTGATGAATGGCCAGGGCCCCTGAAAGGGGTGGGGGGAAGGGGAGTAGTGCGGAGAGGGTGGCCCCTTTGCACCAGGCGCTGCCTGGAACTCCCTCTCCCTCAGCATCTAACCAGCCTGGGTCTCTGCTTCCCACAGGCTCCCTTTTCCCACAGCTGAAGCCCTCAGAGGGCGTCTTCAAGGTTATCTTCTGGCTGGGCTACTTCAACAGTTGCGTGAACCCGCTCATCTACCCTTGCTCCAGCCGGGAGTTCAAGCGGGCCTTCCTCCGCCTCCTGCGCTGCCAATGCCATCGTAGTCGCCAGCACCACCGCCCCCTCTGGAGCATCTACGGTCACCACTGGCAAGCCTCGAATGGCGGCCCGCGCCCTGACTACGCTCCTGGCCCAGGCGCCGCACCCTCCGGGGCCCTGCTGGCCCTCACCGCGCCCTCAGCCCCCAGCTCCCCAGGCACACCCAAGGCGCAGGCTCCGGTCGTCGGCCGTCGAAAGCCGCCCTGCGCCTTTCGCAAGTGGAGGCTTCTCGTGCCGTTCCAGAGACCCACCACCCAGCTGCATGCCAAGGTCTGCAGCCTGTCGCAAAAGAGGCACGCCAGAGAGGCTGCGTGCGCCCTGCACTTGGAGGTGGAAGCTGTGTCCTTAGGCGTCCCCAGTGATGCAGCTGAGGGCACCACCTGCCAGGCCTACGAATTGGCAAACTCTAGCCATCTCCGGGAGACTGATATTTAAGGACCCCTGAGTTAGGCCGAGGAGTGTGCTGGGGATGGGAGAAGGGTGTGGAGATGGAGGCTGGCTTTGTTCAAGAGGCCGGTGAGAATCAAGGACCCAGAAACTGATCAAGGCGACTGCTCTCCAGAATCCTTGAGGAACTGAGGTGTGGGTGAAGCCCTTGAAGGGTGGAAAGTTATGGGCTCCCCCTCCTGGACACAGATGCCCCCTGCTCCTCCTTTCAAGGGAGAGGCTGAGGGCTCCTTGGGGCCATTTGCTTCCAATCCCTGTTTGAGAAACACTGCCCCATCCATGACTTGAACCCTGGGTAGATGGCCCCAAGTATGGCCAGGCAGCCCTGTCCCTCCTCTTGGGGAGGAAAGGGCACAGAGGCCCTGCCTGGCTGCCCCCAATGCCTCCCCTCCGGAAAAAGTCAGTGGGGCCAAAGCTTCTCAATGGACACAATTTATCCTTACTGTAGACTGAAGGAATCCAGTGGCCTGCCATTGCCACCCACAAGCTTTGGTGGCAGATTGGATGACTGTCCTACAAGCCTGTTGTATTAACCTGTGGGCCCACTTTGCCCTACTGAGGCTCCGCCCTGCCCCTCACTTTGTCTCCCCAAGGGCCTTACTGTTTACACTGTATATAGCTCCTTGTGCCTGTGCCCATCACTTCTTGCTGGGCTCTGGAACCATCAAATGGGGAGAACTTTGTCATTTTTAGACATATTTATTGGTCAGAGTACTTCTATTTTGTCCAAACTGTGCAAACTGTTCATCTTCAGCTTACAACCCATAAAGAACTACTTTTTGTTTTTCTAAAATCCTTCAAGTACTAAAGGCCCACAAGAGGATAAATTGGGTCTGTGTTCACCTTTCTAGTTTCAACCTGTCTCTTTAACTGATGGCTGCTGTCCTTTGGGACTTTCAGCATAACCAAAAGATTCGGGCATTTTGTTGGCTTTTAAAACTCACATGATTGGTCTTGGGAACAAACAGTAATTATAAGCACAAAGTTTCGCTTTTTCAGTCTCACCAGATATATCTGTGATGCTCTGAGGGCCTCAGTCTGGAAGGTGGCCATCAGTTAAATGGGTGAAACATTACTTTACATGAAAAAATGTACAAGCCCAAGTAGACAGGTATACATGGTGAGAGAACACCTACCTAGGAACCATACTTATTAGCTTTGAGTAAAATGTCGAACACTTGTCATGTTCCCAAGAGACTACAGGTAGTTCAGTCTTCAGCTAGATAATATCAACCACATACATCCAACCAGCATGGGAATGATGACTGTAGCCCAATGGACCCTTGGAAGGAGAGCTGGTTAGATAATACCCTGGGCTGTCTGGAGTGGAGGTGTTCTGAAACTGGAAGAACCAACTGCTGGGGTCAACATGAGCCAGTATTTTGAGCCAAAAGCTTCCATCCTGTAGTAGGGAGGTAGTCTGTTTATAAGATCACCACAATTTCAGACCCCTCATCCCAATATTACAAGGTAAAAAGACAGCCAATATCTGGGCTTGGGAGCAGAAATTTCACACTGTGGGTCTACAGCAGGTACTGGACTTTCAGGCCTGGTAACCCCCACAAGGAACAGGAGGGGCAGTTAAAAGCAGGTACTGGAAGCATGTTGCACACCCCAAAGAGGGCCCCATCTTGTAGCACACTGGCTGCCCTAAAGCTGGGGACACTGGGCACAGCCCCCACAGTCTTCTCACAGAGGTGGGGGCCATCCATCAAAGCAAAGGTCAGCAAGGAGGCAGACCCTAGTGTCAGAGGATTGAACTCTGGGCTCCCCAGCAGGGGTTCAACAGCAGGGGAGGGTCTCTGAGAGGGTTCCCACATGCCAGGGCAGCTGCGCCCACAGGAGGTCAACAGTGAGGACAAGGGAGAAATGTAGGGAGGGAGCCTTCATCAGAAGGATTTTAGGGGGCCTCCCTGTCCTGGATAACAGTGGGTGTAGAGGCAGGTGGGGTCAGCAGCTTGCCCAGTACCTTCTCTAGGCTTGATGATCAATCAGCAAAACATATCTGACCTTTAAGCCTCAGCTCGTGTCGCCTGCACACGGGACTCTCTGCACACAGCTGCCTCCTCCTGTGCCCTCCACACCAGGGAAGGAGCCTTCAGGAGAGGGGGGTGGGGCTACAGAGCCCCAGAGAGGCTGTGCCACAGCAGAGGCATCCAGCATCGCAGTTCTAATCATCAGTAAAGCACTGAGCTGCTGACCTTGTTCTCAGGACATGGCAAAGAGTCCTGGAGTGGCCAAGAGGAATGGAGGGAATAGCAACAGCCCTTCTAGAGAAGGTAGCCTCTTGCAAGTGATTCTGGGACATCTGGGAGAAGGTCCTCAGGTACCCCAGCCCAGCCCATACAACTGATTAAAGAGACTG